>NC_091289.1:49669687-49975072 GCF_032444005.1 Ranitomeya imitator | reverse complement strand
AACTAAGAAACTGGCGAATGTCTGCAGTCACACAGTGACCACAGACTTACCGGTTTGGATCGGACAACCCCTTTAAGTCCTTAGTGGCAGCTTTCCTTCACGGAGCAGACTATCCTTGTTGCTTAGTGCATCTTGGCGTTTGCGGAACGTGTTACCGATAATTATTAAGTTTCCGTCAATGCAATTGATCAGCAATAAATAATTGTTTTTCATTCATGTTGTCCTGCATTCACTCTGGGCTGTCATTGTTGCAATTACTAGTAGATTTGCATATGGTGACAATAAGGGTATATTCTCTCCTGACATATCCACTGCAGATGACATTGTGTAAATGGTGAAAGTTTTTCTCCTATTTCTGCCCTTTGCTTTGAAAGGATGAATTCTGTATAGAAATCCGCAGCATGCCCTGGATTTCAATTCCACAACACCGGTCAGTAGGCACTATGGATTTTCTATACAACTTGTGGAAGAGAGTTAAAAACATTTCATTCTCAATGCTACAATTCTAATACACACATGATTTTCCACACGCTATATTGCGCTGGGAAATCTGCTGCGCATACTCCCCGTGTGCTGCACATACTCAAATTATCTGGCTATGACCGTCTTTAGTTGGGTCATCTACGAGACAAGTAACGGGCCCTATCATTCTTGCAAATTTTCTTATGTAAATAAGACAAGCCGCGGAGCCAGGAACTGAATGAAGCTCATCCAATTTTCTTCAATATGAATGGCAAACTGGAGCGCTACTTGTATAATTCCGAATATCTCCATTAATGTCATTTTCATGATCCTCAAATGCTGTAAAATTGGTATAAATATCTTCAGTAAGAGAGAACCCGACAGCTGAAACATGCTCACCAAACCACCGGCTGCGTGACTTCAGCCATGTATGTTTGACTGAAACACTGTGGCATTTCAGAAAAAAACTACATGTAAAACCCACTGGGGACCATGCTGCTTTGGTTATTAGTCCAAGAGGCTGATCCCCGGTGACTTCTTCCTGTCCTCCCCCACTGGTGTGGCAGATCTTTCCCTTTTTGCTTGTGTAGGGCGAAACCTGTCACTCAAGGGGAGAAGCCACAGGTGACCGGCCACTTGGACTAGTCACCGGAGCAGCATGATCCCTGGCTGGCTTTTAAGGCTGTGTGCCCACGTAGCAGATTTTTCGTGGGTTTTTTTTCCGCGGTTTTTCGCTATAAAAACGCGAAAAAAGCGCTCATGTTAAGCATCCTATTTAATAGAATGCAATCCGCATTTTTTGTGCACATGCTGCATTTTTTTCCTGAGCGGATTCGCATTCCAGAAAAAAACGCAGCATGTTCATTAAATTTGCGGAATCGCGGGGATTCCGCACACCTAGGAATGCATTGATCTGCTTACTTCCCGCATGGGGCTGTGCACACCATGCGGGAAGTAAGCAGATCATGTGCAGTTGGTGCCCAGGGTGGAGGAGAGGAGACTCTCCTCCACGGACTGGGCACCATATAATTGTTAAAAAGAATTAAAATAAAAAAAATCGTGATATACTCACCTTCGATGGCCCCCGGAGTCCTCCTGCCCCTTAGCGCTGCACGCGGCCGCTTCCGTTCCTGTAGATGGTGTGTGAAAGACCTGCGATGACGTCGCGGTCACATGACCGCGATGACGTCGCGGTCACGTTACCGCGACGTCATCGAAGGTCCTGCCACACACCATCTATAGGAACGGAAGCCGCTGAGGAGATCGGCTGTTTGCGTAAGGTGATTATAACCATTTTTTTTATTTTTATTATTTATAACGTTCTATCTTTTACTATTGATGCGGCATAGGCTGCATCAATAGTAAAAAGTTGGTCACACTTGTCAAACACTGTTTGACAAGTGTGACCAACCTGTCAATCAGTTTTCCAAGCGATGCTACAGATCGCTTGGAAAACGCTAGCATTCTGCAAGCTAATTATGCTTGCAAAATGCTAGTTTTCTGTGGGAATATGCATGCCAATTCCGCATGCGATATACCCGCGGCAGGAGGCGCAGAATTGCCGTGGAAATTTCCGCGGCAATTCTGCAACGTGTGCACTTAGCCTTAATATATTAAATATATGGTTTTCTTTGAAACGGCAGTATTTGAGTAAAAAACATACTTTGCTACAATGATAGCGCCAGTGTTTGATACATGCTGCCTGTGGTTTGGGCAGCATTTATCAGCTGTCAGGTTCCCTTTAATACAAACCTTCACCTCAAATATTACCGTACATTATACCAAAGATTTCCGTAGCGTTTGAGGGTAATTTCCATACTGAACTTTTATGGTTTGTACACAGGAAATGCTATAAGTGTCTATTTGGGTCCCACCTTTGTAACTTTCTTTTATCCTTTACCTAAGAATGGTCTCTATGTTGTGCCGCCAGGAGAGAGCGGGGGCAATGCATTACTGCTCCCACTATTTAGTGAATCCTGCTTTGAGCACGGCGTTGGACCAGATGACCCAGGAGGTCCCTCCAAACGCTACCATTCTATGATTCTGTTCACTTGTATTCATTTTTCAAAAAAAGTTTCTCGATATTTTCAGCCCTCCTATTTTACTCAGTGGAGAGACCCAGTTCTCAGATGCTGTGGATATGCCAGAATGTCCATGTTTGGATAAGATATTGAATGTATGGGAGGAGGAATTGATCCACTGTAGCTAAATAATGCTTAATGTGCAATAGTCTCCCACTAAAATATTCTGTCACTATGTTGTCCAATCTAATTAGATTTTGCTAGACCTTTCTCTGATAATTTCTTTTTAGGGATCGCTCATACTTGCATGTAAATTGGATGAGTGCAATCCGACAAAAAATCGGATTGTACTTGCCCCAATGTTATTCAATGAGGCCGTGCAGATTTGCGTATATTTTTCTCCGTCGCCACATTGGGGGACACAGGACCATGGGTGTTATGCTGCTGTCTCTAGGATGCTGACACTAAGTTGAGACAAAAAAGTTAGCTCCTCCCCTGCAGTATACACCCTCATGCTGGCTTCCAGAGACCCAGTTCAAGCTTAGTGTCCGTAGGAGGCACACTGGATTTAACTCTCTCTTTTTTTACCGGACGAAGGGGCGACGGAACCTTTCAAGGCTCCGATCTCCCCGAACCAACAACAGGCGAGCACGGGAGTTTTACCTCTCCGTATCCTCTCCTGCGACGTGGGATGCCACTGCCTGAGCTAACTTTTGGGGTGACGGGCCCCTTCAAGGGCACCAATCTCCCCTCCCTCCTTACAGATGAGCACATGGAGTGTCCTCCACGTATCCTCTTCTGCAGCCAGGTCTTCTTGCCAGACATTCTGCCCTGCCCACCAGGTTTTCCCTCGGCTGTTCAGAGGCACTCTGCATCGTGGCGTCCGTGCAGCCCCCACTGCATCACCACTGAGAAAGCGGATGATGGAAGGAGGCAGACGGTTCCTCTCCACCCCCCTCTCATGGGGATGGTGGATAGAGGCTTCCCTCAACCCTGCACCGTCCTAATCACCCCGGGCACAGCTCACCTGCAGCAAGCTTCCCTGCGTTCCCCTTCTATTCGGGGTAAGTGCCATAACATGGGGGGGGGGTCGTCCCAGCGGTTCCGGAGGGCTCCTTCCGCTCCTGGCGCTTCTCGCTCTCTGCGAGTTTACCCTCCCAACCCCCGGCGGCCATCTTCTCACTGCACACCACAGCTCCAGCTCCTCCACGTGCAGCGCTCTGAACGCCGGCTGTCGCCCCTTCTGCACCGCCGCCGCCTCTCTCTGCGGGACAAAGGACCACGGGTAAGGAGACCACATTAGGTTCTCCCTTGCAGTGTCGCCCTAGCTTCCATAGCCTATAGACCCTGAGCACTATCTCTTACATTAGGGTACACCATGTCCCAGTCAAGGACCAAAAAGATCACAAAGGTGCATGCTACCTTTTTTACTGCGTATACCACCTGCCAGGCTCCACTTCCTCAGCCTCAGAGTTCCCCCCTCTGCTCAGGCTGCGATGCCTCAGGTGCCCAGGAGCCCTCCGCCGCCACCACCGACCCCAGTGTATCTAGTCCCCCTGAGTGGGTTGCGTCACTGTCACAGTCCATGGATTCTTTAGCCAAAGCGATTAAATCCCTTCAGGACCCTTTTGGGGAGCGGGGCTCTCTTTTTTCCTGGGTTAAGAGATCCCTCTGTAACGGGAGTCGTCGGCCAGCTGGGGCCGCTCTCACCGGAAGGAGGCACGATCATCCAGAAAACGGATCCGCACTACCTCCCCTGAGCACTCACCATGCCAGTCAGCCTCTGGTAGCTCCACTTCTCGTTCACCCTCTCTAGGGGCCCGTAGGGATCACGACTCCGAATATGAGTCTGATGCATCCTTAGATCAGGATGCTCCGGAGTTTAGATCTACTGTCGACTCCCTCATCGAGGCAGTCAATCATGCACTAAAAGTGGACGATGACCCTAATTCTGCTCCGGACCATTCCGTCTCCTTTACGAGAAACAAGTGTTCCCATAAGACGTTCGCCTCTCACCCAGATTTCCTGGATATAGTCAGGCGACACAGGGAGTGTCTGGATAAGCGTTTTACGGGCAAAAAGGCCCTGGAATCGAAGTATCCCTTTTCCGCAGATCTTGTTAAAGATTGGACGGAATCTCCACTAGTAGATCCTCCGGTTTCGCGCTTAGCCACCAAAACTCTCTTATCCGTTCCTGATGGTGCTTCAATTAAGAATCCCACAGAACGCCAGCTAGATTCCCTAGCTCGCTCAGTGTACGAAGCCTCAGGTTCCTCTCTATCTCCCTCCTTCGCTGCGGCTTGGGTTGCCAAGGCAATGGTTTTCTGGGCAGATGCCCTCGCAAAATCCATTCAGGAACAGGAACCTCCGTCTGAGGTGGCGGACCTGGCCAAACAAATTGCCATGGCTGGAGATTATGTGATGTACGCGTCTCTGGACGCAGTGGACTGTGCAGCAACTGCGGCTTCGAACGCCATCACCATTAGGAGAGCTATCTGGCTCAGAGAGTGGCGTGCAGATTCCTCCTCAAAAAAGTCTCTGATTTCCCTTCCTTTTCAGAGCGGGCGTCTTTTTGGAGAAAAACTAGACCAGCTAATTTCCGACGCTACAGGAGGAAAGAGTAAGTTCCTCCCGCAACACAGGCCCAAAGCTGCTTTTCAGCGCCAACAATATTTTCGCTTTCGGCCCTTTCGCAGTAGCCCATTCTGGTCCAATTCCGCCGCCTCATCCAGATCAGAATGATCCGCACGCTCAGACAGAGACTCTCGACCTTCTTTCAGGCCGAATCAGTCCTGGCGAAGAAAGCCTAGGCAACCCAGAACCAGAGGGTCCAGGCCTGCCAGATTCCCTTCGCAATGACTCTGGGACTATTCCAGTCGACACCTCCAAAGTAGGCGGACGTCTGCTTCTTTTTCAACAAGTCTGGCTCTCCGTCGTCCACGACGAATGGGTCAGGGATTTGGTGTCTTCTGGCTACAAAATAGAATTCTCCGCCTCCCCTCCAGCACGGTTTTTTCCCCCTCGTCTCCCGAGTTCGGGAGCTCAGTCTCGCGCCCTTCACTGCGCCATCGAATCCCTCTGCCAAAGCGGGGTCATCGTTCCGGTTCCGGAGCACTAGAGATTCAGAGGTTTCTACTCAAACCTCTTCGTCGTCCCAAAAAAGGACGGGACGGTACGCCCCATTTTGGACCTGAAGCTCCTAAACAAGTACGTAAAAGTACGGCACTTCAGGATGGAATCTCTCCGATCGGTCATCTCCTCGATGGAGAGAGGGGAGTTCCTAGCATCAAGGATGCTTACCTTCATATCCCAATCTTTCCGCCACATCAAAGGTTCCTCCGTTTTGCCATCCTAGAGTACCATTTTCAATTCATGGCCCTACCCTTCGGTCTTGCCACGGCGTCCACAGTGTTCACAAGTCATGGCGGCTGTCATGACCATTCTTCATTCTCGAGGAGTGGTCGTGTTGCCATACTTGGACGACCTCCTCATAAAAGGTCCGTCTTATCAGGCCTGCGAAGCAAGCGTCCGCATTACCGTGGATTCTCTTTCGCGCCTGGGCTGGTTAATCAACTCGGACAAGTCCTCTCCCATTCCTGCCCGACGGATCTCCGTCCTAGGAATGATCCTGGATACATCAAGGGGACTGGTCTTGCTTCCTCGGTCCAAGGCCCAAGAGCTCCAGCAGGGAGTTCGGACGCTCTGTCATCCTCGCCCACGGCTCATCCGGTTTGCCATGAAGATCCTGGGAAAGATGGTTGCTGCAATAGAAGCGGTCCCCTTCGCTCAACTCCATCTCCGCCTCTTACAACAGGCTCTGCTGGACAACTGGGACAGGAGTCCCTTATCCCTCGATCGGCCATGCCCTCTGCCCCCACGGATCAGGCAAGCCCTCACATGGTGGACTCTGGCATCATCTCTCCTCCAAGGGAAGTCTTTTCTCCCGATCCGCTGGCTAGTGGTAACTACCGACGCCAGTCTCCTCGGTTGGGGAGCGGTGTTTTTTAACCACTCTGCCCAGGGGCGGTGGACAATTCGGGAGTCGAGGCTCCCTAAAAACATCCTGGAGATTCGAGCGATCAGACTCACCCTGAGGCGCTTTCACCCCCTACTCGCGGGTAACCCAATTCGAGTTCAATCGGACAACGTCACAGCGGTGGCGTATATAAACCATCGGGGTACCCGCAGCAGGGCGACGATGCAGGAAGTCTCCCACATTCTTCGTTGGGCCGAGGCCAACCACTCTACCATCTCCGCTTTGCACATTCGAGAACTGGGCCGCCGACTTCCTCAGCCGCCAGGGTCTTGCCTAGGGGGAGTGGGAACTTCATCCACAGGTTTTCCGGCAAATCTGCATTCGCTGGGGAACCCCGGACGTGGATCTGATGGCGTCCAGACTGAATGCCAAAGTTCACAACTTTATAGCACGTTCTCGGGATCCCCAGGCCATCGGAGTGGACGCACTGATATCCCCGTGGCATCGGTTCCAACTCCCATATGTGTTTCCTCTGCTTCCCTTACTGCCGAAGGTGATCCGGAAAATCAAGACGGAGGGGGTTCCGGTCATCCTTGTCGCCCCGAATTGGCCACGCCGCGTATGGTACGCGGAGCTCGTTCAGCTCGTATCCAATGTTCCCTGGCGGTTACTAGACCGCCCAGATCTGCTTCGCCAAGGTCCGATTTACCACCAGAGCTCAGGGGCCCTATGTTTAACGGCGTGGCTGTTGAAACCTGGATTCTAACTCGAGCTGGTTTCTCTCAGCAGGTCATTCCCACCATGTTAAGCGCTCGCAAAGCGTCTTCCGCTTGCATCTATCACCGCACCTGGAAAGCCTTCTTCTCGTGGCGCAGGCTCCGAGGTCGCCCTCCGCTCGTTTTCTCAATCCCTTCCATTTTGGATTTTCTCCAGTCCGGCTTGGATTCTGGCCTGGCGCTCAGTTCCCTCAAGGGTCAGATCTCAGCGTTATCCGTGTTGTTCCAACGTAAGATCGCTGCCAACTTGAAAGTCAGGACCTTCATTCAGGGGTTCTCCCATGTGGCACCCCCCTTCAGAATGCCGTTAGAGACCTGGGATCTCAATTTGGTTCTGAGCGCTCTTCAGGAACCTCCGTTTGAACCTCTTCAGGACGTTTCGCTAACTGTCCTCTCCTGGAAGGTTGCCTTCCTTGTAGCAGTGACGTCTATCAGACGGATCTCAGAATTGGCCGCTTTATCCTGCCGGGCGCCCTTTCTTGCCTTCCACCAGGACAAGGTAGTCCTACGCCCATCTCCGGCCTTTCTCTCTAAGGTGGTCTCGTCTTTTCACCTTAATGAGGACATCATTCTTCCCTCATTCTGTCCACAGCCAAAACACAGGGTCGAAAAGGCCCCTCATACCCTGGATGTGGTACGGGCCCTTAGGAGGTACATTTCCAGAACTGCTCATTTCCGCAAATCGGACTCCCTCTTTGTTCTCCCGGTGGGTCACAGAAAGGGTTTGGCTGCGTCTAAGGCCACGATAGCCAGATGGATTCGGTCTGCTATCTAAGAATCCTATCGGGTCAGGGGCAGTCCTATCCCGGCGGGGATTAGAGCACACTCCACTCGGTCGGTGGGTGCTTCCTGGGCCATCCGACACCAGGCAACGGCGGAGCAGGTTTGCAAGGCCGCAACGTGTGCATACTTCCACAAAGCACTACAATGTCCACATTCATTCTTCTGCGGATGCGGCCCTTGGCAGACGTATTCTGCAAGCGGCCATCGCACATTTATAGTCAGATGGTACACGGAGTTATTTGGTTGTATTGTTACCCACCCAGGGACTGCTTTGGGACGTCCTATGGTCCTGTGTCCCCCAATGTGGCGACGGAGAAATAGGGATTTTTGTGTACTCACCGTAAAATCCTTTTCTCCGAATCACTCATTGGGGGACACAACACCCACCCTGTTAGCTTGTTCGGCTCGTTACCTTTTTCGGTTTTAGACTTTCTTTGACATGTTATACTCTAATGTTACGTGATATATTATTATTAATCTCCTACTGCTTTTGCACTGAACTGGGTCTCTGGAAGCCAGCATGAGGGTGTATACTGCAGGGGAGGAGCTAACCTTTTTGTCTCAACTTAGTGTCAGCCTCCTAGAGACAGCAGCATAACACCCATGGTCCTGTGTCCCCCAATGAGTGGCTCGGAGAAAAGGATTTTACGGTGAGTACACAAAAATCCCTATTTTCTCTCAGCTGTATTCAGCAAAAAAAAACTGCTGCGATTACTCTCCAAGATCGGACAATGCGAGAAAGAAATCGCATGCCATATGGACCGTCAGTATGGCATCTGATTTTTATGGATACATTACAATTCTAATAAAATATCAGATTGCTATTGTGAGAGTATTGCTATTGTGAGAGTACCCTTAATGTGTGTACTCATGGATTTCTTTCCCCCCCCCATCCAGAGGAAGTAGTGGCGTACTACCTAGACACATTCTAGAAAACAGCAATATATTGCAACCTTTTAATCTTCCCCGTGGGATAACTTCAAGTGCGCTGCAATGCTTCGGGGAATAAGCTACAAGTGCGCTACAATGCTCCTGGGAATAAGCTACGAGTGCGCTACAATGCCTCGGGGGGGGTTAAGCTACAAGTGCGCTACAATGCCTCGGGGGTTAAGCTACAAGTGCGCTACATGCTACAATGCCCCGGAGGTTAAGCTAGAAGTGCGCTACAATACCCCAGAGGTTAAGCTACGAGTGCGCTACAATGCCCCGGGGGTTAAGCTATGAGTGCACTAGAATGCCCTGGGGGTCAAGCTACAAGTGCGCTACAATGCCCCAGGGGTTAAGCTAGAAGTGCGCTACAATACCCCAGAGGTTAAGCTACGAGTGTGCTACAGTGCCCCGGGGGTTAAGCTATGAGTGCACTAGAATGCCCTGGGGGTCAAGCTACAATTGCGCTACAATGCCCCAGGGGTTAAACTACGAGTGCGCAGCATCTCTAGAATCCGTCCTTTTCTCACCATGGAAACAACAAAAACCCTCACTGTCGCCTTGATCCACTTCCGCCTGGACTACTGCAATGCTCTACTAATTGGCCTCCCCTCACTCGACTTCCCCTCTCCAGTCTATCCTTAATGCAGCAGCCAGGGTTGTCCATCTAGCTAAGGCTTCTTTCACACTTCCGTCTTTTGTCCTCCGTCACAATCCGTCGGTTTGGGCAAAAAACGGATCCTGCAAATGTGCTTGCAGGATGCGTCTCTTGCCCATAGACTTGTATTAGCGACGGGTGGCCACACGTCGCGTCCGTTGTGGGACGGATCTGTCATGTTTTGGCGGATGCGACGCACAAAAAAAGTTCAATGTAACTTTTTTTGTGCATTGCGTCCGCCATTTTCGACCGCGCATGCGCACCGAAACTCCGCCCCCTCCTCCCCAGACTGCAGAACGGGCAGCGGATGCGTTGAAAAACTGCATCCGCTGCCCACGTCGTGCAGTAATTTCACAACGTACGTCGGCCCGACGGAAATGTGAAAGTAGCCTAATCGTTACTTGGACGCGTCCGATCTTTGCCAGTCGTTACACTGGCTGCCTATTCATTACAGGATACAATTCAAAGTAGTTGTTCTCACCCACAAAGCTCTCCACAGTGTGGCACCCCTTTACATCTCCTCCCTCATTTCTGTCTATCGGCCTAACCGACCGCTGCGCTCTGCAAATTACTTTTGACTAACCTCTGCACTAATCCGTACCTCACACTCCCGACTCCAAGACTTCTCCCGCGCTGCGCCAATCCTCGGGAATGCTCTACCCCAAGATATTAGGACCATCCACAATTTACATCGTTTTTGGCGCTCCCTCAAAACACATTTGTTCAGAGCGGCCTACCACATTCCCTAATCAAAGTAATTTTATGTTTGTGTGTGTATGCAGCCCATTCTCAATACCCACCTCAATCAACCCCCTGAAGATGGCTGGACCATCATTGTAAATACATCATTGTAAATACACACCTGTGCTTTGTATCTCCCCCACCTCATTGTAGATTGTAAGCTCTCACGAGCAGGGTCGTCTTATTTTGCTTTAATTATTGCATTGCTAACATTTTTACTTATGATTGTTGTGTTTGAAACTGTTAAGCTGTAAAGCGCTGCGGAATATGTTGGCGCTATATAAAGATTATTATTATTAATGCCCCGGGGGTTATGCTGCGAGTGGGTAAGCCACTTGTGTGCCACATTGCCCCAGGAGAGGGAGTGTTAAGCCACGAGAGTGCCACACTGCCCAGGGGGAACCATAAGTGTTGCCACACTGCCCCGGGGTGAAGTTGCGAGCGCGCCTCACTGCCCGAGCGCTAAGTTAAGAGGTGCGCCACACTGCCCCATGGGGAGTCCACAAGAGCATTGCATTTCTTCACTGCGTTAAAGATGTTTTTCCACACATTATGGTGTGGACAAAGTTTGGAATCGATTGTGGGATGTATAGACGTCATAAAGGGCACTTGCTTATCAGATTGATATTGTATTTGCCCGACAGACTTAATATATTTTGAAACTCCATTTAATTCCACCAAATGCAGATTTCTATGACCTTTTTGATCAACTTGAACTTGTTTTATTGCCAATCATCTTTTATCACGCATTGTGTTGCAAAGGTGAACTCCTTGGTTTTGCTTATCAGCGGCTCGTGCATTGCGAGTGCAGGATCAGCTCAGTCCTATTAGTAAACAGTCATTGACGAGGATCTGCTTATTATTCTCCTGAGAAGCCACCATATAGTATTGCCGCACCGAAAAAAGCTGCTGTCCTCCCAAACCTGAGATTGTTACTACACACAATGGGCGTCCATTTGGTATAAGAGAAGAAAGGGGGAACTGCTATAAAATTACAAAAAAAAAACAAAAAACCTTTACTCGTCTACTCAGCCCCATTTGTCCATCCAGTGCAGATGTTTTTGTTAACAAGCTATTAGCAATAATTATGGCGGCTGATGACCACCGCAGCTAGTTGGGACCCTCACTGATTAGGTGCCATGCCTCCTACTGAGGAGGGTATCTGCAGTGGATCAGCAGGGTGGATGAAGACACGAGCAGTTTATTTTATTAGATACATTTGCTGCTTTTTATTTGGACAACCTCATTGATTGGACAGGTGATGGGATCCAGTATGCACCATCATCTTGGAGAGTGGGTTTTCTCAAAAACGAGTTGGACCTAAAACTTTGGACAATTTGTAGTTTCCGTTCAGGCTTCATCTGTACCCCACGGACTTGTGTGGCTCCGCAGCGCTGTCACTTTTGGAATTATGCGGTCTCTTGTGTTATGTTGACCTAAGTCTTACAAAGTGATCACTGCTTTATTTAATGTTTATCGCTTCATATGAATTTTAACCAGCATTAATCCCCAAATCTTGACTCTCCTTACAAGCTTGACGTTTCCCTCTGCACTTTTTATCCTTTGGGATAAATGGTCTCGAGTGCCACAACGATCAGCAGTGCCGCGGATTGTGGGTTAAATCCTCTCTCCGCAGAACATGTGACTCTTTGTATTTTGTAATTAGCAACCTTCCTGGGAGCATCGGGCATTTCCCATCCCTGGCAGATTGGAGGCCGCTCAGGCGTGTAATCTTGTTTGGCTGACATGATATTTTTGAGTTACTTGTACATGTTCTTCACAGGCTTAACCCATGTAATGTCAGAATGAATGTGCAGTCTTATGTAATGTGGTAAGCCGGATTGCTTTCTGTGTGTGGGAAAAGTCCTCAGTTGTGTTAGTTTGAGACAAAAAATGTTACTAAATGTCTACGGTATTCCTTTATTGCAAAGTTGTTGTGTTTTTTTTTGTTTGTTTTTTTTTTGTTAGCAGGTAAAGATTGCTAAACTCAGGGCAGAATAAATTCCTGCAAGATGGAAATGTCTTCAGCATCAAGACATCAAGTGTTTCCCAGCATGTGGACACAAGGCTTAGGCATATTATAGTAGCCAGTGGGGACAATTGTGTAACAAAACAATGCATAATCTATATTACAAAGTTATATGAAGACCTCCCCTCTCTGTTCACCCTTATGAGCCAGAACACAGACCCTCTGATGGTTTTCAGATGTCTAAGTAATACAGTCATCCGAAAATGTAATGCAGCAGTGTCCAGCTGTTCACAGCTTTCATTGCCAAAATTAGCAATTTGTTGGGAGTGACGGGAGCCGGAGTAGTAAGGAAATCCTGGTGTACAAATATACAGAACTTTGTTCCCTCCCCCTGCATTGGATCACATATCAGTCCACAGCCACACTATTAGGTCATGTGATATTTTAGATACTCACTTTTCCTTAGCGATTTCCCTGTTGACTGATTTCCATTCATACCGTAGGAACACTACCGTCACTCAGCCAAGGGCCACTCCGTTACATTGACTTCATGTGCCCCACGCTCAGACCACTTATAGCCAGTGTCTTAGAGCACATGGCCCATTTTCCACTTGGAATAATGGTCCTCATGGGAAATATTGCAGCATGCACCTCTGTGGTCAAGTATACAGACCAGACTAATGCATGTCAGGTAATAGCAGCTCTTGCACCTATCCACGATACAGACTTGCTTACGAAGCCTGACACGTCTGAATTTGAGGACAAGACTGGCTCGTTTTTCAATACAGCCATCTCAAACTGGCCTTTAAGGGGTTCTCTTTAAGTTTTCTTATTTAAAAAAAAAAAAAAAAAAGGTAAACTGTCATCTTCAAGATTATATGTAGTAATAATAATAGCAAATACCTCCATTTAGAAATGTAGTTTAGTTTTTCTGATTCGCTGTCTTTCCTCATGTGCAGGCATTGCAGGACCTTCGGTATCCATGGTTTCAACCAATAGCAACTAGCTAACTGTCACTACATCGGTGATTGTAACCATGGATACCTGCACATGAAGAAAGAGACGTAGTGAATCAGAAAAACTATACTACGTTTCTAATCGGAGAAATTTGCTATTATTACTCCTACTACACATTGTGATAGTATCTTGGGGATGGGAATACCCCTTTAAAGCACAGTTGTTTATTTGTTGCTGTTGTTTTTTAACCTCCCTCATTCCAGTGTGTCTCCGCCGCTTCCCCAATCTGTTTTGTTTGCCTTTAGCAATGAGGCCATGATAACAGTGCTGCAGCCAATCGCTGATTCCAGTGATTGGCTGCAGTGCCGTTGACATGTCACCGCTACAGCCAAACACAGGCCGGGACAGCGGTGGAGACTTGGTCATTATTTTAGTGATGTTTTTAAAATATGGGGTATAAAAAAAAAATTGCAAAAATCCAAGAGTAAAAATATACCATGTAGTCCCTCACATGCAAGTATGGACAGGACATGCATGCATGCATACATACATACATACATACATACCGTACATACATACCGTACATACATACATACATACATGTTTCCCCCTTTGATTTGTTAATCCCGGTTCTGCTAGGCAACAAATTTTACTCTTTTAGGCTAAAACCTCTCCCCTTGTTAAGGTCCTTTTTACACAGGTAGATGGCCATAATGAGAGCTGATCAGCACTATAAGTGCATTCATGGGCTGTAATTATCATGGCTTTCTTCACATCCCTGTGTACATGAAAGCCCGTGTTGTGTTAACTTTTATGTCATTGTAGGAGATGTGAATGATCGCTTGTGGGATCTCTGGGAGCAGTTGTTCATATGAATGATTGTTCAGGGGATCATCGTGTAAAGGACCTGGAGCACTGTTGTGGAAAGCTCATTAGAAGCAGAGCAGTACAGCTGTTGTCAAAGGGTATAAGGAACAAGAACTACAGAAATTATTATTATTTATTTATATAGCGCCATTAATTCCATGGTGCTGTTTATGAGAAAAGGGGTTACGTACAGGGTCATGGATAACGTTTACAGTACACAAATTTACAATGACAGACTGGTGCAGAGGGGAGAGGACCCTGTCCTTGCGGACTTACATTCTATGGGATAATGGGGAAAAGACAGAAGGTCGGGGGAGCTGCAGCTCTGGCGGCTGGCGACGCGGCAGCTCTGGCGGCTGGCGACGCGGCAGCTCTGGCGGCTGGCGACGCGGCAGCTCTGGCGGCTGGCGACGCGGCAGCTCTGGCGGCTGGCGACGGGGCAGCTCTGGCGGCTGGCGACGCGGCAGCTCGGCTGGTGGTGAATGGTCA
Organism: Ranitomeya imitator; assembly: GCF_032444005.1. Taxonomy (NCBI): domain Eukaryota; kingdom Metazoa; phylum Chordata; class Amphibia; order Anura; family Dendrobatidae; genus Ranitomeya; species Ranitomeya imitator. The sequence goes on along the minus strand of NC_091289.1, from coordinate 49,960,446 downwards.
TTGCAGGCTGTAGGCATTCCTGAAGAGATGGGTTTTCAGGTTCTGTCTGAAGGATCCGAGGATGGTGGATAATTGGTCGTGTTGAGGTGTGGAGTTCCAGAAGATATCCAGAGGATATTCAGGAGAAATCTTGGAGGCGGTTGTGTGAGGAACGAATAAGTGTGGAGGAGAGTAGGAGGTCTTGGGAGGATCGAAGATTGCTTGAGGGGAGATATTGGGAGATTAGTTCAGAGATACAGTACAGACCAAAAGTTTGGACACACCTTCTCATTTAAAGATTTTTCTGTATTTTCAGGACTATGAAAATTGTACATTCTCACTGAAGGCATCAAAACTATGAATTAACACATGTGGAATTATATACTTAATAAAAAAGTGTGAAACAACTGAAATTATGTCTTATATTCTAGGTTCTTCAAAGTAGCCACCTTTTGCTTTAATGACTGCTTTGCACACTCTTGGCATTCTCTTGATGAGCTTCAAGAGGTAGTCACCAGAAATGATCTTCCAACAATCTTGAAGGAGTTCCCAGAGATGCTTGGCACTTGTTGACCCTTCTGAATGCACTCTGCGGTCCAGCTCACCCCAAACCATCTCGATTGGGTTCAGGTCTGGTGACTGTGGAGGCCAGGTCATCTGGCGTAGCACCCCATCACTCTCCTTCTTGGTGAAATAGCCCTTACACAGCCTGGCGGTGTATTTGGGGTCATTGTCCTGTTGAAAAATAAATGATGGTCCAACTAAACGTAACCTGGATGGAATAGCATGCCGCTGCAAGATGCTGTGGTAGCCATGCTGGTTCAGTATGCCTTCAATTTTGAATAAATCCCCAACAGTGTCACCAGCAAAGCACCCCCACACCATCACACCTCTTCCTCCATGCTTCACGGTGGGAACCAGGCATGTAGAGTCCTTCTGTTCACCTTTTCTGCGTCGCACAAAGACACGGTGGTTGGAACCAAAGATCTCAAATTTGGACTCATCAGACCAAAGCAGAGATTTCCACTGGTCTAATGTCCATTCCTTGTGTTCTTTAGCCCAATCAAGTCTCTTCTGCTTGTTGCCTGTCCTTAGCAGTGGTTTCCTAGCAGCTATTTTACCATGAAGGCCTGCTGCACAAAGTCTCTTCTTAGCAGTTGTTGTAGAGATGTGTCTGCTGCTAGAACTCTGTGTGGCATTGACCTGGTCTCTAATCTGAGCTGCTGTTAACCTGCGATTTCTGAGGCTGGTGACTCGGATAAACTTATCCTCAGAAGCAGAGGTGACTCTTGGTCTTCCTTTCCTGGGGCGGTCCTCATGTGAGCCAGTTTCTTTGTAGCGCTTGATGGTTTTTGCCACTGCACTTGGGGACACTTTCAAAGTTTTCCCAATTTTTCGTACTGACTGACCTTCATTTCTTAACCCCTTCATGACCGGGGGATTTTTCGTTTTTCCGTGTTCGTTTTTCGCTCCCCTCCTTCCCAGAGCCATAACTTTTTTATTTTTCCGTCAATTTGGCCATGTGAGGGCTTATTTTTTGCGGGACGAGTTGTACTTTTGAACGACATCATTGGTTTTAGCATGTCGTGTACTAGAAAACGGGAAAAAAATTCCAAGTGCGGTGAAATTGCAAAAAAAGTGCAATCCCACATTGGTTTTTTCTTTGGCTTTTTTGCTAGGTTCACTAAATGCTAAAAATGACCTGCCATTATGATTCTCCAGGTCTGTACGAGTTCATAGACACCAAACATGACTAGGTTATTTTTTATCTAAGTGGTCAAAAAAAATTCCAAACTTTGCTAAAAAAAAAAAAAAATTGTGCCATATTCCGATACTCGTAGCGTCTCCATTTTTCATCATCTGGGGTCGGTTGAGGGCTTATTTTTTGCGTGCCGGGATGACGTTTTTAATGATAGCATTTCGGTGCAGATACGTTCTTTTGATCGCCCGTTATTGCATTTTAATGCAATGTCGCGGTGACCAAAAAAACGTAATTCTGGTGTTTCGAGTTTTTTTCCCGCTACGCTGTTTAGCGATCAGGTTAATACTTTTTTTTATTTGATAGATCGGGCGATTCTGAGCGCGGCGATACCAAATATGCGTAGATTTGATATTTTTTTTTATTGATTTATTTTGATTGGGGCGAAAGGGGGGTGATTTAAACTTTTATGTTTTTTTTATTTTTTTCACATTTTTTTAAACTTTTTTTTTTAACTTTTGCCATGCTTCAATAGCCTCCATGAGAGGCTAGAAGCAGGCACAACCCGATCGGCTCTGCTACATAGCAGCGATCTGCTGATCGCTGCTATGTAGCAGAATTGCACGTGTGCTGTGAGCGCCGACCACAGGGTGGCGCTCACAGCGACGGGCAATCAGTAACCATAGAGGTCTCAAGGACCTCTATGGTTACCATTCACAAGCATCGCCGACCCCCGATCATGTGACGGGGGTCGGCGATGACGTCATTTCCGGCCGCCTGGCCGGAAGCGGTAGTTAAATGCCGCTGTCTGCGTTTGACAGCGGCATTTAACTAGTTAATAGGTGCGGGCAGATCGCGATTCTGCCCGCGCCTATTACGGGCACATGTCAGCTGTTCAAAACAGCTGACATGTCCCGGCTTTGGTGCGGGCTCACCGCGGAGCCCTGCATCAAAGCAGGGGAGCCGGCATCGGACGGTATAGTACGTCCGATGCCGGTAAGGGGTTAAAGTAATGATGGTCACTTGTTTTTCTTTACTTAGCTGCTTTTTTCTTGCCATAATACAAATTCTAACAGTCTATTCAGTAGAACTATCAGCTGTGTATCCACCAGACTTCTGCTCAACACAACTGATGGTCCCAACACCATTTATAAGGCAAGAAATCCTACTTATTAAACCTGACAGGGCACACCTGTGAAGTGAAAACCATTCCCTGTGACTACCTCTTGAAGCTCATCAAGAGAATGCCAAGAGTGTGCAAAGCAGTCATCAAAGCAAAAGGTGGCTACTTTGAAGAACCTGGAATATAAGACATAATTTCAGTTGTTTCACACTTTTTTGTTAAGTATATAATTCCACATGTGTTAATTCATAGTTTTGATGCCTTCAGTGTGAATGTACAATTTTCATAGTCATGAAAATACAGAAAAACCTTTAAATGAGAAGGTGTGTCCAAACTTTTGGTCTGTACTGTATATGGAGGGGACAGGTTGTGGATGGCTTTGTAGATCAGTGTTAGTAGTTTGAACTGGATTTGTTGGGGAATTGGGAGCTGGTGGAGGGATTTGCAGAGGGGGAGAAGCAGGGGAGTAGCAAGGAGAGAGGTGGATTAGCCGGGCAGCAGAGTTGAGGACAGACTGGAGTGGTGCAAGAGAGTTAAGGCCCCTTCACACTAAGCGACGCTGCAGCGATACCGACAACGATTCGGATCGCTGCAGCGTCGCTGTTTGGTCGCTGGAGAGCTGTCACACAGACCGCTCTCCAGCGACCAACGATGCCGGTAACCAGGGTAAACATCGGGTAACTAAGCGCAGGGCCGCGCTTAGTAACCCGATGTTTACCCTGGATACCATGCTAAAAGTAGAAAAAAACAAACACTAGATACTTACCTACCGCTGTCTGTCCTCCAGCGCTGTGCTCTGCTTCTCTGCTCTCCTCCTGTACTGGCTGGGAGCCGGAAAGCAGAGCGGTGACGTCACCGCTCTGCTTTCCGGCTCACAGCCAGTGCAGGAGGAGTGCAGAGCACAGCGCTGGAGGACAGACAGCGGTAGGTAAGTATCTAGTGTTTGTTTTTTTTTTACTTTTAGCATGGTAACCAGGGTAAACATCGGGTTACTAAGCGCGGCCCTGCGCTTAGTTACCCGATGTTTACCCTGGTTACCAGTGAAGACATCGCTGGATCGGTGTCACACACGCCGATCCAGCGATGTCTCCAGGGACTCCAGCGACGAAATAAAGTTCTGGACTTTGTTCAGCGACCAACGATCTCCCAGCAGGGGCCTGATCGTTGGTCGCTGTCACACAGAACGATTTCATTAACGATATCGTTGCTACGTCACAAATAGCAACGATATCGTTAACAATATCGTTATGTGTGAAGGTACCTTTAGCGGGGAGGCCACAGAGGAGGGTGTTGTAGTAATCGAGGCGGGAGATGATGAAATAGTACAAATTGTGTTAGGCTGATATTTGTAATCCCTCACCCGTCCATCAATCACGTGACCGCTGCAGCCAGTGTCGCTTGCATGTACAGAGAGTTACTGTTTATTGTGAAATTTGTGTGAATTTGTGATTTGCAATATACAGGTCCTTCTCAAAAAATTAGCATATAGTGTTAAATTTCATTATTTACCATAATGTAATGATTACAATTAAACTTTCATATATTATAGATTCATTATCCACCAACTGAAATTTGTCAGGTCTTTTATTGTTTTAATACTGATGATTTTGGCATACAACTCCTGATAACCCAAAAAACCTGTCTCAATAAATTAGCATATCAAGAAAAGGTTCTCTAAACGACCTATTACCCTAATCTTCTGAATCAACTAATTAACTCTAAACACATGCAAAAGATACCTGAGGCTTTTATAAACTCCCTGCCTGGTTCATTACTCAAAACCCCCATCATGGGTAAGACTAGCGACCTGACAGATGTCAAGAAGGCCATCATTGACACCCTCAAGCAAGAGGGTAAGACCCAGAAAGAAATTTCTCAACAAATAGGCTGTTCCCAGAGTGCTATATCAAGGCACCTCAATGGTAAGTCTGTTGGAAGGAAACAATGTGGCAGAAAACGCTGTACAACGAGAAGAGGAGACCGGACCCTGAGGAAGATTGTGGAGAAGGACCGATTCCAGACCTTGGGGAACCTGAGGAAGCAGTGGACTGAGTCTGGTGTGGAAACATCCAGAGCCACCGTGCACAGGCGTGTGCAGGAAATGGGCTACAGATGCCGCATTCCCCAGGTAAAGCCACTTTTGAACCATAAACAGCGGCAGAGGCGCCTGACCTGGGCTACAGAGAAGCAGCACTGGACTGTTGCTAAGTGGTCCCAAGTACTTTTTTCTGATGAAAGCAAATTTTGCATGTCATTCGGAGATCAAGGTGCCAGAGTCTGGAGGAAGACTGGGGAGAAGGAAATGCCAAAATGCCTGAAGTCCAGTGTCAAGTACCCACAGTCAGTGATGGTGTGGGGTGCCATGTCAGCTGCTGGTGTTGGTCCACTGTGTTTCATCAAGGGCAGGGTCAATGCAGCTAGCTATCAGGAGATTTTGGAGCACTTCATGCTTCCATCGGCTGAAATGCTTTATGGAGATGATTTCATTTTTCAGCACGACCTGGCACCTGCTCACAGTGCCAAAACCACTGGTAAATGGTTTACTGACCATGGTATTACTGTGCTCAATTGGCCTGCCAACTCTCCTGACCTGAACCCCATAGAGAATCTGTGGGATATTGTGAAGAGAAAGTTGAGAGACGCAAGACCCAACACTCTGGATGAGCTTAAGGCCGCTATTGAAGCATCCTGGGCCTCCATAACATCTCAGCAGTGTCACAGGCTGATTGCCTCCATGCCACGCCGCATTGAAGCAGTCATTTCTGCCAAAGGATTCCCGACCAAGTATTGAGTGCATAACTGAACATTATTATTTGATGGTTTTTTTGTTTGTTATTAAAAAACACTTTTATTTGATTGGATGGGTGAAATATGCTAATTTATTGAGACAGGTTTTTTGGGTTATCAGGAGTTGTATGCCAAAATCATCAGTATTAAAACAATAAAAGACCTGACAAATTTCAGTTGGTGGATAATGAATCTATAATATATGAAAGTTTAATTGTAATCATTACATTATGGTAAATAATGAAATTTAACACTATATGCTAATTTTTTGAGAAGGACCTGTAATCTGCATATATTGTCCTGTAAATCTGCGTCTCTAAGCAGCAGATTGTGCACTGTATTGCTGTGTGTGAACATGGCCTTAGATTTTTTTTTTTTTTGCTTGATGTTGCCATGTATAGACTGTACAATATGGGATACTGCATTGTGCACCCGAAATGTGCCATTTTACACTGACGTTTTATTTTTGTTTGAGGTGGTTTTTTTTTTCTTTCCTTTTTTAGATTACTTTCACACTAGCATCGTGCACTGCATGTTGCTATGCGTTTTGTAGAAAAAACGCATCCTGCAAAAGTGCTTGCAGGATGCGTTTTTCGCCATTGACTTGCATTAGCGACGCTTTGCCACACGTCGCAACCGTCGTGCGACGGTTGCGCCGTGTTGTGGCGGACCGTCGGCTGCAAAAAAGTTACATGTAACGTTTTTTTGCTGCCGACGGTCTGCCATTTCTGACCGCGCATGCGCGGCCGGAACTCCGCCTGCACCTCACAACGGGGCAGCGGATGCGCTGGAAAAATGCATCCGCTGCCCCCGTTGTGCGGCGCATTCACTGCTAGCGTCGATACGTCGGCCAGACGCTAGTGTGAAAGTAGCCTTAGACGTGAAGCCTGAGGGATGGTCATTTTGTTCTCGGGCTAGAGGGATATAATGGGCGGTGTATTCAGGTATACCATTGTAATTGGGATCTGAGTAAACCGTGCACTATACTGAGATCACAACAAACTGTTTGTTTCTCACGGTACTTGGAGTTTTACAAGAATTATAACCATTGCGCTATGTGTGATCATATTTTACAATAAGGCTTTGTTGGCATTGGCGCTGTGGCTTTGCCATGACCGGTGCACCACAGATTTCACCCTCGCTGTGGACACAATCCACTGCACTTCCAATCCATGTTCATAACCTTCTAGGTACAACTAGCACAGACTGACCTGACTGTGAGCGTGCTGATGTAGTGCGCCAAGCTTATTAAGGTCCCTTTAACGCACCATAGCTTTTCATACCACTAATAAATGATCAACGGTATATGATGCCCACACTTATGTTACCATCTGTAATGGTCATGGTCATCAAGCAGACTTTTGGTGCCATCATTGTCAGACGGCAGTTCTCGCCTGTGCCGTATGCCAACTGGCGGGACTTGGTAGAAAAGTCACCTCTGATAACAATAATTCAGGCCAGGGTTTACGGGATTATATTGTACCTTATGTGGGACATTTATCATTGCGTTTGTGCCAAAAGTTTTGCGAAGATTGTGTTGTCAGAAAGGCCTACGCCAAATCTATTTAATGTGTTAACCCCTTTATTACTAACATCAACATTGAGAAGTGAAGTGCGACGCTCGCAAAGCTGCACAGGCGTGAGCTGCGCCAAATATGCAATTAAAGTGCAACGTTTGATCTAGATGGAGCAGTGGGTAAAGCGAGTGCACTAAAGATTTGATGCAAATTACAACATTTTTTTTTTCAAACAGGAAAAAAATATTGCAAACTTTTTTTTAGTATAAATAATTACAGAATGTCAATGGACAACGCACTCTATATTGTCAATAATACAATAACCTCAACATCATCCCTTTTGTTAAGCTATAAAATATTTGATATAAATTGTTCTAGATAAGAACTGGATACATAACAAAATCTTTCGTTGTTCCGAGGAAATGTCCCAAGACATCCAGGTCTGTATACATTTGGCCACAGAATTATGAAGCCTATCTGTCAGTTGTTCCATCAAACGAATATCCTTTATTCGTGTAGATAAGTCCTATGTCGATGGGGGAAGTTTTTTTGTTTTCCAAACAAAGGCAATGAATTATTTTGCTGCAGTCAAAAGTTGAATGAAAAGTCTAGGTTTAGGTTTATCCAAATCCCTTGGGAACACATTTACTAAATATGTGATCCGGTCTAGAGGAATGTGTTTATCTAGTACATTTCTGACAAGACTTTCAACCTCCTTCTAGAAGTTAAGATATCAGAAGGCAAGTCCAAAATATGTGGTAGAAGGAGCCCATTCCTGAATTAAATTATCCAGAATTTATCTGGTATTGCAGAGTTAAACTCCTGTAAAAGCTCTCAGGAGTAGGATACCAGGTCATGAGTATTTTAATTTGTTTTTTTTTTGATAACCGCATTAATAGACCTAAATGACCTGGACCATATCAGCTGTCACAGATGCCGTGGTATCTCTCTTCCCTCCGCATATGCGGATGTTTATGATTGGATTATAATTAGTATATAAATACCGGATATTAGTCCTTTTGGTAGAAGAGCCTCTAGAGCACAAACACCAAATGTGGCCTGCAGGGTGATTTTATTTGGCCCGCAACGCTGTTACTGCCCTTCTTGCCCCCGGGCATTGCACCTTCAACTGTATCGATATCCTGGATGCCAATACTAATGAAGCAATGATGGATGAAGGACTAAGTGGGACCCATTATACTGTATGGAGGACTATGTGGGGCGCATTATACTGTATGGAGGACTATGTGGGGCCCATTATATTGTATGGAGGACTATGTGGAGCTCATTATACTGTATGGAGGACTATGGGGCCCATTATACTGTATGGAGGACTATGTGGGGCGCATTATACTGTATGAGGACTATGTGGGGCCCATTATACTGTATGAAGAACTGTGAGGCACATTATACTGTATGGGGGGGGGGGGACTATGTGAGGCCCATTCTGTAAGGAATGATGAGGAAAAACTTCAATTGTAGACGTGTTTAAAGAAAATATATCAAGGTTTACCCACGACTTTAGAAACTTGGACAATTTTGACCCTTTGTCTATTTTTGTTTGTCAAATAGACAGAGCAAAGGTATTCAAACTGAGAGGGGCTAGGAGAACCAATCGATCTCATAGCTGTGGAAAAATGGTGGATTATTTTATGGTAGGAAAAATATGCTGATAGAGGTAATTTATGTAAATGACTTAGGTCGTTAAATGTTTTGGGTTTCCCTATAAGTGGGTGGACTATATCTCGAAAGCAAAAAAAATGTCCAGCTTTAGACCAGTGGCTGGTCCTACAAGTTTTCAGGCCCTCTGCCAATGTGTTGTACAGGTTCCAGTGAGATTTCAGCACATACGCACATGTTCTCTGCTACTTGTATTAGTAGTAAGTAGGGCTTCAATTGGCTGTGCACCGTTTTTTGAGCTGACAGACTCGTTGATGTGTATTTTGTTTTGCCGGGCACACACATGATCGGTAAACTAATGCAAATAGATCTATGGAATCTTGACTTTATTCATATTGACAAGTAACAAGTGAATCGTAACCGTAATTAGCCAAGTTAAACAAGTTTGTTACAGAGATTGTGCACACGTCTTGGACAACCCCTTGCTAAATGCCCAAGTAAAGTAAGAAAAGCTTATACTCTCCTCTCGCACCATTGATGCTCCATCGATGTCTGTGCTGGCGTGATATTATGCTTTGGGAGCACTGCAGCCAATCGGGAGACCCTGACTGTCTACTGCCTATTAATATTCCATCAGAACAGGCGTCTGCTTTGAAAGGGCAAAGGCTGCAGACAGTCAGCCACTGATTACCTGCAGTGCTCACAAAGCATAATGTCATGCCTAAGTGATTGACAGGTCTCTCCCATGTGTGTGCATATAGAGATGCCTGTAGTGCCGCTGGAAAAAGTCGTCCAAAAGCTACACCAGACTTCCCTAGTCTCCAGCTGTGGTCCCCAACCGGATCTTCAAACTATAATATTTTCTTTGAAATTCTAGAGCATTTCAGAAAAACATGTGTTTGGCTGCAGTCGTGTAGACTCTGCTCAAAACACATAGTAGCATGCATCAGCTGACGGGTTCCCTTAAAATACCCGCAAAAAAATAAGAAAGGCTGGCACGTTTCACAGAAATATATACCAGGCTGCAGTCATAGGCTAGGTTCACATCGCGTTAGTGCCATCCGTTTAACGTATTCGTTAAACGGATGCGCTAATGCCCAGAATGTGTTTTTTTTTTTCTTTCTACAATCGCATTAACGCATGGTACCTATGCGTTAGTAATGGAGATCTATGTACAGCAAACGCGTCCGTTCGCTGTGCTTTAGACCTAACGTACCCGAAAACGCGGCAGACCGCGTTTGAAGGTGCGTCACAAAGTAACAGACCATTGCTAAAGCATGCCAATTTTTGACATGCGTTAGGAAGCGTTATGATAATGGATGGCAATGGGTGCGTTAACGGATCCGTTACATTGTGTTAGTGCCGCTTAGTACTGGATCCGTTAAACGGATGGCACTAACGCGATGTGAACCTAGCCATACAGACGGTGTATGATTCATGCTGCCCGTGACTTGGCCAACATTGCAGGAAACCATCCTAAAGCTATGTTCACACGTTGCGTTATTGCAGCGTTTTGTTTTTTTTATGCCAAGTTTAAGCTATGGTTAAACTGCTTATAAAAAGCAGGTTTTGCATTGTTTTTGCTGCGTTTTTGTCAGGGTATATTTGTTTCTTGTGCATGCTGATAAAGCTTAGTGCATGAAAAAATCTGATTCAACTTCATCAGGTTTTGGCACCATAACGCAGCAAAACCTCATAACTGCGTTTTTTTGTAGCGGTTTTGCACTATTTGTTGCTTTTAATGAGTGAAAAAATGCTGAAAAAAAAGTGAGATGCTCCATTTTGCAAAAAACATGCTCTTTGACAAAACAGTCAGGAAAATAAAACCAATGTATGAGCTTGAGATTTCTGAAATCTCATAGACTTTGATGGTACTCTGAAACGCAGCTGAAAATTTGCATAAAAAAAAAATGCTGCAAAAATGTAACATGTGTAAGGTGCAGTAAGGTCGGATTCACAAGACCATATTGCAGTGTAACGGCTGCAATCCCTGGCCTGACCGCAGGTCTCATGACCGGAATTAATAGGGCCGTATTTCAGATAGTTTCTGATCTGATCGCCAGTTTTATGATTTGAACTAACTGCATTATAGTCGTAAGACCCTGGGTCAGGTCAGAAATTGCTGCCGAAATATAGATGAGAACATATGGGTACAATACGGACCAAACTCATTTTTTTAACCCCTTTGCACACCCCGCCATATACCGTATGTACTTATTTTTTTGGGTGCACGTGTATGCAGCGCACTCAGGTGCTGTGCCTGTTGTAATGCATAGCCGGCATCTGCCCATAACTACAGCAATCACCATTAGCCGCTTTTGCTGCTGTTTAGCAATTGAAATGCCGCTGGTAGTCGGACAGTGGCATTTATATAACATGGCTGTGTGTACTCACCAGTGCCCACCGCGGCACGATCATAGGCTACCAATGGATTACCATAGTAGCTGGGGAGCCTGCTGAAGGCACCCATCGCTGCCACCTTGGTACTCTACCATAGGTAGAGTAATTTGTACCATATTTTGCAATGCTGTGCGACCGTATAAGTGAACATAGGACCACTGGCAATAGTCAGAGGTTCGCCACGCAACAAGCAAGCTCTTAGGCTACTTTCACACTAGCGTCGGAATCTCCCCGTCGCAATGCGTCGGGCAGAGATTCTGACGCTAGCATTTAACGCACTGCACAACGGAGGCAGCGGATGCATTTCTCCAGCGCATCCGCTGCCCCATTGTGAGGTGCGGGGAGGTGGGGGCGGTCCACCAGGAGAAAAAAACGTTACATGTAGCGTTTTTTGCTCACGACGGTCCGCCAAAGCACGACGCATCTGTCGCACGATGGATGCGACGTGTGGCAATCCGTCGCAATGCGTCGTCAATACAAGTCTATGGGGAAAAAACGCATCCTGCAAGCACTTTTGCAGGATGCGTTTTTTCTGCAAAACGACGCATTGTGACGGATTGCAGTTAACGCTAGTGTGAAAGTAGCCTTAGGGTATGTGTCCACGTTCAGGATTGCATCAGGATTTAATCAGGATTTTATGCAGGTAAAATCCTGACCAAATCTGCAACTGAGGTCCCTGGCAGGTCACCTGCGTTGTCCTTGCGTTTTTCCTGCAATGTAAGGACATGCTGCGTTCTTAAAAGACGCGCCACATGTGTGTTTCCGCAGGTATGCTGCATGCGTCTTTTAATGCATAGTGGAGACGGGATTTCATTAAATCCCCTCCACTATGCTGTAACATCTGGACTCTGCGTTTTTGACACTGTGGCTCAACGCATTGTCAAAAACACAGCGTTTCCTGAACGTGGAAACATACCCTTACAGCTCCATGGACAAAGAAAAAGTTATGGGTCGCAGAAAATGCAGACACAAAAATGTATTTATTTTATGCAACAAATTTCGGATTTTTTTTCATTACCAAAATGTGCAAAAAAAAAAAAAATCAAAAAGTTTGGTATCTCGGTAATCGTACAGACCTGAAGAATCACGTTGCCACGTCGGTTTAACTGCAGAATGAACGTTGACAAATAGCTGACAACACACAACAATTCCAGCTTCTTTCATAATTTCACTCCATTTGGAAATTTTATTTTTTTTGCAGTTTTTCAGTACATGCTAGCTGTAAAATAAATGGTGTCATTCAAAACTAGAACAAAAAACCGAAGCCCTCATACTTCTGAGCAGAAGCATAAGGCTAAGTGCACGCTAGGTGTTTTTGCTGCTTCTTTATGCTAATTTTCAGCTGTGCTTTAGGCGGTTTCACACGTCAGTGGCTCCTGTACATGAGGTGAGTTTCCTCACGTACCGGAGACACTGACTCACGTAGACACATTAAAATCAATGTGTCTCTGCACATGTCAGCGTGTTTTCACGCACCGTGTGTCCGTTTGGAAAACAAGGAGACATGTCAGTGTTCGTGGGAGGGCACGGATCACACGGACCCATTAAAGTCAATGGGTCCGTGTAAAACCCGTACTGCACACGGATGTTGTCCGTGTGCAGTCCGTGTGCCGTGCAGGAGACAGCGCTACTGTAAGCGCTGTCCTCCCGCGTGTGGTGCTGAAGCCCCAATCATTTCTTCTCTCCAGCAGCGTTTGCTGGAAAGAAGGAATGAATAATCTTTTTTTATTTTTTTTTATTTTTGTTTTTAAAATAAAGTTGCCGGTAAACTGCCCCCTAAAAACCCTTGTGCGCCCCCCCGCCCCACCTCCCACCTCCCCCGCTGGCATTAAAATACTTACCCAGCTCCCTCGGCACTTAGATCCTCTCAGCGTCGCAGCTCTTCCTGTATGAGCGGTCACGTGGTGCCGCTTATTACAGTGATGATTATGTGGCTCCACCCCTATGTGAGGTGGAGCCGCATATTCATTACTGTAATAAGCGGCACCACGTGACCGCTCATACAGGAAGAGCTGCGACGCTGAGAGGATGTAAGCGCCGAGGGAGCTGGGTAAGTATTTTAATGCCAGTGGGGGGCGGGTGCAGAGTGGGTGGGAGGGGGCAGATTACCGGCAACTTTATTTTAAAAACAAAAATAAAAAAAATAAAAAAATTATTATTCATTCCTTCTTTCCAGCGAGCGCTGCTGGGAAGAAGGGATGAATACCGGCTTCAGCACCGCACACAGGGGACAGTGCTTAACTCTAGCGCTGTCTCCTGCACGGTCCGTGTGGTCCTCAGGCGGCACACGGCTTCCGCACGTGTGCCACACTGATGTTCAACGTAAGCACACGGACACGGATAATTCCGGTACCAGAATTATCTGGACGTGTGAGACTGGCCTCACAGTATCAGCAAAGTCTGAGATTTAAGAAATTTCATGCACTCACATTGTTTTTTTTTGTGTTTTGCATGGTTTTAGCACAATAGAGCATGTCACTTCTTTCAGTGTTTTTTTTAACCATTGAGTAGAATGGGTGGTGAAAAAACGCAGGTATCAGTTTTTGGCACAAAAAAACTGCTGCAAAACCTGATTCTATGGAAGAGAGAGTGTGAACTTACCCTTAAAAAAAAAAAAAAAGTTATGGCTCTTAGAAAAAGATGCAAAAAAAAGGAATAATCCTCTGGTCCTGAAGGGGTTAAAAACGCACCTTCTGCATGAGTTTGTTTTGCTGTTGCTGTAAAACGCTGCGTTTATTTCCGCCTGTAAAAAAAAAAAAAAAAAATTAAACTGCGTGAGAACGATTATGCAAATTAATTTTACAACATGTCAGTGACTTTTGTGGATCTTAATAGCGTTGTTTTAATTTATTTTTACATATATATATTTTAATTTGTCCTTTAGTTCATTAAAGAAAAAAACCTAAATGTGTGTAGAATGCGTGCATGAAGGGAAAACGCTGAATGTTTGTGTGTCTCTCTCCTGTATTCTGTTACTAAGAAATCCTGGTAACCAGGCTCCTAAAACTGGCTGCCGGCCCTTTAAGACCGACGCGCCCTCCTCCCCCTTTTTTTTTCTCCTCTCCACTTGCTCTCCTGATTGACAAGTCTAGCCCTGGTCACATGACCTGCCTCTATTTGAAGGTCACAAAAAAGCTGCTTCCTTCAGAGAGGGAGAGCGAGCTAGAGGGAGGAGAGAGCAGAGAGAACGATCAATGCAAAATGGCTGCCAGTCTCTGGTTTCTGCACATTTCCCTTTAAACAGAAGACGAGAACGCAGGAGTGTGTCTTGGGATTTATTATTGTTGTTGTTTTTTGCAATTCCGTCTATTTTTCTTTTATGTTTTTCGTTTGTTTCTGGTGTTTTTTTGTACTGGATTTACCTTGTATGCCTCAAATCGCTGGATTATAGCACAGTTGCACTTTATAAGGTCAGTACCGTGAGCGCTGGTGTTGCAGTGTCCTCTTCACAGAGCGACCTGCTGTTTGCCGTCTGTGCATTGGTGTGGTTTTATGTTTTTTTTTCTTACGCTTTCGTTGTACACATTGTTTATATCGTCCAGACAGGAGAGTGGAAAACCTCCAGATGATTTGCTGCAGTGTATCTATCCGTCCTCATAATATCGGATTAAATGCCATTAGCAGCTGCAGCGGGGGGGCTGCATTTACCTCCTTTTTTTTTTTATTTTTATTTTTTTACTGAATCCATTTTATTGATGCTAATAAATAGTAAAAAATATGTATAAAAATATCCAGATGTCTCAGGCGGAGCCCCTGGTATGAGCGCACATGGGGGCTCGGGTGACTGCTTTTGTGATCCTTGTCATTTTCCGTATATTGAAATCTGCAGTGAATGTTGCCGAAATATCAACGGATTTGCATTTTCAAAGCCACCGAAGGCCTAACAGGAGGGGAGAGAAGGAAGGAAGGGAGGGGGAGGAGGGAGAGACACAGTATGGTGGGGGTTGGGGGCATTTTTTTTTTTTCCCCCTGAATGCGTACGAGCTACTGTATATATGCAAACTGCAGGCATCTGCAATGTTTGCGATCTGCGTCTACTCTGGATTTTATTTTTGCAGGAGGGGTGTGTGTTTTGCTCGCTCCGTGCTTGGGAAAAAAGGTGCTAATTATTGTTTCGAGAGCGCGGTGTCACATAGGATTAAAGCTCTCGTCTGTGTATGTGGGCAACTTAACCTCTTAGTTTCTGGCAAAAGGGGAAAAAAAAAAAAAGATAATGCTGACACCGGGTCACCGGTTAAATCGATTATGGAAACGCTGCGCTTCGATATTTCTCCCAGGCAAGCAGTCATCCTGATTATTATTATTATTACTAAAAGAAAAAGGCTGTTTTAATTTGTGGGCATGCGCGGGGTTAATAGACGGTACTATTACCAGGATTGATGGCGTATAGTTTTTACGTTTAGTTTGTGTGTAGGGCCGGGTAGTGGTCGCTATCCATGGCATCTGTTGTCAGTACCGATCCTGGTACAATGGGCAGTTCTAGGTGTTCTGGAAGAGCCTCCTACCTATGGAGTGACCCGACCGTGACAGCCCGGCACGGACTTTCCAGTGCAATCGCATAGAATCTGCTTCCAGGGCCATCCCCTTTTTCTTTTCTTTTTTTTTTTTCAATGTATGTATTTTTTGGCTGTTATCGTGGAACCACTTCTGTATTTAGGTGGCATCTCGCTTGTATCGAGGAAGCAAAGGTAATGTGCAATACTAGGACTCAAAGTGTAACGTAAGAGGTAACGCTGCCTGGCTATTCCTCATACCAGGCCACTGTGGTCCTTATTTGTCGGGGGTCTCCTAATTTTTTTTCTGCATTTCCTTTAGTGCTCATCCTAGTATTATTATTATTATTATTATTATTATATATATATATATATTTTTTTTTTTCAAGGCCTGATTCACACAATGTGTTTGCAATTTAGAATTTTTCCCAAATTTTTGTGCAAAATCTCAAACGTAAAATAGGAATTATCAAAATTGCTTTAGGGTCGATACGCAGCAGCAGTAAATGCTGCTGGATTTAGTTGAGATTATTCTGCAGATTTCCCTCAGATTCCTCCTGTTTCATGTCAAAAGATGAAATCCGCTACGTAAATTGACAAGCTACTTATTTACTGTAAATGGGTTTTTTTTTTCCCCCCATGTAGGTTATTTTCATAGTCTCATCCACTTTGCCAGTACTATTATATGTTTTATTGTAGTGTTTTGATTTTGAAGGGTTTTGATTTTGCTTTTGAATTATTTTTTTTCATATTTTTTGTATGAAAACGCTTCTTGAACTGGGCATGGCTTCACGTCAGGTTAGGACTTTTACAGCATCAGAAGAAAAGGAAACTAATTGTTTTCTGTTTGCTGCATTTTAAACACAATTTATAACCTTTTTTACTCTGTTTTAATAGGGTTGAATGCAAGTTGGTTTGGAGATCTTAGAGAACATGCCAGAACAATGATGTCTGACTTGATGCAGCAATGAGAATGATATCTGTTTTGTAGTGACTAGTGACCCAATGTGCCGGTGCTGAGAAATGATTAAGTTTTGAAGCCACTTGCAAAATATCCGGAAGTGTACGGTGGCTCTGTGGTTCGCACTGATTCTTGCAGGTCTGGGGTCCTGGGTTCAATCCGTCCCAAGGAAAACATGTCCATACCATTTGTATGTTCTCCCTTTGTTTGCGTGGGTTTTTTTTTGAGTATACAGTCTTTTGCCACATTCCCACTTGCATACTTATGTTTTCAGCTCCAATGGGGACAGTTCGTAATGACCATGTATTTAAAGGGGGTCCCCAAATGCTTTACGTGGCCATGGGCTCAGTGCATAGTTGTGCCCCCCAATTTGCCTTTTTAGCACTCCCTCTGATCTTGGTTGATAGAAGCGCTGACATAGCTCGATCTGCATCCCTGCACGTTCATGGAATAATAACGTCAGGAGCCGCACGTAAGAAACGTTCTTCCTCCCTCTCTATGAAGCCGCCACTTCCAGGTGTAGCAAGTGGCGGCTATAGAACGAAGCCATGGGTCACAGCGGAGTCGCACCCACACTGAGACCATTGGGCTCCTGCAGGGTCGGTGTGCGGGAATGAAGATTGAGTTCAAAAAGTGAGCTGTCAATCAGGATCAGAGGGAGTGATGAAAGGTCATAACGGTGCCATGCCAAGGGTGCCCCAAAGTGACCCACTTGCCTATAAATTTAGTTGATTTTTAAAGGGACTGTATAAATTGATGTTATTTTGGGGTGACAGACGCCTTATAAAGCACTGTGAAATCTGTTGGAGATATATACCGTAAGCTAGTGTAATAATTGGGTTAAGGGCATTTCCAAGGTAATTTGCACGCTGCTTCAAAGCCTGATTTCTCATCATGGACACTTACGATTACTACAAAAACCGGTATCCTTTTTTATAGCTGTACTAGGTCCTTTACAGCCATGCCACTAGTTTCTGTAGTAAAATCGTTCTGTCAGGTTCTCTCCACTGCGCTTTGTAGTAAGATTTACGCTTACGATAGGAAAAATGATGCTCCTCTCCTAGTTTCCCCTGTTAGCAGCGAGGGTCATCCTGATGGGAATGCCCAGCAGATTGACTTGTTAATGGTTTATACAAGAATTCTCTATGAAAGCAGCTTTAAAGGGGTTGTCTTTTCTGTTCTGCAGGAGCACACTGCTCCCACCGTGCTTTCTGGGTGGCTGTGTGCTCCTGGTTGACAGTCCGGATCATCTGCATGATCGTGCCTTAGGTTGGCACAGTGCCCTCGTGGTGCTGCTGTGTGAAGCAGCTGTCCTTCTGTAGCATCAGAGCTGTGCATTTGCCCTGAAGCTGGTTATATCAGGAGCTAAAAGTGATCCCGGCCAACTGCAACGCAGTCCTTACAAGCTTCTTGGCAATGTCTTGTTAGTGCTGTATATGATCAGCCACTTCTCCCATACTACCGTGATGGCTGGTGAACTAGGCAACGAGCCTAATAAAATGAAAAATCCCTTCATTCTTCAGAATAAAGACCTCTTATAACGGGTAAATTACAAAGTTGTTTATTTTCATGAGCACTTTAGCAATTTCATCCGTTACCATGTGATTGACCCTATCATAAATGGGTAAAATTGGAAAGTGCTTGGAGAAAAGAAGCAAATTTGCAACTCCTTTACTAAAAAAAAAACAAAAAAAACCTCTGTTCTCAAGAACAATGGGATTTTTAATTTTAACTTTATTGTCTAGACCGAAAAGATGGCTGATAACCAATCAGCAATGGTCCGTTTACTAAGCAAAGTGCACAGCACCTACTTTAGAACTTGCAAAAAGCATGCAGCGCTCACAAGCTCTTAAGAGCTTGCAAACGCTTTTCTAAAGCTAGCGCTATCCAGCCGGCTCCTGTGCTCCTCTGAGGCTGCAGAGGGAACGTTACCTCTGCTTTAAGCATTAGAGAGTGTACAGTTTGGGCCGGCTGCTCATCCATGCCACTGGCAAGAACTGACAATCTGGAGCATAACGGCGACCCCCTCCTACAGGTAACGGTTGTTATGTCGGCTGGGGTAGAAAACCTCACACACAAAACTGATTTTCCATTATAGAGACAATTACTACTCAGGCTCTGAACCTCAAATTGAGGCAGAAACATTGGAAGTGGCGATATAGAGGTGGAGAACGGAGTACATTTCTGGGTGCAGACTACTACAGTGAGTGTCAGGTGCAAAGAATATGTTCTCGGCAGCTCGTTTCATGACCGAATGGGTCTCTGCAATAGCCTGGCGTGTGCTGTGGCAGGCAGGACCTGCGGATAGATGCACTCTGCTGGCACCAGAGAATGTACTTGTAACCGGTTTGCTGTAAATGATTAGTGCAGCGCCAGGGGAGCAATCAGCCGCTCATTGTGATGTCCATGGTGTATAGGATTGTGGGAATGTCCAGGAACAGCCTTGGGACTGATAAATCTGGAGCTTTCATTGCTGACAGTTCTTATGAAAGCGAAGTTCTGGAAACCCGTTTGGTAGAGAACAGGGTTTAGCTGAATGATCACACATGACTTTTGTCAGCCAGCGCTTTATGTAACAGCATTTCCATGATCTCGGCAAAGAATGTTCAAAAAAAAAAGTTACCAGTCTCTCAACTATTTTACAACTCCTTCCCTTCTCTATGCATCGATGGATGTTAGTGTTACCTTTTTTTCATGGAGCATTTGTGCGTCTCTATATATATATATATATATATATATATATATATATATATATATATATATATATATATATATATATATATATATACATACACATACACACATACTAGCTGAAGAGCCCGGCGTTGCCTGGGCATAGTAAATATCTGTGGTTAGTTATAGCACCTCACTTCTCTTATTTTCCCATCACGCCTCTCATTTTCCCCCTCACACCTCTCATTTTCTCCCTCACTTCTCTCATTCCCCCTAACACTTGTCATTTCAACCTCACATCTGTCATTTTCTGATCACTCCACTATTTTTCCTCACTCCTCTCATTTTGCACTCACACCTTTTCATTTTCACCTCACACCTCTCATTTTCACCTCATTACCTCAGTATATACATGTTTGTCATCTCCCTTATATATAGTATACATCTGTATGTCATCTCCTGTATATAGTATATACCTGTATGTCATCTCCCCTGTATATAGTATATACCTGCTGTGTCATCTCCCCTATATATAGTATATATCTGAATGTCATCTCCTTCTATATATAGTATATACCTGTATGTCATCTCCTGTATATAGTATATACGTGTCATCTCCCCTGTATATAGTATATATCTGTGTGTCCTCTCCTCCTGTATATAGTATATACCTGCATGTCATCTTCTATATATAGCATATACCTGTATGTCATCTCCTCTATATAGTATATACCTGTGTCATCTCTCCTGTATATAGTATATATCTGTGTGTCATCTCCCCTGTATATAGTATATATCTGTGTCATCTCTCCTGTATATAGAATATATCTGTGTGTCATCTCCCCTGTATATAGTATATACCTGTGTGTCATCTCCTCCTGTATTAGACCTAGTTCACACGTTATTTGCTCAGTATTTTTACCTCAGTATTTGTAAGATAAATTGGCAGCCTGATAAATCCCCAGCCAACAGGAAGCCCTCCCCCTGGCAGTATATATTAGCTCACACATACACATAATAGACAGGTCATGTGACTGACAGCTGCCGTATTTCCTATATGGTACATTTGTTGTAGTTTGTCTGCTTATTAATCAGATTTTTATTTTTGAAGGATAATACCAGACTTGTGTGTGTTTTAGGGCGAGTTTCGTTTGTCAAGTTGTGTGTGTTGAGTTGCGTGTGGCGACATGCATGTAGCGACTTTTGTGAGATGAGTTTTGTGTAGCAACATGCGTGTAGCAACTTTTTGTGTGTCGAGTTGCATGTGACAGGTTAGTGTGGCAAGTTGTGTGCAGCAAGTTTTGCGCATGGCGAGTTTTAAACGTGGCGAGTTTTATGTGTGGTGCCTTTTGAGTATGTGCAAGTTTTGTGTGAGGCAACTTTTGCATGTGTTGCAACTTTTGTGCATGTGGCAATTTTTCCGCGTGTGCAAGTTTTGCGTGTGGCGAGTTTTCCATGAGGTGAGTTTTGCACTTGTGGCGAGTTTTGCGTGAGCCTAGTTTTTGCATGTGGCGAGTTCTGCGCGTGGCGAGTTTTGAGTGGCGACTTTTGTGTTTCAACTTTTATGTGGCGAGGTTGGTGTATGTGTGGTGAAATGTGTGCTGAGGGTGATATGTGTTCAAGCACATGGTAGTGTGTGGCGCATTTTGTGTGTGTTCATATCCCCGTGTGTGGTGAGTATCCCATGTCGGGGCCCCACCTTAGCAACTGTACGGTATATACTCTTTGGTGCCATCGCTCTCATTCTTTAAGTCCCCCTTGTTCACATCTGGCAGCTGTCAATTTGCCTCCAACACTTTTCCTTTCACTTTTCCCCATTATGTAGATAGGGGAAAAATTGTTTGGTGAATTGGAAAGCGCGGGGTTAAAATTTCACCTCACAACATAGCCTATGACGCTCTCAGGGTCCAGACGTGTGACTGTGCAAAATTTTGTGGCTGTAGTTGCGACGGTGCAGATGCCAATCCCGGACACACACACACACACACACACACACACACACACACACACACACACACACACACACACACACACACACACACACACACACACACACACACACACACACACACACACACACACACACACACACACTCAGCTTTATATATTAGATAAAGTACTATTGCGTGACATTTCACTTTAGGTAAATGCTTACTAAAAAGTTTTACTATTTAAAAATGAACTTTTTGCAGCATATTACTTTGACTTGAGTTTTAGGCCTTGTTCCCACATTATGGTCATTTTTACAAAATTGCAGTGAATGTGTGAATAAGATCTTAAGCAGTTGGAATTTTTTTTTTTTTTTTAAAGAACCAATTCCAGCTCCAGTAGTTAAGTTCCTGCTTATGGTTGGAAAATACACAATTGAAACGCCGGATCCCTTCTATCATCGTGTCTAGCTTCTCAGAAGGATGCTTTTCGTCACCAGCATTAACTGTGAATGATTCACAGTGGCTGCCGCTTTTCTGTTACAATTAGTGGCTTTGTCATCAGATTTCACAGTACAAGCTGCAAAATTGAGATCTGATGAGGCTGGTGTGCTCACTATGAAAATGTTACAATGGCTATATAATCTGATATTTAACCCCTTCACTACTTGGGTCGTACTGGCACATCGTGTGATGGGCATGGGCGTATGAAGCGGGTTCAGGAGCTGAGGCTGCGCCACACATGGCGAATGGCAACTGACAGCAGCCACCAGAGCCTAGCTCTCATCACTGCTGTTTATCAGCAGCATGGTTTAATCATTCTGAAAGCACACCCCTTATGAAGAGATTGGGGGAAGCCAAATGGTGAGAGGCGGAGACCTACTGAAGGCCCCATTGCGGCCATATTGGGGCTCCTATGAAGCCCAGCCTGTAGCTGGGCTTCATACATCAGTAGTTGCATTATATACAACAGTGTTGAATTGCAGTGTATAGTATGAGTGATTCAAGGACTGTAGGTTCTAGTCCCCAAAGGGACAAAAAACGAAATCTAGAACTGCCAATAGAAAGTTTAACAAAAATATTAAAGTTAAAAAAAAGTTTAAATCATCCCTACTTCTCAATTTAAAAGACCAATCAAAATATAAATGTATTGTTATATGGTCAAGTTAGTGATGTAACTGAAAAGTATAACTAATCCAGCCTTTAAACAAGTTCTCACACTGGTATGCCAGCCAAAAAAATAAATAAAGTGATGGCTTTTCTAAGGGAGGAGAAAACAAAAGTACAAAAGCAAAAAAAAAAAAAAAATCACCCATTCAAGAAGGGGTTAAAATGAGCATTTTTAGGAGTCTAATAAAGTATTATACAGCCATTCTATCATTGATTTTCAAAGTAAGTACTCCTGCCTCATCAGGTCCAACGAGAACGATTTAATATTGCTTGCAGCTTGTGTTGTGAAATCGTGTAACTGACCCTCCTTAATTCTTTTTTTGTGTTTGTTCTTGTCATGTTCTTGTTAGTGCTCTCATTGTGGAGCTTTTCCTTCACTTTTGCATGCAAATATATCCAGAACATGGCTTCACTGTTGTCCTGGCATCCTCTTAAAACCTTTAAAAGGGTGTATTATGTGAAATTGTAGACCCGTATATGTAACGGTGACACTTCAGACACTATCTTTCCGTTTGCTTCCTCCATAAGGTTTGGTTGATCACACTGATGTCATCTGCCAGTTTTTAATCTCTCTTATGAGCTATATGTCTTTTACATGATCATGCCCATGTGATGTCCAGTGGTATACCCAGGTGCTCGTGTCACAGCGGCTGATTTACCACGTGGATATAGGGATTTGCATTCCCAGCTCATCCGTAACAGTCTGTATTGTGCTGTAAACGAATTGCTGAGCT
Source organism: Ranitomeya imitator (assembly GCF_032444005.1). Lineage (NCBI taxonomy): Eukaryota > Metazoa > Chordata > Amphibia > Anura > Dendrobatidae > Ranitomeya > Ranitomeya imitator. Next base: position 49,937,362 of record NC_091289.1, on the reverse strand, counting down.
TGAAGCGCGTTGTTCTCCTCGAGTCACCTGTCGGGCTTTATTTATATGCTGTTTACAGAGGCTGCAGAAACGTGCGCTTCTTGGACCTTGTTTTGTATGTACAGGAGGGTTCTTAATGTTGAAAGTTTTCCAATCACCGTAAAATGGCACCACTTATGGAAATAAATGCAAACAAAAAGCCTTGCCTAAATTTTGATGTAGTGTATATGTGTTACCAGATTCCATTGTGAAGCAATGCATGATAAACGCAAAGCCAGACCCTTCTGTGTCCTCCCGGCTGGAGCAGGAGAATGTCACATTGATGGTTACTGTCGGCTGTATCGCTGGTGGTCTGAAACGTCATTGCCTTCAACGTTGAGCCTAATATGTTCTGAGGTTTTAGGAGCACTGCTGCAGGTCTTTCATGTTAACGGAGCTTTTACTTTTGAGACGTTTGGGGGCTGCTTACGTTTAGTAAAAGGTTGCTTTTTAAAAAAAATAAATACAAATAGAAGCCACAGTTTGCGGTAAAAATGCAATAAATACATAGATTTAAAATATTATTTAAAGCGAACCTGTCACCCCCAAAATCGAAGGTGAGCTAAGCCCACCGGCATCAGGGGCTTATCTACAGCATACCAGAATGCTGTAGATAAGCCCCTGATGCTGGTGGGCTTAGCTCACCTTCGATTTTGGGGGTGATAGGTTCCCTTTAAAGAGGGAGCTATTCCCATCTCAGAATAAAGGCTTGTTCAGACAGGCCAAAAATTGGGAGCGAGGGTTCCTAGGTACAATCGATTCCCATCTATCTGCTAGTGTAAACGGGCTCGTAATCGTCGTTCTCTTCCTGTGTAAACATTGTGGTGATGTTGTGAAGCAGTGGGGCAGCGTTGGCTGGAAAAGACAAAGAGCCGAGGCCTGCAAGTGCACAGACAAGCTCACCCGTGCACTTGCAGGCCTAATTTGCTTATCAATAAAGGTCGAATTGTGGCGCAGCAGAATGCGCTGTAATGGGCATCTGCCATAATGTTTTACACTGCCCTATCTTGCTTTATTTCTGCTTGTGCTCGGGTTATGATACGAACAGGATTTTGTTTTTTTTGTTTTTTTAAGCATCCCTCGGTGATTGGTTTTTATTTCACCCTGGGAGTGGTCTCACCAAGGCCTGTTCCCTGCCTTAGTAAAATACTTGGCAGCTGCTGTCGTCTTCTGTTCTCGGCGCCGCTCTAGTCGCCTTCTGCTAGTTGTGACCTGCCCAATCGCTTCAGTGTGTGTTGGGCAGAACGGAAGTCCCTTTTCAGTGTAAGTAAGAGTTGGAACAAGGTCGTCATAGACTTACGTTGGGAGCTTGTGATCATTAGTGACTTCCGGTCAGTTCCACTTTGGGGGGTCGGAACGGCGCTGGGAAGAGCAGATGATGTCAGCTCAGAACTATTACTACAGACAGGGAACAGGCCTTAGTGATACCACTGTGGGGTGAAATAAAACAAACAAAAGAAACTCAGGACTGGTGCTTTATAGAAGGAGGTTGTGTAGGCTTGTACTTGATCAATATGCAGATTCATCTCCTCCCTCCCGCCCCTAGCACTATGATTGATAGCCAAGGCCTTCCTGAAGTCAGGGCGAATCTGCCATGTTCCACTATAGATATAATGTACATGTATGCAGAGTTATCCTCAGTGAACTTGCAGCAGATGGCGTTCTCACACGCTGAAAGTGCTGCTGTAAGACTGGCTCTTACCATAGTGCTATGGAGACTGCAGCTGCTTCTGAGCATGTGCACGACTTTAGCAGCTGGAGCAGTGAGGACAATGAATGGAGCTCATCAATCAAGCGAAATATACAGCCTGAACACTCTTGGATGAAAATCTGGCAGGTTAGATCTGCACTCATAAAATGCTGAGTTTTCAGAAAAGATTCTAGAGCCATTCTGTGATGGGGTTGTGAGGTCCATACTCTGTGGGCTTCAGGACTAGGGGATTTATTCAATGAAATATGCAGATTATATTGTTAAATGTATTGACAGATCCTAATTGGCCTCTTCCACGTCCTATGTCAGGTGCCTGTAAATGAAAATGGCTGCCAAGTTGAGTTTGCATTGTACTCAGCACATGCTAGCTGTGCTGCACAGCCAGCATCTGATTGGAACAGTAGTGAATGGAGCGAAGATCCAACCACTGCTGTTAACCCTTTTAAATTCAACAGTCAAATCTCTAAAAGCAGCATTTTTGACGTTGTCCTGGGGGCTAGCTGTTTTGTGTGCCAATTGGCCATGTGCTGAAGTGTTGGCCTGGCCGCCAGGGTCCTGCTAAAGGTTCAAATGACTGCTATATTGTTTCTCCCCTGAAGTCCAACCACAGGCGGTTTCTTTCTCACATCTCCAACATACTGATGGTATTGTAGAGGATGTTCTATGCAATATATATTATCTACTATCTACTACACCATTCTATAGTTTCGCTCCCAAACCCCGCTACATACAGAATTTTACATGTTTCCTAAAGATGCTACATTCTAATGTCTTAGTAAAGCTCCACCCAGTTGTCCGTTTGACTCTCTTCTGACGTGTACTTTTTTTTCTGAGTGTACATTATCAGAGCCTTTGTTTTTACTTAATCCCCAGAGGAGTCTTGATTCCTCATTTCTACGATCCAGGATTCTGGTCCGTAGAAGCATAAACCCTCTGGGCAAAGGCCGACGCCAAGTAAAGCTCGCTTGGTTTTTCTAGTGGACTTATAGTGACCTGAACACTCCCTCCGATTCTTGGGCACGAGTATAAATCTACGGTGCATTCACACGCCGTGGTGACATTGCGGCTGAAAGCCATAACGGCCTAGTGATTCTGGGATCTTCCACTGCACTGTACTGCACAATTGCTTCATCCACGCGGCTGATCATAATGGTCCTGTGGTTCTATAGGCAAAATGGCTGTTTCCTTGAAAGATAATGTGATCATGGAAAGACCGCAGAGGCACAGGGTTACTGTGATTTTTCAGCCACAATGTGACTACAAGGTGTGAGTCCGGCCTTACATTTGATAGCAGCAGTATGTTTAATTGCTCCAGCGTTGAGTTTGGAGAAGTCCAATATTTTGTCTGGGTCCGAACTATGGTACATAATTCTGGGAGCCCACAGTGCAGTACATCTGGCTCACGGTAGGACAAGGCTGCATCTACTACTGGTGCCCAGCACTATGGGATGTTGTGTATTGGTGTGTACTCGCTTATATAGCAACGATAATGCCACAAGGGTTTTTCATACGTTATCATCACTGTCGCCATTGGGGCTCACAATCTAAATTCTCTATCCGTATGTCTGTGGAGTGTTGGAGGAAGCGCACACAAACACGGGGAGAACATACAAACTCCTTGCTAGTGATGAGGGAACCGGTGGATGTTGGGGTTCCACCATACTTCTTTAAAAGTCAGCTTTGGGACCCGAACTTCAGTGCTGTAAAATGGCTGTGAAATAGTCGTGGGGGCTACAAAAGGAAGAAACATGGGGGTAATAGTGGGACAATTGCTCTGTAAACAAATGTGGATAGGGAAATGACATAAAGGGGTTCTGTCACCATAGCAATCATGGTAAAATGGGAAGTAAATGAATAACATAAAAATGTAACAGTTTCCTCACAGAGACAGGTTTGCTACTGCCAGTCTAGTTATAAATTTCACCCACAGAAGCAGCTTACAAATTTCACCCAAATAGAGTATCCTCACAGCTCCAAAATGTCTACTCCAATAGCGCACGTTCCAAATGCTCACGAAAAGCTTGTACCATGATCTTGGATTGAGCTGGCGGTCTGACACAAGACTTGCTACCGGCAGTCCAGGTAAACATTTCACCCACAGAGCATGTTTTCACATTTTCCCCACACAAGCTGATGACAAATTTCACATCCAGACAATGGCACACAGCGCCCCCACAGGCAGGGTTGCAGAGTGCACACAGCGGCTTTTGCCTCGGTACTCCCACAGTTGGACTTGCAGATTACACGAGTAACGGAGAATTGGGGTTCTGTTCCCGAGCGGTAGCCTGATAAAGGTGTATGTACCACATCCAAGGAAAGCAGCAGTAAAGCAAAGTAACCGCTTCTCAACTGAGTCAGTAGTTGATGCAGTGAGACAGAATCGCCATCCATGACAAATTTAGAGGTAGTGTAATTGGAATGAGTAGTTAAATCCTTTAATGAGCTTTAGGCCCGGCCTCAAAGGTAGCATAAAATTATTTTTTAGGCACACTACTCGTGCTGCAGAGTGGACAGAGGCTTTTGGGCACAGTACCCCCCACAGACGCTAATAACAAATTTCACCCACAGAGCATGTTTCCACATTTTCCCCAGAGAAGCTGATTATAAATGTCACACTGAGACAATGGGAGACAGTACCACAGTACAGGCAAGGATGCAGAGTACACACAGCAGCCTAAAGGCACAGTGCTCCCACAGACATGGGATAAAGAATACACACAGCGGCTATTGGCACAGTACTGTCACCGACATGCTTTAATAAGAGTCGAAAAGTATGTTCACTCCCACCACCACAGTTGAAGATTATAAAAACATTTTGGTATGATCACAGACCAGAATCCTGGAACAGGAGGAACAGGTCCAAGTGGAGGAGGTGGTGGACGTGGAGTTATAGGTGGAAGAGGCAGGGAAACGTGGTGGCTCAGTGGTTATCACTGCAGCTTTGCAGTGCTGGGGTCCTGGGTTCAAATCCAACCAAGCATATTTGTAAGGAATTTATATCTTCTCCGCATGTTTGCGTGGGTTTCCTCCCGGTGCTCTGGTTTCCTCCCACACACCAAAGACCTCCTGATAGAGAAATTGGATTGTGAGCCCCAATGGGGATAGTGCCGATTAATGTCTATAAAGCGCTGTGTAAATAATGGTGATGTATAACTGAGTAAAATAAATAGTCAAGGCAGGAGTAACCTAGAATTTGCAAAACTAAATTGTACCCAAAGTGCACAATACTGTGATGGCAACAGGCAGTATTACTAATGTGAATATGGTGCAGTGTACACTGACCATGCGATGAGTAATTGGCTTCACTGGCCGGACACATATATACATCCAGGTTAGAGAGCAAATTCTAAGCACCACCCCTTGAGAAAGCAAAACGTGCGTCGGGGCAGTGTGGGGCATCCCATCTCTATACACCAGGGGTCCCCAACTCCAGGCCTCGAGGGCCGCCAACAGTGCAGGTTTTCAGGATTTCTTTAGTATTGCATCCGTGGTAATGTGATCATCTGCACAGGTAATGGTTCCAACCCCTGTGCAATACTAAGGAAATCCTGAAAACCTGCACTGTTGGCGGCCCTCGAGACCTGGAGTTGGGGACCACTGCTATACACCATGCGTAAGTGACATATTACACCACTCATTTGCAGCTTCTTTTGATAAGAGTACATCTACGGCCTATGTCTCTGATGCCTTTTATGTTTTTTCACTTTTTGACCTTTTTACTGTGAATTTGCAAAACTCAGGTGTCTAACTACTATTTATCTATACTTGCCACCTATTATCTGTTTTCAGTGGTAGTATTTGGTGACATATGTTCCATGGATGATACTGTATATGGATGGGCCACCCCTTCTCTTTTTTTCCCTCCTTGTATAAAACCTCTTATTTACAGTGATGTGATTTTTTTTTTTTTTTTAATCATTTTGTTTCTAATAAATTTTGGCTTTTACTCTATTTTGTGGTTTATGGTTACTCCGTTTTTCACTTTGGTCTGCAAAACTAGAACTAGCGATCTAAAACCACAAGGCCTAGGTCCAAGTAGCGGAACAGATGGATGTGGCAGTATAACTGGAAAGGGTGGAGTTGGAGATAGCCAACACAGCTGTTGGGGTTTTTTTTTATTTCAGGAGGAGGCATCCAAATTAAATGAATGGCAAATGTTGAATATTGGCTGTGAGCGGCTGGTATTGTTGTCTGGTCATCCAAAGGTATGGACAAGTCCTGTGGGATCCACGCTTGGTTCATTTTAAGGAATATTAGGTTCCCCATGTTGAATGTGGACAAGCAGATGCGCCTGCCTGTGATGACACTCCCTGCTGTGCCAATCACACGTTGCGACAGTACACTTGCCGCCGGGCAATCCAGCACCTCCAAGGCATAAAGCGCAAGTTCAGGACATGTGTCCAATTTGGAGACCCAGCTGTTAAAGGGGCTGCCCCATTAGTACGTGGAGACGTGTGGACACATACTCTTCCACCACGTTCTTGTAACGCTGCCTCCTGCTAATGCGGACCCTATCACATGGTGGTACCGGTTGTTGTCCCTTGCTCATAAGTTTTTGCCACATTTCAGCCATGTTTGATCTGCCTTCTGAGGTGCTGGCGGTACCCCAGCTGCATTGGTGACTTCCTCCTCAGCTTCTGCCTTGTTCTTCCACTGATCCCCTACTGGTGGGGTGGGAATGCAATCAGTAGTTTCCCTACCAGTGTCTGCTTGTATTTATGCGTCTGGCGCACCCTCACCAGCATCTGAAATGATGGTAGATTGTCCTTGTAGTGGGGATCCAGCAGGGTGGCCACCCAGTAATCTGCACTGGTAACAATATGGGCTACTCTTCGGTCGCTGCGCAGTAACTGCAGCATGTATTGGCTCATGCATGCCAGGCTGCCCAGAGATGGTGACAAGCTGTCCTCTGTGGGAGGTGTATCGTCTGGGTACTATGTATCCCCCCAGCCACGCTCCAGTGATGCCCGTGAGCTGATCAGAGTTCCACCCTGCTCTGAACAACGCTGTACCTCCTCCTCATTCTCCTCCTCTTCTTCGTCATCGGCTGTACAGTTGGGTACCTGGCAGCTGTTGGGACATTAACCCACCCTACAAGCCATGTGTGGACGACCGGTCTGATAACCGTGTGAATTAGTCCTGCTCCTCTTCCTCCACTGCCACCACCTCATGGCCTCAATTGTTTTTTTTCCCTACAGGCATATAAGTGGTGTAGTGACGCTGATGATGGCATTATCAGCTCTGGCCATATTGGTGGAATATTCGAATTGGCGCAAAACACCACCCATGTGCACAATGGAGGCCCACTCATTGGTACTGAAGTGGTGTCTGCACAGTGAATCAGCCATGCTGCATCTGAATCTCCACTATTGCCTGCTGCCCAGAGCTGCTACAAGGCTTTGCCCGTTACTGCACACCACCAGGCCACACTTGAGGATCCCCAGCACCAGCCACTCATCTGTCTGCTATTTGAACCCCATCCACAGCTCCTTTGCAGGGTGAGATTTGTCCCCCAAACATGAGTTTCAGATCAGCCTGCTGTAGTTTCCCCTGGCTGTGTTGAAGTTGGTGGTGCAGGTCTTACAGTGACGGGAGAAGGCAACCTGTACAGATAAGCATCCAGCAATCCTGGGTGGTGGTAGGACATGGGCTACAACACCTTCCGCCTCTGTCCCAGCCTCCCCTACATTCCCCCAGTGGGAAGTTAGGGAGATGTAATGTCCCTGGCTTTGCTTACTGGTCTATGTATTGATGGTTTTATTTATCTTGCCATTGATGGCGTTGCGCAGTCCACGCCTCATTTGGTCAGAAACATGTCTGTGCAGGGTAGGGATGACCTGCCTGGAAAAGTAGTGGCGGCGGTAAACCACGTACTGCGGGATGGCAGCATTACAAAGGCCAGTAATTTGTAAATGCTGTCATTCAGGACCGTGGCTGGCTATGGGGGTGGCTCTTTTTTTCGCCGGTTTGGAGGATGGAAAGCTGAACACTTCCACGGAACGGTGTGGAGATGCTTTGTGACAGTGGTGGTGGTGCGGCCCCATCCTCTCTTTTCGGCAAGGCAGGTTGCCCTGTTTAGTGAGCGGGGAGGAAGAGGTCGAGACCATAGGAGGAGGCTCAGATCTGTCATTCTTTTAAGGTGTGTACACTACTGCACCTCGTGCTTGGAATTCAGATACCTCATCATACTGGTGGTGCTCAAGTTCAGAACATATATGCCTCGCTTTAGGGTCTGACGTCAGTGTGCAGACCGCCTGTCACTTGTCGGCATCACATTCCCTAAAGAAATGCAAAGCCAAGGAGCTTTTTTGAGCTTTCTTTGGTGTGCTGATTTCAGCGCTGCAGTGGGCAGCAGCAACCAATGTTCTGGCTAGCGGCTGCCCACTGTGCCTTTGCACCCTGCTCCCTCTTTTGCTGTGGCAGCATAGCCACCTCCTCTTCCTCCGAACTGCGCATGTCACTAGGATGGTCTCCGCTCCAAGTGATGTCTAGGACCTCATCATCCCCCCATCATCTTCCACCAAGTCCTCAATCCCGTCCTCTTTGCCAGTCTACACACTGCAGAAAGACGCTACAGTTGTCAACTGAGTTTCGTCGTCTCGTCATCGGACATGTTCCACAGTGGTCCACTGACCATGGACTCTAACCCTCCCAGGTACTCCTCCACCAACCTAACAGGTGGTTGGGCATCAGTGCACTCAGCCTCTTCCACTTCTGTGGCAGGGCCAGGTGGTTGGACCACGGCACCCCAGCCATCGAAGTCATGAAAAAGCAGAAGACTGCTGCATATCTTGACTGTGACTGCTTGACTGATTTGCAAGGGGGGTGAGGTGGAAGCCGGATGACCATGGTCCTCAGGTGCCAACTTCTCCTTCTGCAGTGGCCCAGGTTGAAGATAATGCGAAGGAAGCAGAGCCACTCTTCGCCATCCAATCTAGCACCTTTTCAACAACTTGTGGCCTCACTATTTGTGCAGCGGTATTCGGGCCTACGAAAGGACACATAAAGTCCTGTAGCCTTCATGCACCGGAGGAAGGTGTTGTATTTAGGCACATAGCCAGTACTGAATGACCACGTACTCTCGCTGCAACGGCTACACCATCAGCAGATAGTAAACCAAGAGCATGACAATCCTCAGCATTATATAGTCAAATTTTACAATAAAATACACAAAGTAACAAAAAAATAACTATATACTGAGCCCCAAAGGGGGGAACTGTAACGAGACTAGTCGCTAAATAACATAACCAAGAAAGGTGGTCCGCAGGGACCAAAAAACAACCAAAAAGTCAATATACAGAAATATAGAAAATCTTTATTAATCTTAAGACAGTAAAATATGAACAAAAGAGAGACAGGTGATAACCCAGCACCTCCACAGTAACGTCCACGTCCCTTCATTGATCTCACTTTTGGAAGTGTTTTTTTTTTTTTTTCTTTCTTCGAAACATTGCTCACAAAGAGATGGTAGAAGAGTAGATGTATTTATTTGCAACACTACTAAAAAAACACACAGCGGTTCTGAAAAACTATTTCTTTGACCTATAAATGGCAACGAGATGGCTGATGCCATTATTTATTTCCCAGACTACAACGGCTTAAAAGCACAGTACTCCTACAGGCCGTGGGTGCAGAGTACACACAGCGACTTTAAGGAACCATACTCACACAAGCGGCTTAAAGTTACAGTGCTCCCACAGATATGGGTTGCAGAGTACCTAGCGGCTTTTAGCACAGTACTCCCTCAGATATTGGTTGCAGAGTACACGCAGTGGCTTTTAGCACAGTACTCCCTCAGATATGGGTTGCAGAGTACACGCAGTGGCTTTTAGCACAGTACTCCCTCAGATATGGGTTGCAGAGTACACACAGCGGCTTTTAGCACAGTACTCCCTCAGATATGGGTTGCAGAGTACACACAGCGGCTTTTGGCACAGTACTCCCTCAGATATGGGTTGCAGAGTACACACAGCGGCTTTTAGTACAGTACTCCCTCAGATATGGGTTGCAGAGTACACACAGCGGCTTTTAGTACAGTACTCCCTCAGATATGGGTTGCAGAGTACACACAGCGGCTTTTGGCACAGTACTCCCTCAGATATGGGTTGCAGAGTACACACAGCGGCTTTTAGTACAGTACTCCCTCAGATATGGGTTGCAGAGTACACACAGCGGCTTTTGGCACAGTACTCCCTCAGATATGGGTTGCAGAGTACACACAGCGGCTTTTAGTACAGTACTCCCTCAGATATGGGTTGCAGAGTACACACAGCGGCTTTTGGCACAGTACTCCCTCAGATATGGGTTGCAGAGTACACACAGCGGCTTTTAGCACAGTACTCCCTCAGATATGGGTTGCAGAGCACACGCAGCAGCTTTTGGCACAGTACTCCCTCAGATATGGGTTGCAGAGCACACGCAGCAGCTTTTGGCACTGTTTTCCCACAGGCGGTGGGTGCAGCTTTTTCACTGGCTTTTGGCACGGTTTTTCCACAGATATGGATTGCAGAGTACACACAGCGGCTTTTGGCACAGTACTCCCTCAGATATGGGTTGCAGAGCACACGCAGCGGCTTTTGGCACTGTTTTCCCACAGGTGGTGGGTGCAGCTTTTTCACAGTGGCTTTTGGCACGGTTTTTCCACAGATATGGATTGCAGGCTACACTCAGCGGCTTTTAGCACGGTACTCCCACAGATATAGGTTGCAGAGTAGCGTTAACACAGCAGGTTTTTTTGCAGAGTTCGCAGTTAGAATCTGTCCCTCGCTCCAGCTGCATCCTATCCCTACACTAAGAGCAAAATGGCTTGGTGTGCTGGCCAATTAGAGCCATTGCAATACTTGGCATGGCTGTGATGGCTCTTGAACTGCCCACAGTCTAAAAGCTTATTGATTGACTGCTCTGCAGCCTTTCAACAAGCTTTATTAGGGTGGCAAACCTGAACATGAAACCGGACATACAGTAAAAAGTCTGTGTTCAGTCCTGGACACTAGGTGTTCGGTACAGAGCAAGAACATACGGTAAACGTTCTGGTTCGCTCATCCCCCTACTCCTTGTAGATCTTGTCCTTTTGTGGGATTTAAACCACAACCACATCGCTGTGAAGCAACAGTGCTAACCACTGAGCCACCTTTAATTTTATCAGTATACAGTATCCTGCCCAACGCACCTTAATAGACACTGCAGAACTATTAAGCATCATCAAAGTAATCAAGATGTAAGAGGTTGTTTGCTTAATCTTTTATTTTGCCGGATCTGTTGGGGACTTGATTTTGTGCCACTTACTAATGTATAAGTATTACAGATTCTCCTCCTTCCTATAAGGATGAAGAGCTCATGTCTACAAAACGTCTGCTGATTGAGGAGCATGTGACCAGACTTGTCAAAAATCAGCTTTGCCATGTGCATTGTTTTTCCCTTGGAGGAGACTGATAGACAGGTCGGACCACATGCTCCTCCACCAGCAGTCATATTGTGGTCAGGAGAGCTGTGAGGGGGCGACTCTACCAACTACTTATACCTTAGAACGTGCCACAGTGTCATTTCCCCAACACTTTTAGGAAAATTAAGATGAAGTGTGTAACCCTTAAAGGTTTTCAACTTTCTGTATATCATTGTTCCCTTATTAAAAAAACAAATTAGCCTTTACTCCCCCTCCCTGGTCCAGAGTTGTCTGTGCCACAGCGCCAATGATTTCTTTTCAGGCTGCAGAGCAAATTCCACATCTACAGCACTGCAGTCAATCACTGGGGTTTTGTAGCTCTGTACAACACGCTGTACAACACAAGCCACTGAACCTATTGATCGGTTGCAGCGCTTCTGATATAACTGCTGCAGATTGTAAACCTAGACCAGAGCAGCGGTGGAGATACAGCTCTGGTCCTGGGGAAAGTGTGTAACGGCTAATTTTATTATTTTTAACATGGAGGAATCCTAGAGAAAACTTGACATTAAGTTCTGACAAGCCGCCTGTGCACAATATGGGTGTAGTGCGCCTTATTGCAGGTGTTCTCCAAGGTTTGTAAACAGTGGCCACGTAAAGCAGAAGATGCATAATGGAATTATCTGTGCTCCTCATATTCCTCCTGTCTTCTTGGAGAGGTGAGCGTGGACCATAGACCTCAGACGGCTCTTTATTGAGCGTGTAGGTGTTCTCAATTGAGAGTGGCAAGTAAACCCCTGCCAGACACCACTGGTGGCAGCTTGTTGTGAAGGAAAAAAAAGGATTGGGCATAACGAATCCAACATGTCTGATCCTACTGCCATCATTGTACAATAGATCATACCCCCATACACATTAAATGGTCGTCAAGGATTAGCCGACAATCGTCTGATGTCTCCTCTTAACTCTTAAGGCTCACACAATGTCCAGAATAGGGAGCAGCAAGATTTGTAGTGGACAACCCCTTTAATTCTTGTTGCCCATTAAACCATATATACACAGTGAAGGTGCACAGTGAAATCAGTAGCAAGTTGAATGATTAACAACGGTGCAAAAATGTGGAAGGAGCCTCTTATAATTTTCCATAGTTGCTAGGCCTCCTCCAGCGTCAGCCTAGCTCCTCGCCTTCCCGGTGTGTCCCATGCCATGCCTTACAGAGCGTTGTATATGCGGAGTGCTAATAGACCTGCTCATCTGCTTTTCATTATGGGTTGTGCCCCGTCCGGGCCTCTGACAATACATAATTTAGCAGCTTCCTATACAGGCTGACAGCTCCGTGGCCCGGCCATGTGATCTCATATCCACTGATGAGCCGCAGTGAGGCCCACTGCATAAAGGGCAGTTTCCGCTTATTTTATGGAAAGTGAGAAATCTTAAAGTATGTGATGGAGGAGGCGGGCGATTTGGAAGTCACTATTGAGCTGCAATTCTCGGAAAACGTTTTATATTTCTGTCCTACTGCTTTTCAGAGCTGTGTAATACTAGACAGATCTATTGTTTGGCCTATTACATGGCTGCAAATAGTGCCGCGTATAATGTGATGGTGGAGACCAGTGCAGGTGAGCGCCAACTATGTCAGCAATAGGTTTACAAAGGGGATCACAAAATCTGTTTTTGCACCAATCAAATATTACTAAGCAGTCAGTCCATTAGAGACTGTTTGCATCCGTGCCCAGCAGTGGGCTCCGATTACCTGCTCCCCATCGATCTGTGGCTGATAATTGTCATGGTTGTGTTTGATAAATTCCCCCTTTGATGCTGGAAGAAATCTGCTGTAGCTTTAGCATGATCTAATAAACTGCACTGTTTTTCTTTTTTACCCCAGCATGTTAGTGGGGTTTTGTTAAAGGAGATATGTCCTCTCTCTTGACAAGCCTGACTTAGTAAATGCTGATATTCTCCATGAAGTAACAGTGCTGAAGCAGCAATCATCAGAATTCTGCGTTGTGCCATCCCTCTGTCGATCTATAAAAATCTGCACTAGAGTTGTCTTTTCTTGAAGAATACAAATACTTATACCAACTAGGTCTGTCCAGAGTGGAGAGAGGTTTTATGGTGGATTTTTGGTTCTGAAACGACACAAAATCCAGAACAAATACACCACATGTAAAGTGTTAAGGGCTGCGCCTCTCTCCTATTTGGAAACTCTGTTCTCATATGGCCCATTACAGGGTTTCTGGGTGCATAGAGGAGGGTCTCTGTTGGGGATCCTTCATTAGTTTGGATTTTGCACATTGACACACAGGAAGCTCCATTCTGATCTAGAAAACACTTGTATTTCTTGTAAATGTGAATTATGAGAGTTGTAGACCGGTGAAAACCTAACTAGCACTGGCAAAATGTTTTTTTGTTTTTTTTTAAATCTCTGATGGAGTTAAATTGTGGTTTGTTGTACATTGGCTATCACAGAAAAAAAAGCTGCCATGGCAAAATACTGGTAAACCAACCACTCACACCTTGTTATAGTAAGGCTGTGACCAGTGGGCTGTAAGGTGACATGGTGCACTACACGTATGTCTGTGGCTGGGTCCCTAAACAAGCCTTATCCCTGTGCATTCATAGCTTTTCATTGGACAGCACTGGTGATATGACACTTTGATGCAATGTGAATTTGTCAGTGTACAGCTCATATAACAGTACAAATTGGGTGTCCTCTAAATAACTCCACACATAGCCATTAATGTCTAAACCTCTGGCAGCAAAAGGGAGTATACCCCTAAGTGAAATTGGCCAACTTGTGCGCTAGGTGTCTTTATTTTGTGTTGCCACCATTATTTTCAAGCACTGCCTACCTCCCTTGGGCGTGGAGGCCACTAGAGCTTCACAGGTTGCCACTGGAATCCTCTTCTCCTCCATGATGACTTCACGGAGATGGTGGATGTTAGAGACCTTGCACTCCTCCACCTTTCATTTGAGGATGCCCCACAGGTACTCAATAGGGTTTAGACCTGGATACATTATTGTGCAGTCCAGCACTTTTAGGCTATGTGCACACGTTGCGGTTTTTGCTGCGGATTCGCAGCGTTTTTTGACGCTGCGGATCCGCAGCAGTTTTCCATGGGGTGTACAGTAGAATGTTAACCTATGGAAAACAAAAACCGCTGTGCACATACTGCGGAAAAAAACGTGCGGAAACGCTGTGGTTTATTCTCCGCAGCATGTCAATTCTTTGTGCGGAATCCTCAGCGGTTTGGCACCTGCTCCATATTAAAAATCCGCAGGTGTCTAAAACCGCAGTGGAAACCGCACAAAAAACACGATAAATCCGCAATACTTCTTGCACTGCGGATTTAATCAAATCCGCTGCGGAAAAATCTGCAATGGAATCCGCAGCGTGTGCACATACCCTAAGCCTCTATAGCAAGGCAGTAGTTATCTTGGAGAAATTTTTGGCCCAGTTTCTGAAAGGAGGGGATCATGCTGTTCTTCAGTATGTCACAGAACATGTTGGCATTCATGGTTCAGTCAATGAACTCTAGCTTCCCACAGAAGGCTGCACTCATGGAGCTCCAAACCATGACACTCCTTCCACCATGCTTGACTGTAGGCAAGACACACTTGTCTTTGTTCTCCTCAACTGATGGCCGCCACACATACTTGACGCCATCTGAACCAAATAAGTTTTTATTGGTCTCATCAGACCACAGGACATGGTCCAGTAATCCATGTCTGGGTTTGCTTGTATTCCGCAAAGTATTTGCAGGCTTTCTTGTACATCATCTTTAGAAAAGGCATCCTTCTGGTATAACGGCCATGCAGACCAATTTGATGCAGGGTGCGGCGTATGGTCTGAGCACCTACCGGCTGACACGCGCACACACACTTCCCTCCACCCCTGTAACCCCTGTAACCTCTGCAGCAAAGCTGGCAGCACTCGTACATTTATTGTGAAAAGACAACCTCTGGACATTACGCTGAGCACATGCACTCAACTTTGTCACCCATGGTGAGGCCAGTTCTGAGTGAATTCTGTATTAGTACACCCCTCTATGGTCTTGGCCACCGTGCTGCAGCTCAGTTTCAGGGTGTTGGCAATCTTCCTATAGCCTGGGCCATCTTTATGTAGAGCTGCAATTCTTTTTTCAAATCTTCAGAGTTCTTTGCCATGAGGAGCCAGGCTGAACTTCCAGTGACCAGTTTGAGTGTAAGAACGACAACACCAAATGTAACGCACCTGCTCCCCATTCGCACCTGAGACCTTGTAACTGAGTCACATGACATCGGGGAGGGAAAATGGATAATTGGACACAATTTTGACTAAGGGGCATACTTGCTTTTGTTGCCAGCGGTTTAGACATTAAGGGTCATATCTTTAGGTGTTGTCTTCTGAAAAAATAGAATAAAATATTTACAAAAATGTGAGGGGTGTACTCACTATTGTGATATACTGTGTGTGTGCATGTCTCTCGTATTGGTAAGTTATTTTCAATCTGTAACCAAAATATTAGATAAAAGTATATCCTCTAGAGTTGGTGATAATTGATTCACAGGACCCGGTCCACTGACCACGTTGACGTGTCCACAGGGCAGGAGTCCTTAGAGCCGCTTCCTACCTCCCCGGCAGCCGCGGCTCTCTTGGTTAGCTGGCCTGCTGCGACGTCATGTGCGACATGCCCGCAACGAGCACAACGAGCACACAAGGCCCAATAATGGTGCAACAAAGAGCCACAGAGAACCACGGGATAAATATCTGATGTTTTTGTTGTAATTTAACACTACGTTTGCCACATTATGCAAAAAAGGAGGAGACCAAGAAACTGCTGAGGCCTACTTATGAAAAACCTGGAAGAAAATCTTCTGGAATATAGAAATGTAATACGGCTCAACAGTTTCTGAAATATATCCAGTTGTATGCCGATTTAGTTGCATATGTTGTTGCCGCTATCTATTCACATTGACTAAATCTTAAAGGGATGTCTCTTGACACAGTATTAGTGCATGAAAACCCTTACCATACAGTATACGTCAGAAGTTTTTACAAGGTTTTACTTTTAAAGGGGTTATCTGGTCTCAGAAAAAAAGTCTTCTAGCCTAGCAGGCACATACTTGCAGGCGTGTGCCTACTATAGACCCACCACTAGACTCAGGTTAGCCAGATGGGACAAGTCTGTACGTAACCACAAGTATTCAAATTGCATTTATGCGGTCGGGTGGGTACGTGAATCAGGACTGTGTGCTCAAAGCATAATGTCACAATTTGGCAGTCTGCATTCACTATGTGACTGCAGACTTTTCCTCTGCTACTGGACAGCCCCTTTTAACTCTGCTGTAGGCTTTTATTTGCCAGATTGAGGCCAAAGTGTTCTTTTGGACCTCTCTTGTTATATGTATCTGCATATAGATTATTTAGCTGTGTAGAAAAGAAACAGAGAGTGGGCTTTTTTTAAACAGGACAATGGCAAAAAAAAAAGTATACCGTGCGGTATTTTCTGTGGCTGTGTATGGCAGGCAGATCCCTACGCATCCATCCAGACTGTGGCCACTGTTGGCTGCATACTTTGTCTGTGTGCGCCAAAAGGTGGCCACAGTCTGTGCGTAGACTAATAGATGGCAGTCGTACTTCTAGGACTCTCGTGTATCTCCAGAACAGGGTGATTCCAATTTCCCATCTTGACTGGTGCTACAACCGATGTAACAGGAGAGATGGTCTCCATCCACTGCTCTCTCTATTTCCTGATATAGGTGTTTAAAATACATCTGAGTAACAGAAAGCGAAAATCCTACATAAATTGCTGGGATTAGAGA
Source organism: Ranitomeya imitator (assembly GCF_032444005.1). Taxonomy (NCBI): domain Eukaryota; kingdom Metazoa; phylum Chordata; class Amphibia; order Anura; family Dendrobatidae; genus Ranitomeya; species Ranitomeya imitator. The sequence continues at coordinate 49,920,446 of NC_091289.1, read as the reverse complement.
GGGTGAAAAGCAATCATGGCATCTAAGAAGCATTAACAGAAGGAGAAGCTTCCTCTTCTACCCCATTGGCATCCCTGCAAAGCACAATTGTGGGGAGGACCCATGGTTTGCCATAGCTGCTGTGGGTCTAACATTGGCCCTCTTGTCTAAATCTCTATTTTAATATTGTCAATAAAGGCAGTAGACTGTAGTAAAGTCCCATAATGGGATTAAAATAGTCAACTACTAATGCTCTGCAGATATCCTATATCTGATGAGGCTGGCATGCTTACTTTGTCAATTTGTGTCAGAATAGCTGTTTAATCCTGATATTAAAGTGAGCATTTTTCTATCAGACGAGAAAACTAAGCTGGACTTGTGAAATATTAATTGTAACGGGAATCTGTCAGAACAATCCAAGCGGTTTCCATGTTACTCTCTCTAAAAGATAATGTCATCCATACATTTACTTATACTATCTGTTGCCCATTAACCGAAGAAACTTTTTTGTATTCATATGCAAATAAGGCTTAAGTGCTCTGGGCGGTATCAGAGCACTTTCCAAGTCTTTGCCTCCCTGATGCTATTCTCTGCCTAGCCCCACCTCTTTGCTTGATAGATAATGGCTTGGCTTCCACAGCAGAGGAAGTAGGGAGGCAGCAGTTTTGGAAGTGCTCCGATAATGTTTGGAGGACACAATCCTCATTTGCATATGAATTTTTTTTGTGGGGTTTTTTGTTTTTGTTTTTTCCTGTGAAGCAGCAACATATTGCAGCAGTAAAAGTATGGATGGCATTATCATTCACAGAGCAACATGACCATCTAAAGTGTGTGAGGGGTGGATTGGTATGTGTGTGTATATATGTGTGTGTGTGTGTGTGTATATATGTATATATGTATATATATATATATATATATATATATATATATATATATATATATATATATATATATATATATATATATATATATATATATTAGAGAGAGATATATATAGAGAGATATATATATATATATAGATATATATATATATTAGAGAGAGATATATATATAGAGATATATATATATATATATATATATATATATATATATATATATATATATATATATTAGAGATATATATATATATATATATATATATATATATATATATATATATATATAGATTTTTTTTTTTTTAATCTTGCCAACAAAGAAGTAAAGCAAAAATGCAGAATTATATTTTTTTTGCTTTTCTCCAAAATAAATTCAGAAGAGATCTTTGTATCCATAAATAGTACCATTTAAAGCGCCACTCCAGCATTTGTTTTTTTATTTCTGCTCTGGAGAGGTGCTACTATTGTAAGTTCCCTGACCCTAGTCTTATACTCACCCGCCGCAGTGTTCATCTCTTCCCAGCGCCATCTTGGTCTCACGCCGCCATCTTGTGACTGGAGGTCCGAGGTAACGGTCACGTGCTCGCAGTGAAGGTCGGAGAGACTTGTTCTGGTTCTTGTAGGCTATGTGCACACGTTGCGGATTTGCCTCAGGAATTTTTTGTGCAGATTCAGCATCTCTTGGCAGAAAACGCAGGTGCTGATTTGATGCGTTTTTTGTGTGGATTTACTGTTTTTTACCCCTGCGGATTTCTATAATGGAATGGGTACAAAAACGCTGCAGATCCGCAAAAAAGAATTGACATGCTGCTTTTAATCCACAGCGCTTCCGCACGGAATTTTCCGCACCATTAGCACAGCTTTATTTTTTTTTCTCATTGATTTGCATTGTACTGTAAAATCACTTGCGGATCTGCAGCGTTTCTGCACGATGATAAACGCTGCGGATCCGCAGGAAATCGGCAACGTGTGCACATACCCTTAGACTTGCATTGAGAAGTGACCTCTGGTTCGCCCTGGAATCACTGGAGCAATCCAGTAGGTCACAACCTGCAGAAGAGGACAGGAGCGGCATCGTAAAAGATGAAGATAATGGCTGCTGAGTATAATACTAGGGACAGGGAGCTTGGATTAGTTGCACCACTTCAACACTATAATAATAATAATAAAAAAAAACTTGCAATAAGGGAAAAAAATCGCTGACGTGATGCTTTAAAAATGTAACTCGTTCTGCATAAAAATGAAGCTCTGCTGCAGCTAATAGCAAAATGAAAGGTTTGGCTCTTGTAATGGAATCCAAATCTGCTGGTCTTGAAGGAGTTACTGGTTTGAGCAGATGTTACTGAAGCATTTGTGATATCACCCTTGTAAATTAGCCGCATTTTATATCCTAAACTGCCTCCTCCATAAACTTGACGTTGTAACCTTACTCCAATAACGCTATAACCTTTCATGGTATAAAGCCAGCCTTCATCAAAGGTTTGTTTGGCAGCCGCTTCCTTAGCTTGAGTAGGACAATAATAGCAGCGGGTTGCTATTTGCAAACAACAGGTATTTCCCATTGTATAGGGAGAGGTTTATGCATGTTCAGCGTTGCAACATACACTACAGGGAGAAGAGTATTGTGATGCCCACCTCCTCATCTATGAACTTCCATTCAGTCCTATTGCCAAAGGTGCCAATATCCATTCTCTCACCATGTCCTCTGCCCTTACTGACGTATGAAAGGACAGCAAGGACAGCACCAGTGTGTAATAGGACAGCAACAGTGTGACAAGTCAGTCCGTGGAATATTTAGGAGGGAAGAGATTTCACAATTAACTGAGGGGTTTTGTTGAAAATTGGAAGTGTAAACTCTTCCAGTGTTCAATAAAACTTCTCATGGCTAATAGGAGCTCGTCCACAAAGTGGAGACCACGTAAAATTTCAGAGCGGAGTTGCTGAGTGGTGAGAAGCCTAGCGCATAATAAGTCGTCAATGCTCTCCGTGAGTCATTACATGCAGAATCCAAACCTCTGATATTGAAATCTGCACAAAAAATTGAGCTTCACGATTTCCATGGATGCAAGCCTTACATCACCAAGCACAACCCCAAGCAGTGGATGTAATGGTGTAAAACAGTCACCACTGGACTCTGGAGCAGTGGAAACGTGTTCTGTGCAGTGGACGGGTCACACTTGTCTGTCTGTCATCTGATGGACGGGTCTGCGTTGGTGAATACCAGAAGAACGTTACTGTTCTGCCTGCATTGTGCCAGCTGTAAAGATAGGTGGAAGAGGGATAATTCTATGGGGTTCCCTTCCAGGGGTCCCAGTGAAGGGAAATGTTAACACTTCACCTTTTTATTATATGCTTCCAGCATAACTGTGCCTCAGTGGTCAAAGCAGGGTCCATAAAGGCATAGTTGGGTGTAGTTGGCGTGGAAGATCATGACTGACTGCACAGTCCCATCTAAGTTGGGTTGAGCTAGAATGCAGATGGCAAGCCAGATCATCTTGTCCAACGTTGGTGTCTGACTTCACAAATGGAAGGAAAAAGTAGAATCGAGCATGTTTGAATCGGACATGCTCTATCTTTTCTCCTGCTGTGGATATGTAGGCCCCACCTTTGGGACCATCGACTGTCTCAAGGGTGGAATGAACACGTGACCTCATAGTAACTTCTTTGGGATCTCCAAAACTTCCCAAGCGAGTGTCCAACATGTATCGGTCATTCGTGGCATATCCGATCACTAAGCTAGGAGTCTTCCAGACGGGACTACCCCTCCGATGTTTTATGTGGAGAAAAATAAAACTTTTTCAGAGAAACATGTAACGGAATCCTCACCATTTTTCTGTTTTTAGGGGGACGCCCGCTGGTAGTGATTAAGTTGGGCGGTATAAGGTGACACTGGTGTGTTTCCCATCTAGATTAGAAAAGAGGAAAAGTACTTGGTGAGTAGCACCGGGCGCTCGCTCCTCTCATCCCCGGGGATTTCTTCAGCCGCAGTTCCCTAATACAGCGTGAAAGGATCTCTTCTGTGCGCTACATGAGTGGTCTGAAAATAGAGCGGGGCGTCTGACCCCACCGTGCCCAGTGCTGAAAGCTGAGCCAAGGTGGGGACACCCAGTGCTGGAATCGCACAAGGGATTCAATGTCTGGAGATGTTGGCAGTCTGCTCTGCATTCACCTGAACATTGTGTCTATGGTTGTGTGCGCCAGGCCGGCCATGTACAATGTCTTCCTATAAGGAACTGAGCCATCGCTTTGTCTAAGTGTCGTTGCTACAGCAACATTAATTTTTTGGTGCTAGTCATTAGTTAAGATGTGCGCCTCACACCGAATCGAGCATGTAAAATTCTATCACCGCCGCATAAGTCGCCCTTGATATAGTCACTGTAAATATCCGGCCATGGCGGCGCGGCATTTTCATTCTCTTCTTTCGAACTAGGATTATCCTGCTGCGTCATATGAGAGCACTTAGTGTCTACCCCGGTTATGGTTTATGTCTACTACTTGTAGAATGTGCAGCCTGTGGGTTTTGTAGATTGGAGCTGCTTATTGAGGCTTTATTGCACATCTTTAATATTAAAGCACTATTCCTGTGATTTATGCCAGCTAGCGTGCAATTATTATTATTTTTGCCCATGTCCTCTCTTTATATTGTTGTGTAACAGTCACTAAACTGATTAACATCTCCTTGTGAAAAGTCTGTATGTACAGGGAGGGATTAAAACATGAATTTAGTCTGTATCCACACAGTTGGCCCTTCTTAACAGAGTATTGCCCCATTGAAATGCGTCAATGGATTATTCCCGTCTTCATAAATGGTTGTCGGATAATGAATGTAAAAACAAGGACTTTTGTAGTTTACTACTTTATGAAAATTTTGAGCAGTTCTTGAAATCTTAGCACTTGTTTACAAGCTCGCTGCCTTGGAGACCGACCACCAGTGCTAGACAGCAGATTCTGCGCATTTCTTTCAAGCACTCTTGTAAAGCTGATTTGAGGCTGGCTGGGATCACCGGAGTACACTGTTACACCCTAAGGGTATGTGCACACGGTCCGGAACTGGCAACACTTTGGATGCAGCGTGTGGTTTCTGCATCCAAAGCGCTGCTGTCTATTGAGCGCAGGTAAGTCCGCTTGTGTTCACTAAACTGTGAGGATTCGCAGCGTCCATACACTGTACGGGTGAAATTTCTCTAGTGGAGACGCAATTAGCATGCTGCTGTCTGGAGAGACACGTCGCATGTCAGTCTCAGCAGGTGAGGTGCAGGCGTCGGTGGATGCAAGTGGGCATGGGATTTCTTGAACACAGCATCCAACCCGCAGCATTTACTGATCATGGACACTTACCGTAATCCTGGCCAGCTTCAGCGCAGTGTTTACAACCTACGCAGGAGCGGTGGTCGGTCTCCTGGGCAATGAGCTGTAAACAAAGTTAATATCTCAAAAACTGCTGCAAATTGTAAAAAGCAGTAAATTGCAACAAGCACTATCCACCAATATCCATCTATGATCTTCCAGCATTGTCAGCACTCGCTTTCCCGGGGATTGCATGAGATTGTGTCATGCAAGCCCTGCAGCCAGTCAGCACTGGCTTCACTGTCATCACCTTCCGATAAAGCCGTCATTAAGAGGAAGCTAGATCTGTGACTGGCCCCTTAATTCTCCTTCATGTTTGATTTCTTCCCAACACAGAGAGAACATATTCACTCAACTCTAATTATGAGAATTGGCGGTCTGCTGAAGCTGATGAGTAGTAAGGACCTCTGTGCTCCTGACACTGTCCAGCACTCGAGCATGTCCCGCTTTAAGCACCGATGCTACTCCGCTTATTATGTATCTGTTGGTTATATCTGGTCTGCGTAGCCTAAACACCCACCATTACTCTCCTACCATGTGGTTTTTCACCACCGTGCAGCCCCTCATGTCCAAAGCATAGTGTTGTGCGGCCTGAATGTCTGGCACCAGTTCTGGTGTTTTCTTCTTCTGCTGATGCAGGAGACCAGGTAACCTGTGATCCAGATAATACGTGATAACATGTAATGTTTGCTTATTTAGCGGCAGAACATAGCCCTGTATTTTTTTTTCTTCCTGTAATTTCATTGCCACTATATCGGCAGGGCCTTACTCGATCATAACTGGCCGTGGCTCATGTGCGCGGGGTGAATCGTACTTTACCATCGTAGTTGGTGATTTGTGATGGAGACGCGTGTATGTGAGTGTATGATCTGTACAGATGGGTGAAGCCTGGAGGCAGGAAAAGTTTCTGCATTTAGTGCATGGATTTTAGTATTAAAAGATGAGCCGCTAATTCATCTAATAAGATAAAGTAGCCCTATACCTAGAACACTCTTGGCATCACACTTCTTTAGGATGTTTTTTTTTTTTTTTCCTTATGGCTACAGAATAATAAATGTATTTCTATAGCGCCAGGATATTGCACAGTACAAATTGGAAAAAAGACGCTATCTAGAAAGAAGAAAACTCTGTATAATGTCACATACATAAAGCCATCCTGAGCCATGACTAGTGATAGTACCATCACCAAACCCCCACTTGCAGACAGCTGTTTCTGGTTTCTTGCCTTTTCATATACAGTACATACCAAAAGTTTGGACACACCTTCTCATTTAAAGATTTTTCTGTATTATCATGATTATGAAAATTATACATTCACACTGAAGGCATCAAAACTATGAATTAACACATGTGGAATTATATACTTAACAAAAAAGTGTGAAACAACTGAAACTATGTCTTATACTCTAGGTTCTTCAAAGTAGCCACCTTTTGCTTTGATGACTGCTTTGCACACTCTTGGCATTCTCTTGATGAGCTTCAAGAGGTAGTCACCGGGAATGGTTTTCAATTCACAGGTGTGCTGTAGCTTTAATACAATCATTGTTTTATTAGCAGGAGATTATCACTAAAGGACTAGTAAACCTGCTACCAGGTAATCCTCCATAGTCATGAGCTCTGTATAACAGCGCCCTTGATTGGCAAGTTTCTGCCTATGCACAGTGTACAATGAAAGCTGCCAATCAGTGGTGTGGGGGTGGAGTTACACAGCTCCGCATTCACAGAACTGCTAAATCTTCAGCAGAGAAAAGTGTTTTTTTTTTTTTCTTAAATCAAAACTGCAGCAAAGAGCCTAGTAAGTGATACATAACTGGAATTGTGATCTCTGTCCCTACATTGTGCTGTCCTAATAGGGTAGCAAAAACCTGGTGACGGATTCCCCTTAAAGGGGTTGTCCGGTCTAATTCAGTAAATCCCCCATCCCCTCGCATGCACTGTGTACTCTGGGGATTTGCCGCTTTCTGAGCCAGGACTGGGGGATAAGTGTGTGTTATACATACTCCCTGCCAGAGCCCATCTAGAGGGTGCTCCATACACTTGTATACAGCTAGGGCGGCCCCCATCTGGGGACGCGGCCCTCCAGTGGGTGTGACCGACTAGAGAGCGTGGCCTCCCATGGCCAGGAGGGTGTATAACACACACATACTCCCCAGTGCCGGCTCAAACTGGTGAATCCCCTGAGTGCACACTGATTAGGACCAGACAGACACCATTTTAAGGACTTTGTGCTTTATGTAATTGCAATGTGACAAATATCAAGAGGGTCTGACCATGCTTGGTCTTAGAGGGATTCCTCTCGAGCCGAAGTTAAAGGGATTGTTCCGCAAAGAAAGTTCATTTTAATCAATATATCTTGGAGTAAAAATACGTTCCACAATTGCATGTGTTAAAAAAAATTTCTATAGTAAAAATATATATTTATTTAGTTGCATGGGTCAGTGGGTTACACGCTTCAGTGCTCAGTGTCTGTGCTTTACTTGTTCTTGCACATCGATTTTTCCCCACCACAACAAGTTGATCAGAGCAACTCTAAAAAAGCTGTAATTTGTGAAACGTATGTGTTCACGGGCTGGCATCATTAACCTGTGCCAAGCAAAATATCGCTGAGCTCCTCAGTAAGACAATGGAGGTTGTGTGGATATGTGCTTGTTTAGTAGTGCATCTGTGTAATGTTTATTGTCATTACTGACCCCATCTGCCTGGCAGAGGAGATGTCTGCACCCCTGGTCCGTTCCTCCAGAGTTTTTTGTTGTGCAGGATACAATAGTGCTGTTCCTAGAATCCATTTTAAAACTATAACCCTCGTTGTAGTCAAAGCCTAAATCCTGCCTTGTGTGTTTTCAGTTCTAATGGAAATATATATTTTTTTATGCCTGAAGTGTGTAATATTTGGCAGCTTGACCAATTTTTTTTTTTTACATAAGAACTTTCGAAGAAAAAAATCTTGAGTATTATCATTTATCAATCTGTAGAGTTCTTATGACAACTGCTGGAAGAGAAGCGTGAGTGACTGACGATACGATCTGTCTACTAGCCTGGGGTAATTTGGATGGTAAACCTTGTTTGGCATGTTGTGTGGTGACCTCAGATGATGCGGAGTACACGGCAACACTCCTCCATGGAGTCTGCCCCAGACGGATGGGTGCGGTTACTCCTGTGTAATCTACCAGCGCAGGCTGATCTGTAGACATGGAGATAATATATACTCCTCTCTGCAGTAAGGACTTAATAATGTATGAGCTCAGGCCACACAAGAACATTATCAGCACGTTTTACTTTTTCAATCCCCCTCCAAGAACATGCAAATTTGACTTGTTTTTTATGGCTCCATAGTATTTCTCCCAAATAATATATTTCTATCTGATTTCTGTGATTAGACATGTGGTCAGCTTACTTAGCCAATTAATGGTCCTAAAAGCCGTCCAATGGACCGCTAAAATGACAGCTGGTTTCTGTGGACAGCTCCCAACACTTTAATATTGTAATTAAAGGTTTACAATGTTTTTACACTTAAAAATGCCTAGAAGCCAAAATTGCCAAACCATAGTCTGCACTAGCGTTGTCGTCTCTCGATAAGGTGCAACCTGAAGCAAGAATCTGGGCACCATAGGTCTCCTCAGTCCAGCTCCTGCAAAATTAGATGTAGCGGATAGACTGCTGGGAAGAGTACTCATGCATTTATGCCTTTGTCTGGATATAGGGTCTAATGGCTTATTACAGTCTGCTGTTGGGTAGGAACCACTGCCTCTTGTAATATTGCCAGAAAGACTCAAAGTAATGACAATTTCCAAAATTGTGAAGGGTTACTTTTACGGCATTCTTCTTCCCATCTTTTTGGATTTCCGCATTGCCTTCTCAACACTAAAGGTATTATTGCCATAATGGCGATCAGTAATTTCTAAAGGGGTAATCTCATTTACTTAAATGGATACACTGGAAAAGTGGTTGTTTAAATAAGCAACTTTGCAAACTACTTCTTATTTAAAATCCTGTTCATTCTTAAGGACTGGGGTATTTGTAATTAGTGTACAGCTTGTTGTCTTGGTTACTTCTGCATTGTCAGAGGAGGTCTGTCTCTGCCATACAACTTTACAAGCACTGCTCTGAAGCTACTCGGAGCCCCTGCACTCCTCCAATGCTGGCTGTATCTGGCCAGCTTCAGAACCCCTGCACTCCTCCAATGCTGGCTGTATCTGGCCAGCTTCAGAGCCCCTGCACTCCTCCAATGCTGGCTGTATCTGGCCATCTTCAGAGCCCCTGCACTCCTCCAATGCTGGCTGTATCTGGCCATCTTCAGAGCCCCTGCACTCCTCCAATGCTGGCTGTATCTGGCCATCTTCAGAGCCCCTGCACTCCTCCAATGCTGGCTGTATCTGGCCATCTTCAGAGCCCCTGCACTCCTCCAATGCTGGCTGTATCTGGCCATCTTCAGAACCCCTGCACTCCTCCAATGCTGGCTGGATCTGGCCATCTTCAGAGCCCCTGCACTCCTCCAATGCTGGCTGTATCTGGCCATCTTCAGAACCCCTGCACTCCTCCAATGCTGGCTGGATCTGGCCATCTTCAGAACCCCTGCACTCCTCCAATGCTGGCTGGATCTGGCCATCTTCAGAGCCCCTGCACTCCTCCAATGCTGGCTGTATCTGGCCATCTTCAGAACCCCTGCACTCCTCCAATGCTGGCTGGATCTGGCCATCTTCAGAACCCCTGCACTCCTCCAATGCTGGCTGTATCTGGCCAGCTTCAGAACCCCTGCACTCCTCCAATGCTGGCTGTATCTGGCCAGCTTCAGAGCCCCTGCACTCCTCCAATGCTGGCTGTATCTGGCCATCTTCAGAACCCCTGCACTCCTCCAATGCTGGCTGGATCTGGCAATCTTCAGAGCCCCTGCACTCCTCCAATGCTGGCTGTATCTGGCCATCTTCAGAGCCCCTGCACTCCTCCAATGCTGGCTGTATCCGGCCATCTTCAGAGCCCCTGCACTCCTCCAATGCTGGCTGTATCTGGCCAGCTTCAGAACCCCTGCACTCCTCCAATGCTGGCTGTATCTGGCCATCTTCAGAGCCCCTGCACTCCTCCAATGCTGGCTGTATCCGGCCAGCTTCAGAGCCCCTGCACTCCTCCAATGCTGGCTGTATCTGGCCAGCTTCAGAGCCCCTGCACTCCTCCAATGCTGGCTGTATCTGGCCATCTTCAGAACCCCTGCACTTCTCCAATGCTGGCTGTATCCGGCCAGCTTCAGAGCCCCTGCACTCCTCCAATGCTGGCTGTATCTGGCCAGCTTCAGAACCCCTGCACTCCTCCAATGCTGGCTGTATCTGGCCAGCTTCAGAGCCCCTGCACTCCTCCAATGCTGGCTGTATCTGGCCATCTTCAGAACCCCTGCACTCCTCCAATGCTGGCTGGATCTGGCCATCTTCAGAGCCCCTGCACTCCTCCAATGCTGGCTGGATCTGGCCACCTTCAGAACCCCTGCACTCCTCCAATGCTGGCTGTATCTGGCCACCTTAAGAACCCCTGCACTCCTCCAATGCTGGCTGGATCCGGCCATCTTCAGAGCCCCTGCACTCCTCCAATGCTGGCTGGATCTGGCCACCTTCAGAACCCCTGCACTCCTCCAATGCTGGCTGTATCTGGCCACCTTCAGAACCCCTGCACTCCTCCAATGCTGGCTTGATCCGGCCATCTTCAGAGCCCCTGCACTCCTCCAATGCTGGCTGGATCTGGCCACCTTCAGAACCCCTGCACTCCTCCAATGCTGGCTGTATCTGGCCACCTTAAGAACCCCTGCACTCCTCCAATGCTGGCTGGATCCGGCCATCTTCAGAGCCCCTGCACTCCTCCAATGCTGGCTGGATCCGGCCATCTTCAGAGCCCCTGCACTCCTCCAATGCTGGCTGGATCTGGCCACCTTCAGAACCCCTGCACTCCTCCAATGCTGGCTGTATCTGGCCACCTTCAGAACCCCTGCACTCCTCCAATGCTGGCTATATCTGGCCACCTTAAGAACCCCTGCACTCCTCCAATGCTGGCTGGATCCGGCCATCTTCAGAGCCCCTGCATTCCTCCAATGCTGGCTGTATCTGGCCACCTTCAGAGCCCCTGCACTCCTCCAATGCTGGCTGGATCCGGCCATCTTCAGAGCCCCTGCACTCCTCCAATGCTGGCTGGATCTGGCCACCTTCAGAACCCCTGCACTCCTCCAATGCTGGCTGTATCTGGCCACCTTCAGAACCCCTGCACTCCTCCAATGCTGGCTGGATCCGGCCATCTTCAGAGCCCCTGCACTCCTCCAATGCTGGCTGGATCTGGCCACCTTCAGAACCCCTGCACTCCTCCAATGCTGGCTGTATCTGGCCACCTTAAGAACCCCTGCACTCCTCCAATGCTGGCTGGATCTGGCCACCTTAAGAACCCCTGCACTCCTCCAATGCTGGCTGGATCCGGCCATCTTCAGAGCCCCTACACTCCTCCAATGCTGGCTGTATCTGGCCATCTTCAGAACCCCTGCACTCCTCCAATGCTGGCTGGATCCGGCCATCTTCAGAGCCCCTGCACTCCTCCAATGCTGGCTGGATCTGGCCACCTTCAGAACCCCTGCACTCCTCCAATGCTGGCTGTATCTGGCCACCTTCAGAACCCCTGCACTCCTCCAATGCTGGCTGTATCTGGCCACCTTAAGAACCCCTGCACTCCTCCAATGCTGGCTGGATCCGGCCATCTTCAGAGCCCCTGCACTCCTCCAATGCTGGCTGGATCCGGCCATCTTCAGAGCCCCTGCACTCCTCCAATGCTGGCTGGATCTGGCCACCTTCAGAACCCCTGCACTCCTCCAATGCTGGCTGTATCTGGCCACCTTCAGAACCCCTGCACTCCTCCAATGCTGGCTGGATCCGGCCATCTTCAGAGCCCCTGCACTCCTCCAATGCTGGCTGGATCTGGCCACCTTCAGAACCCCTGCACTCCTCCAATGCTGGCTGTATCTGGCCACCTTAAGAACCCCTGCACTCCTCCAATGCTGGCTGGATCCGGCCATCTTCAGAGCCCCTGCACTCCTCCAATGCTGGCTGTATCTGGCCACCTTCAGAACCCCTGCACTCCTCCAATGCTGGCTGTATCTGGCCACCTTAAGAACCCCTGCACTCCTCCAATGCTGGCTGGATCCGGCCATCTTCAGAGCCCCTGCACTCCTCCAATGCTGGCTGGATCCGGCCATCTTCAGAGCCCCTGCACTCCTCCAATGCTGGCTGGATCTGGCCACCTTCAGAACCCCTGCACTCCTCCAATGCTGGCTGTATCTGGCCACCTTCAGAACCCCTGCACTCCTCCAATGCTGGCTGGATCCGGCCATCTTCAGAGCCCCTGCACTCCTCCAATGCTGGCTGGATCTGGCCACCTTCAGAACCCCTGCACTCCTCCAATGCTGGCTGTATCTGGCCACCTTAAGAACCCCTGCACTCCTCCAATGCTGGCTGGATCCGGCCATCTTCAGAGCCCCTGCACTCCTCCAATGCTGGCTGTATCTGGCCAGCTTCAGAACCCCTGCACTCCTCCAATGCTGGCTGTATCTGGCCATCTTCAGAGCCCCTGCACTCCTCCAATGCTGGCTGTATCCGGCCATCTTCAGAACCCCTGCACTCCTCCAATGCTGGCTGGATCCGGCCATCTTCAGAGCCCCTGCACTCCTCCAATGCTGGCTGGATCTGGCCACCTTCAGAACCCCTGCACTCCTCCAATGCTGGCTGTATCTGGCCACCTTCAGAACCCCTGCACTCCTCCAATGCTGGCTGTATCTGGCCACCTTAAGAACCCCTGCACTCCTCCAATGCTGGCTGGATCCGGCCATCTTCAGAGCCCCTGCACTCCTCCAATGCTGGCTGGATCTGGCCACCTTCAGAGCCCCTGCACTCCTCCAATGCTGGCTGTATCTGGCCACCTTAAGAACCCCTGCACTCCTCCAATGCTGGCTGGATCCGGCCATCTTCAGAGCCCCTGCACTCCTTCAATGCTGGCTGGATCTGGCCACCTTCAGAACCCCTGCACTCCTCCAATGCTGGCTGGATCTGGCCACCTTCAGAACCCCTGCACTCCTCCAATGCTGGCTGGATCTGGCCACCTTCAGAACCCCTGCACTCCTCCAATGCTGGCTGTATCTGGCCACCTTAAGAACCCCTGCACTCCTCCAATGCTGGCTGGATCCGGCCATCTTCAGAGCCCCTGCACTCCTCCAATGCTGGCTGGATCCGGCCACCTTCAGAACCCCTGCACTCCTCCAATGCTGGCTGGATCTGGCCATCTTCAGAGCCCCTGCACTCCTCCAATGCTGGCTGTATCTGGCCACCTTCAGAACCCCTGCACTCCTCCAATGCTGGCTGGATCTGGCCACCTTCAGAACCCCTGCACTCCTCCAATGCTGGCTGTATCTGGCCACCTTAAGAACCCCTGCACTCCTCCAATGCTGGCTGGATCCGGCCATCTTCAGAGCCCCTGCACTCCTCCAATGCTGGCTGGATCTGGCCACCTTCAGAACCCCTGCACTCCTCCAATGCTGGCTGTATCCGGCCATCTTCAGAACCCCTGCACTCCTCCAATGCTGGCTGTATCTGGCCACCTTCAGAACCCCTGCACTCCTCCAATGCTGGCTGGATCTGGCCACCTTAAGAACCCCTGCACTCCTCCAATGCTGGCTGGATCCGGCCATCTTCAGAGCCCCTGCACTCCTCCAATGCTGGCTGGATCTGGCCACCTTCAGAACCCCTGCACTCCTCCAATGCTGGCTGTATCTGGCCACCTTAAGAACCCCTGCACTCCTCCAATGCTGGCTGGATCCAGCCATCTTCAGAGCCCCTGCACTCCTCCAATGCTGGCTGTATCCGGCCATCTTCAGAGCCCCTGCACTCCTCCAATGCTGGCTGTATTCGTCCAGCTTCAGAGCCCCTGAACTCTTCCAATGCTGGCTGTATCTGGCCAGCTTGAGAGCCCCTGAGCTCCTCCAATGCTGGCTGCATTCGTCCAGCTTCAGAGCCCCTGCACTCCTCCAATGCTGGCTGTATCTGGCCATCTTCAGAGCCCCTGCACTCCTCCAATGCTGGCTGGATCTGGCCATCTTCAGAGCCCCTGCACTCCTCCAATGCTGGCTGTATTCGTCCAGCTTCAGAGCCCCTGCACTCCTCCAATGCTGGCTGGATCTGGCCATCTTCAGAGCCCCTGAACTCTTCCAATGCTGGCTGTATCTGGCCAGCTTCAGAGCCCCTGCACGCATCCAATGCTGGCTGTATCTGGCCAGCTTGAGAGCCCCTGAGCTCCTCCAATGCTGGCTGCATTCGTCCAGCTTCAGAGCCCCTGCACTACATTGATGCTGGCTATATGTACATGCTCAGTAGTGACCGGTGCTGTGGAGTTGGTGTCAGGGAGCTTGATGAGTCAGTCAGTCGGTGATTTAGCTTACCGACTCCACAGCCCTGGTGTGCAGATCCCCTCTGCGTCTTCCTTCACTGCCCAGCTCCTTCCAGACCCACGGACACAACCTGTATTTTAGTCTTTTTCTTCCAACATGCATATGGCAGCCTGAGAAATGTATTTAGCTATTCTAGTCCTTTTTTGATGCTTTGGTTACATCTGTTTTACTCCCTTGTTGCTATTGTTTATTTAATACAGCATAAAGTGTTGGGAAGCAGAATTTATGTAATCTGTACTCTTCTAAATGCTGTCCTCATTTTTGCTTTTACAGAGAGAAGGAGCAAGAAAGGGAAGAACAGTTAATGGAAGACAAGAAAAGGAAGAAAGAGGATAAGAAGAAGAAAGACGCTGCTCAGAAGGTAGCTCTTTCCAGCTGGCATGCTGATTATGCTCAGGTTTTCTCTGGAAAAATCTGAACCCCATACAGTATTGCCCTTTTAACTGTTAGATCGCTACACTACATTAAAGGGAGAGACAGAGCAGGAAAACTGCTAATCATGAATGTCCACTACTGAATGCAGGGAAAGGTGGATTAACATTCTTGCCACAGGAGAAACAGCAGGGGGCGCTACCACTGACAAAAATGTAATGTATTTACAAAACCGGGCACTAATTTTAATGATGTACATCACAAGTAGCCTTCACGTGACATACCCTTTAATGCCCTTCTGTTTCTACATCCGTTCTGCTTTTTTCTGTATGTATTCCGTTTCTCTGTTTGTAGAAAACACAAGTGTGAGCAGATCTTATGTAAGTTAGTGTTGTGGATTCTAGAGCGCGCTTTCATTACTGTATTACAGTCCTTACATCAGGGCAAGAGATGACCCGTGGGCAGATGGACAATCAGCATATTGCACATGCTTTCAATTCATTTCTTCCCACGGACAGGGATTTTGTATCCTTGGTTTTTCAGGATTTTAACAGGTTCTACACAATAATGATATTGTATGCATGCATTAAATCTGTCTACAATAATAGCAAATTGTCAAGATGGCTACTTATCAGATTGTATAAACTTCTTACTGCTTCAAAATAAAAACTTGCCTGGGACCTGCTGCAATCTTGTAGGGTCATAAGAAAAAACAGAGGGGAACAGCATCTCTCTGTAAATGGCACTGTCAGAAATTCTGCATTTCTTTGTATTTCTTTGGCTGTGCAATCAAGCAATCCTGCCTGTTGATATAGTGCCAACATATTCTGCAGCGCTGTGCGGAATTGGTCATCATTCACATCAAGCGCTGTCTCCAATAATAATACTCATCTTATTTTCCTATCGCACATATTCCAGCCAATTAATTTGCCAGTATATTTATGGCGTGTGGGAGGAAACCCGCACAAAACTGGGTACTGCAAAGAAGCCATCACTCTTAACCCTTTAACGACTGCCGATACGCCTTTTAATGGTGGCAGTTAAGCGTACTTAAACCCCTGCGCCATTAATTAACGGCGCTGTGGAAAAAGTGAATAGCGCCCCCCAGAGTCGGATTTTCTCTGGGGTCTCGGTTGCCGAGACCCCAGAGAACATGATTCGGGGTTTTTTTTTAACAACCCCCGGGTTGCGATCGCCGGTAATTAACCGTTTACCGGCGGGCGCAAAAAAAAACCCAACGCGATTTCCCATTTAATTTCTCTGTTCTCCTATGTGATCGCACATTAGAGGACAGAGAAATGGGGTCCCCGATACTCGCCTGTCTCCCCCGGTGCTCCTCTTGGCTCCCGATGGGCGCCGCCATCTTGTTCTGGCCAAAAAATGGCGGGTGCATGCACAGTGCACCGGCCGGCACCCAGAAGATCTTTGGGGTCTCGGCTGCCGGGGGTAGCCGAGACCCCAAACAACATGATCAGGGTCGGTTTAACCGACCCCTGTTTTGCGATCGCCAGTAATTAACTGTTCACCGGCGGCCGCAAAAAAAAAAAAGCGATGTGTCATTTTCTGTCCTCTGATGTGATCGCACATTAGAGGACAGAGAAATAGGGGGATTTGGGGACCCTGTTATACTTACTGGTGTCCCTGGGTCCTCCTGCGTCCCCTCCTGGCCACCGGCTTCTTCATCCGGTAAGAAAATGGGCACATGCGCAGTGCGCCGGCCGGCAGCTAGAGGAGTTGGGCTAAAGTTAGGGTTGGAGCTAAAGTTAGGGCTAGGGTTAGGGTTGGGACTAAAGCTAGGGTTGGGGCTAAAGTTAGAGCTAGAGTTGCGGCTAAAGTTAGGGTTAGTGTTGGGATTAGGGTTAGGGTTTGGATTAGGGTTGGTATTAGGGTTAGGGTTGGCATTAGGGTTACGTTTGGGGTTAGGGTTGGGACTAAAGCTAGGGTTGGGGCTAAAGTTAGAGCTAGAGTTGCGGCTAAAGTTAGGGTTAGTGTTGGGATTAGGGTTAGGGTTTGGATTAGGGTTGGTATTAGGGTTAGGGTTGGCATTAGGGTTACGTTTGGGGTTAGGGTTGGGATTTGGGTTAGGGGTGTATTGGGATTAGGGTTAGGTTTGAAGTTAGGTTTGAGATTAGGTTTAATGGGTGTGTTGGATTTAGGGTTTTGATTAGGGTTATGGTTGGGATTAGGGTTGTTTTGGGGTTAGGGTTGTGATTATCGTTAGGGTTGTGATTAGGATTATGGATCGGGTTGGGATTAGGGTTAGGGTTGGAGTTAGAATTGGGGGGTTTCCACTGTTTAGGTACATCAGGGGGTCTCCAAACGCGACAACCAATTTTGTGCTCAAAAAGTCAAATGGTGCTCCCTTCCTTCTGAGCTCAGCCGTGCGCCCAAACAGTGGTTTACCCCCACATATGGGGTATCAGCGTACTCGGGATAAATTGGACAACAACTTTTGGGGTCCAATTTCTCCTGTTACCCTTGGGCAAAAAAAAAAACTGGGGGCTAAAAGATCTTTTTTGTGGAAAAAAAAAATATTTTTTATTTTCACGACTCTATATTATTAACTTCTGTTTAGCACTTGGGCATTTAAAGTTCTCACCACACATCTAGATAAGTTCCTTGGGGGATCTAGTTTCCAAAATGGGGTCACTTGTGGGGGGTTGCTAACATATGGGGTATCAGCCTACTCAGCATAAATTGCACCTTTAATTTTGGGGTCCAA
Organism: Ranitomeya imitator; assembly: GCF_032444005.1. Taxonomy (NCBI): domain Eukaryota; kingdom Metazoa; phylum Chordata; class Amphibia; order Anura; family Dendrobatidae; genus Ranitomeya; species Ranitomeya imitator. The sequence continues at coordinate 49,902,694 of NC_091289.1, read as the reverse complement.
TTCCTCCTGTTACCCTTGTAAAAATTTGTGGGTGAAAATATCATTTTTGTGGAAAAAATATGATTTTTTTTTATTTTCATGGCTCTACATTATAAACTTCTGTGAAGCAGTTGGGGGTTCATAGTGCTCACCACACATCTAGATATGCTCTTTGGGGGGTCTAGTTTCCAAAATGGGGTCACTTGTGGGGGGTTTCTACTGTTTAGGTACATCAGGGGCTCTGCAAATGCAATAGGACGCCCGCAGACCATCCCATCAAAGCTTGCATTCCAGGCGGCGCTCCTTCCCTTCCGAGCCCCGATGTGTGCCCAAACAGTGCCCTTCCCCCACATATGGGGTATCTGCATACTCAGGACAAACTGGTCAACAAATTTTGGGGTCAAATATCTCCTGTTACCCTTGAGAAAATAAAAAATTGCAGGTTAAAAAATCATTTTTGAGGGGAAAAAAAGGGATTTTTTATTTTTAAGGCTCTACTTATGGGGGGCGTGGCCTGAGAGTCCATGTGAGCGGACGTGCGGCTGTGAGCTCCCGCCGCTGTACAGCTTAAAATCCTGCAGAGCCGCTGCTGTTCGGTCCCTGTGGGGGCTTATCGGTGCAGGGAGACTTGTAGAGCCCGGTGGCGCTGAGCGGTAGCGCTTGAACCGGCGAAAATAACAAGGAGACGGCAGAAGGACGCGGGAGCCGGGGAGGCAGGCGCAATCCAAGATGGCGCCGACACAAGGGAAAAGGCAGACAAGGAGAACGCCGCATGCAGAAAGCGTATGGAGGTTGCGGCAAAGCTCCAGCAGTTTGCGAGAGCGGAGGCCGCAGAGGAGGGAGCCGGAGCTGAGACCGAAGAGGAGGAGGAGAGCCCAGCAGGAGAACATGAGGTACAACAGGGGAGAAAGGAGAGTAAAATGGCGGTGGCAGAAGGGGGACCCGAGGAAATGGCGCCAGAAGCTGAGCCTACCCTAAGAGACGTCTTTGCGCTGGTTTCTTCATGTAAACAGTCTCTGACCTTACAGATACAGGAGGTTAAGGGAGACACAGCCCAGATAAACGCAGCCATGCAGAAGATTGACAAACGTGTGGGGGAGGTAGAGGAGAGAGTGAGCACTGCAGAAGACCATATAGTGCAGCTGCAAAAAGCAGAGAAAAAGTTCACTCAAGCAATAGCTGAATTGGCGGCAAAAAATGAGGACCTTGAGAATAGGTCCAGAAGAAATAATATCCGCATAGTGGGCATCCCTGAAAAAGCTGAAGGGAGGAATCCAACGGAATATATTGAAAAATGGCTGTTAGAGACATTTGGAGATATGGCGCTAACAAAAGTGTTCGCGGTAGAAAGAGCGCATAGGGTCCCGCCGAAACCACCTGTCCCTGGAGCGAATCCCCGTACCATGCTCGCCAAAATTCTAAATTACAGAGACAGAGACATTATCCTGAGGAAGGCCAGAGACATGACGGATCTGACAGTTGAAGGCCAAAAGATTGCTATATACCCAGATTATTCTACTTTGGTGCAGAGACAACGGATGATGTTCACGGGTATCAAGAGACGGCTGAGAGAATTGGGTGTGCAATACTCCATGATGTTCTCAGCAAGACTGTGAGGGTGGTGGCGTTTGATAAAAATTCATTTTTTTCAGAAGCCGGAGGAAGCTACCCAGTGGATCGATATTAATGCTAAAAAGCTGAAAGGAAAAGGAGACTGAAACTGTGGGAAGAGTCTGATTTTGGTCACTTATTTGTCAAGGGGCATAGAGTCATGTGATTGACAAACCAGGGGGTATGGGGGGTGAAGAAGGGAGTTGGATTATATTCAGTTAAAGTTAAAGGGATGGTGTAATGGATGCTGGGAAGGAGGGAGGAAGGGTAAGCGGCATATTTTAAGTGTATGCAGGTTTCTTGCGTGTGTAAATAATTCTATGTTTGAAATATTTTGAGACATGTTATTTTTCAAAATGTCTGAAATCCTGTTATGTACAGTGGTGGGAGGAGGGTTGGGAAGGTAACGCCAAACGGAGTGTTCGCTATGGGCGATGATGCCCCACTCTTGAAAAGAGGTTGAAAGGTTAGATGTGAGGGGGGATGGGTGGGAGGGGGAGTTGGGAGGGGGGGGGAAGGGTAGTTGGACAGCTTGTGCTCAAAAATGATGATACTTTTAGTAAAGATGAGTCAAGTGATGGGGACCCGTTTTAAAATTTTGAGCTGGAATGTGAGAGGCCTAGGGGAGAAATCCAGACGTGCAGCGTGTTTGCAATATGCAAGAGATCAACGGGCCTCGATGATATGCTTGCTGGAGACGCATTTGGTAAGGGAAAAGGTGGATGTCCTGAATAGACGGTGGATCCAGAAGGGATATCATTCTACCTTCTCCACGTACGCAAGAGGAGTCTCAATCTTGGTTCCAGCGGGAGTTCAGTATGAGGAGGTGAAGGTATATGTGGATGTGGAGGGGCAGTACGTACTAATACGGTGTATATTGTATGGAGTGATGTTATGTGTTGCCGCGATGTATATTCCACCTCCCTACTCTAGCAGGAAAATCAGAGAAGTAATGGAGCGAGTGGAAAGATGGGGACCGACACCGTTAATAATTATCGGAGATCTAAACAACATCTGTGATGATTATTGGGACAAAAATAAGAATACTCAGAATAGGTTGGAGGGACATATAACAACATTTGGCACCTATATACAGGAGATAGGTATGATTGATCTTTGGAGGGTTAGACACGTTGGAGAGAGAGGGTACTCATGTTATTCACCAGCGCATGCCACGCTCTCTAGGATTGATATGGCTCTGGGTAACAGGATTTTGGACACACTGGTTGGGGAGGTGAGATATCTGCCAAGGGCCTTGTCGGACCATAGTCCAATTGAAGTAGAGGTTAGATTGGAGGGGGCTCGCTTGCTAAGTGGGAGAGAATGGAAGATTCATCCTAATTGGTTACAGAGCATTGAGTTGGAAAGTATAGGACGGGAGGTGGCGGAATTTTTTCTTTTAAATGATGGAAGTACCGACGCTCTTACAATTTGGGATGCAATGAAGGCGTATCTGAGGGGACTACTGTTTAGGGACATTAGTAGGTGTAAGCGGAGGACGAGAGAGGCAGAAAAAGCGGCAGTTGAGGAGTTGAAGGAAGCAGAAGATGGGATGGCCACACTGGGAACCCCTGAGGCAGAGAGAAGGATGAAAAACGCACAAAATCATTTGGAAAAAATTCTGCTAGGCAAAGCTGAGAGGAAGCGGGATTTCCAAAGGGTGTTGTTTTACCAGGAGGGAGAAACAGTGGGTCATATGCTGTCGGTAGTGGCTGCTGCTCAGAGAGGTTCTTCATATATACACTCTTTGGAATCTGCAAGTGGAGGTAGAATAACGGAAACGCCTGAAATTTTGAGGACCTTCGCGGACTTCTATGCAGATTTGTATTCCTCTCGGGCTGGTGAATCGGTCGAGGACACACTGACTTTCTTGGAGGGTCTGGATCTGCCGAGACTGAATGAGGCAGATAGGGAGAGCCTTGAGGCCCCTATCACTGAGGAGGAATTGAGTCGGGCATTGATGTCTATGGCTAATGGGAAGGCGCCTGGGGTCGATGGGCTACCCGCTGAGATCTATAAAGGGTTGGCAGAGGTGTTGATTCCTAGATTAAAAATGGTACTGGAGGAAGCTAGGTACTGTGGGTGCTTGCCAGCCTCTATGAGAGAGGCCATAATAGTGGTTATTCCAAAGGAGGATAAGGACTTGGGGAAACCGGAGTCGTACCGCCCAATTTCGTTACTAACTATTGATGTCAAGCTTCTGGACAAGGTGTTGGCTCTCCGACTCTCTAGTGTTATTACGAGTCTGGTGCATTCGGACCAATCTGGCTTTATGCCTGACAGATCCACGGCGATTAATTTGCGGAGGTTATTTGTAAATATGCAGGTAGAGTCTGATAACGGTGGTCGAAGAGTGATTGTATCGCTGGATGCCCATAAGGCGTTTGACAGTGTTGAGTGGTGATATCTCTGGCAGGTGTTGGAATGTATGGGGTTTGGTCCGCAGTTTGTGGCCTGGATACAGCTGCTGTATTCATCACCGTCGGCTAGAATTAGAGTGAACGGGGAGCTGTCTCGACCTATAGGGCTGGCTAGGGGTACTAGGCAGGGATGCCCGCTCTCACCCCTCCTGTTCGCGCTGGCTGTAGAACCTCTTGCTGCTAAGATTCGGCAGTCTGATAGGGTCCCTGGGTTTAGGTATGGGAAAATAGAGGAAAAAATAGCGTTATACGCGGATGATGTTTTGCTGTTCCTGGCAGATCCAGACGATTCACTAAGAGGGGCCATTGAAATTGTTGAGAGATTTGGTACGGTGTCGGGATTGACAATTAATTGGGATAAGTCGGTTCTTTTTAGGGTGGATGACGTAGGTGAGAATGTGAGTGAGGATGTTGGTGATAAAAGGTTACAGGTGGTTTCTAAATTTAAATACCTTGGAATATATGTTTCGGTGCCAATTGCGGAGTACCTACAGAGGAATTTGGTTCCTGTTATGGGAGTACTCAAGGCGAAGGTAGATGCCTGGAATAAACTACATCTATCGGTCGTCGGTAGGGTAAACCTTATTAAAATGGTCCTGATGCCTAAAATTCTATATGTTCTACATAACGCACCAATTTGGATCCCTCGGGGGAAGTTCAGGCAGATTAATGCCCTCTTTAGAAGTTTGATATGGGGAAGACAATATCCACGTATTAGCCTGGAGACGCTTCAGCGACCTAAGGAGGATGGTGGTTTGGCTTTGCCCAACCCGGAAATATACTTCCTTGCGGCACAGAGCCAGTATTTGAAGGGCTGGGCGCGAGGGGCGTCATCCAGTGCAGTACAACATCTAATGGAAGAGGTGACGGACCGATGGCTAGGTGTTTGGAAGATGGCTCTTTGGGCGCTTTGGGGAAAGTATACCCAACCCTATTCCTGATTCGTAAACTATGGAATAGACTAAGGCAGATTCGTGGGGTTACAGGGTTGACTAAATTCACACCAATATGGTCTAATAGCAATTTAAAGGAATTTGAGGCTTTGGGAGGACTGATGGAATGGCAGAATAAGGGAATTTGTTTTGTTCACCAGATAACTCAGCAGCAAGCATTGAAGTCCTTTTCTCAATTGCAGGTAGAATTTGGGCTGCGATCCACAGGGGTATATCAGTACGCGCAGATGAGACATGCCTTTAGAGCTCAGAAGAAGAAGGTTGATATCAGAGTTCAAGAGGATATTGTGTTGGAGTATGTGTGTGGTGACGGGACTACAAGGGGAGTTATTTCCACCCTGTATAAGGACCTTATGCACACGTTTTTGCTAGATTTCCCTATAAAGACGAGAGCTAAGTGGGAGAGGGAAGTAGGGCCGATGGAGAATGAAACCTGGGAATCGGTGATGGAGTGGGTTCCGCGACTATCCTTGAGTGAACCATATAGACTCTCGCAGTTATATATTCTGCATAGAGTATATAAATCTCCGGAAGTGCTATACAGAGCGGGATTGCGTGCCAATTCTGAGTGTCCGAGGTGTGCGAGTGAGAATGCAGGAATATATCATATGATGTGGACGTGTCCTAGGCTGGCTGCTTTTTGGGTGGTGGTTTTGAGCCGGGTTGAAGTAGCGTATAAGTGCAGAGTTCTTAGAGACCCGATAGTATGCGTGCTGGGATATGTGGAAGAAATTGGAGTTGACAATACTTGGAAGATTGCAATTGCTAGGTTACGCTACATGGCAAGGAAAGTAATAGCACGAAATTGGATTAATGCGGAACCACCTGCGAGAAGGGAATTTCTCCAATATGTTCAACATGGTTTAAAATTGGAAAAGGGGGTGTACAAAAAAAGGGGGAGAATAGAAATGTATAATAAGATGTGGTCTCCTTGGCTTGAATTGGATTGAGGAGTATAGACGTCGAGTTTCTTAAGACCTGGATAAGGATAAACTACACGAGGCAGGGAAGGCCTCAGTGGGTGTAGATTGGGTATGAGCTGTCTTAGGGGGGAGGGGGGTAGTTGGGGTAATGTTGGGGTGTATTGAAATAAGGGGTGTATCGAAATAAGATAATAAGAAAATGTGTATGTGACATAATGCAATGTTAATGACATCCGGATGCTCTTCTTTATATTGTTAATAAAAATCTATTAAAATAAATAAAAAAAAAAAGGCTCTACTTATAAATTTCTGTGAAGCACTTGGGGGTTCAAAGTGCTCACCACACATCTAGATAAGTTCCTTAATGGGTCTAGTTTCCAAAATGGTGTCACTTGTGGGGAGTTTCCACTGTTTAGGCACATCAGGGGCTCTCCAAACGCAACATGGCATCCGATCTCTATTCCAGCCAATTCTTCATTGAAAAGTAAAACAGCACTCCTTCCCTTCCAAGCTCTGCGGTGCGCCCAAACAGTGGTTTACCCCCACATATGGCGTATCGGCGTACTCAGGAGAAATTACACAACAAAATTTATGGTAAGATTTCTGTTTTTACACTTGTGAAAAAAAAATAAAAAATAGTTCTGAAGTAAAATGTTTGCAAAAAAAGTTAAATGTTCATTTTTTCCTTCCACATTGTTTCACTTCCTGTGAAGAACGTAAAGGGTTAATAAACTTCTTGAATGTGGTTTTGAGCACCTTGAGGGGTGCAGTTTTTAGAATGGTGTCACACTTCATTATTTTCTATCATATAGACCCCTTAAAGTGACTTCAAATGTGAGATGGTCCCTAAAATAAATGGTGTTGTAAAAATGAGAAATTGCGGGTCAACTTTTAACTTTTATAACTCCTTAACAAAAAAAATTTGGTTTACAAAATTGTGCTGATGTAAAGTAGACATGTGGAAAATGTTATTTATTAACTATTTTTTGTGACATATCTCTCTGATTTAACGGCATAAAAATACAAAGTTTGAAAGTGCAAAATTTTAAAACTCTTCGCCATATTTCCGTTTTTTTCATAAATAATCGCAAGTAATATCGAAGAAATGTTACCACTAACATGAAGTACAATATGTCACGAAAAAAACAATCTCTGAATCAGCGGGATCTGTTAAAGCGTTCCAGAGTTATAACCTCATAAAGTGACAGTGGTCAGAATTGTAAAAATTTTCTTGGTCATTACGTACCAAATTGGCTCTGTGACTAAGGGGTTAAAGGGGTTGCACACTACTAGGACAACCCCTTCTTAAACTAGATGTTCAGCCCGATAAAAATAACAAAAATCTATACTCCCCTCCTGTGCCAGCTCCGTTCCAGCAATCTCGGCACTCTGCGGTACTGGGCTGTGATGCCGTGGATTCCGCACAAAAAACGCTGGAAATCCGCAGGTGAAACGCAGTGCATTTTTACCTGCAGATTTTTTCAAAAACTGAGCTGAAAAATCCTCACAGAAATCCGCAACGTGGGCACATAGCCTTGTTGTTTTGTAAGGGCCGAACATTTAGTTTAAAGGGAACCTGTCACCCCCAAAATCGATGGTGAGGTAAGCCCACCAGCATCAGGGGCTTATCTACAGCATTCTGTAATGCTGTAGATAAGCCCCCGATGTTACTTGAAAGAGGAGAAAAAGAGGTTAGATTATAGTCACCCAGGAGCAGTCCTGCTCCGATGGGTGTCTCAGGTCCAGAACAGCGCCTCCCATCTTCATTCCATGACGTCCCCTTCTGGTCTTCACACCGCAGCTCCGGCGCAGGCGTACTTTGTCTGCCCTGTTGAGGGCAGAGGAAAGTACTGCAGTGCGCAGGCGCCGGAAAGGTCAGAGAGGCCCGGTGCCTGCGCACTGCAGTATTTTGCTCTGCCCTCAACAGGGAAGAGCACAGTACGCCTGCGCCGGAGTGGCGCCATGAAGACCAGAAGAGGACGTCCTCTGATGAAGATGGGAGGTGCCGGAGCGGACCTGAGACACCCGTTTGACCAGACCGCAGCGGGACCGCCCCTGGGTGAGTATAATCTAATGTCTTTTTCTCCTCTTTCAGGTAACATCGGCGGCTTGTCTACAGCATTACAGAATGCTGTAGATAAGCCCCTGATGACGGTGAGCTTACCTCACCATCGATTTTGGGGATGACAGGCTCCCTTTAAGATGGGGTTGTCCTAGTAGTAGACAATCAGTTTAAGGCTAAATTCCTCTTCAAAAATGCTTGGAAACTCTTTGCTGTTTATATGCGGAGGGTGGTTGTGTTTTTTTTTTCCAGAGGTTTTTTTTAGAGGTTTTGAAGTTGGCATGGTGGGAAAACATGCATTTCAATTCATTCAAGCAGGTCTAGACGAAATCTGCTTCAAATTAGGCTGTCAAATTTCAAAAACTGTCAAGTTTTGAGAACAACTTGAAAAGCTGCTTTCAGGAAAGTTATAACTTTTTTCAAAAACTTCACATAATAGGAACATTTTCGCTTGAAAAACCCTTTGTTTTTGAAAGTATAAAAAACTTTTGTGAACAGAGCCTAACGGGTACTCTTGTTATGCAGTAGTGACAATGGGACATGCGGGCAGCTCTCCTTATCTCCTTGCCCTGCCGTGCCAGTTGCACAGTATGAACTGTGTTATTTCACAAGATCCCGTTAAATTCAGCCTTGAAATAAGTTTCTCCTTATGTGCTTGCTAGTTGGGGAAGCTGGACTCCTGTAAAAGTCCTTACTCCAAAGTTCCCGTGCATCCACTGCAGTTTTCCTGTTGTAATTGATCCCCTCATCCAGTCAGCATAATTGTGTCATCTGATTATTACAGACCTTTTCAAGGATTTTCAAAATGTTGCCCAGGGGGCAGATATCGATACCAAATAATAAATAACCGTTGCTTGTCTCTTCAGCCCACTTCTGCTATAGCACAACAGCTCTGATGGGCTGCATCAGCCAATCACTGGCCTCCGCTGTGACACATGTATGGCATGTGACCACTGAAGCAAGTGACTGGCCGCAGCTATCATGTGACCAATAGATGTGATGTCTTCTCTGCTGGATCGGTGGAGATCGTCAGAATGGCCGCATTGTAGCAGAGGGTGATTGAACAAGATAGTAATACTTGTCTTATTGTGTAACCATTCCTGCTGTCGAGCAATTTTTTGAAAATCCCAAACAACCCGATGCCGTTGATCTTTCCATGCAGGTTGGCCTTGCTGGCTTACGTCGGGGAAGGGAAGCCTTCCTTAGCATATTGCCTGGACTTGTACTCTTTATTCAGTGCTTTCACCACATTTCACATTATGTCGGCAAGTTAATAAAAATCGATAAGGAAACCTGTTTTGTGAGTAAGGCTACTTTCACACATCAGGTTTTTTGCATCAGGCACAATCCACCGAATGTTGGAAAAAAAACGGATCCGGCGCAGATTGTGAAAAACTCATGCGACTGATCCGTTTTTTTCAACGGATCCGGCTAACATATCTAGATTATTGGATAAAAAAAAAATTTGAAGCATGCTCAGTTTAAAAAAAAAATGGAATCTGTCATTTTCCGAATCCAGCACCTTCCGGCTCCCATAGGCTTCCATTCTAGCAAACAGCCGGAAGTGTCGGATCCAGCGCTTCCGTCTTTTTCGCCGGAGACAAAAAAACGTTGCTATGGACGTTTTTTCCAGAAACCGAAAACGGCATATTTTCCGGATCCAGCGAAAAACGGACGAAATGCAATGTCATCCGGCGCAATCCGGCACGAATACAAGTCTATGGGGAAATAAACGGATCCGGCAGCAACATTCGCCTGATCCATTTTTTTAAAATTTAGTCGGACTGAGCCTGACAGCGAAAACCTGATGTGTGAAAGTAGCCTAAGGAGTTAACATCCCGTGCTGTAGAGATTTTCCAAAGTCTCATGTAAGATACCTGCCTCCTTATGTAGGATAGCTTCCATTCACCGCCCTCCTCCCCTTGGGACATGCAATTAGTCTGGTGTGAAAGCACTTTAACTAAAAAACCTCACACCCATTGGTATAGAGCCCCGCTCTTCAGACTTATCCCAGGCAAGAATTAATGGCCAATTCATATGCGCCTTGTTTTTCCTGGTTATTGACTTATCTCACCTCTTCAATTCAGTGTCCACTAGTTATGTTGTCCGTGCCTTGCTCGCTATGTACTGTATGTCATCTGATAAGTACAGGGGCATTTAAATGTCATACTTTATTACCGTAGGTTTTATAATTTTTCAGCTTTTTATTAAATGATTGTAGCAGCAGTGTGATACAGTGCAAGTCATCTGTAAAATGTGGCATTGTGCCTATTAGGACATGTACACCTCATTCAGCAGGGTCTCCCAGTTAGCAGCACTCTGGATCCTAAGTAACTCCAGCTCCTGCTGTTGTGAGGCTAAGCCGCTTGTATATTACATGATTGCCTATATTCACTTGAATGGTTGCCCATTACAGCTCTCCTGCTAATTGCTCAAACCACCTCTTTAAAGCGAACCTCTGCCCTATGATGAAAGTTGGCTCTACATTTCCTATGCATCACTTTACCTGGTCAGTAGGTACTGCCACATGTAAGGAGTTGGACAGAGCATGCTATTTTTGTCAAGCGATCGCTTACTATGGCAATTGGAGGCCTACAAATGGCCATCTGCTCTGCCACATACCAACATGTAATGAGCTGCCAGCCAGTGGAACACTGACAGGCTGAGATAATAATGCACTGCACTACTTAAGTAATGCAGTGTATTTTCTATACTTAGGTTTCCCTAGAAAAGTAAAAAGAATAAAAAAATCCAAGTTACCCAATTAAAAAAAGGTTTAATCAGGGGAAATGACTAAACCTCCAAAAAATGCCATATATTTTTTGTAAAGTCTGTTGTAAGCAATATCCTTTTATAGTAAGGATTGTTAGAGTAATTGTTGTAGAAAAACGAAAAATTGTCAGAATTGCAGCTATTTGTTCATCCCTTCCAGCAATAAGTCAATCACTCCCGAAATAAAACCTGTGAGAGAGTTTTGGCTTCCAAAATATAACTATACCCCCCCCCAAAAAAAAAAAAAATAATATATATATATATATATATATATATATATATATATATATATATATATATATATATATATATGTATATATATGTATATATGCATGTATGTATATTTCAAAATGTAAAAATTAGTCAAATGTAAAAAAAAAAAAGCTCTAGAAATTTAGTATCTCCGTGATCATATTAAACTGAACAACAACATATTAAACTGAACTACAAAACTACCGTATATCATTAAAGATATATCGTGAATTCTGTGAAAGGAAAATAATAAAAAACTACCAGAATTGCTGCTTTTTACTTGGAAGTCTGTTTTAAGAAAGAATGAAAAAAAAAAAAATATATAATGTTGAAGTCCTTTTATATAGAAGTTAATGAGAACATATGTAGTACCTGACAGGACGCATCTTTTCTTGGCGAGATTTCGTTAATATCTCTGGTCTCGTATATTGTTTCTCGTTCATCAGATTCTCAGATATAAAAAGATGCGAGTTTTTGCTAATTGCAAATAAACATGAAGCTCTTCATCGAGCTAAAAATAATTGTGCCAAGGAATAAAGTGTGACCCCTCTGCCCTGACGAGATGGTTGCCTGGTTCACAGGTACATCGATCATAACTAGTGATGAGCGAGCGTGCTTGGATACAGTGTTATCTGAGCATGCTCGTGCTTTAATAGAGTATCTTCGGCTTGCTCGTATATTATGTTCGAGTCCCTGCGATTGCATTTCTCGTGGCTGTTTGACAGCAGCATCACATGCAGGGATTTCCTGTTTTCTTAGCCAATCCATGCATGTGTTGCTGCTGTTGAATAGCCACGGGACATGCAACCACGGGGACTAGAACATAGTATTAAGGTACCGTCACATTAAGCGACGCTGCAGCGATATAGACAACGATGCCGATCGCTGCGTCGTCGCTGTTTCGTCGTTGTGTGGTCGCTGGAGAGCTGTCACACAGACAGCTCTCCAGCGACCAACGATGCCGAAGTCCCCGGGTAACCAGGGTAAACATCGGGTTACTAAGCGCAGGGCCGCGCTTAGGCTACGTTCACATTAGCGTTGCGCGCCGGTGCGTCGGCGACGCAACGCGCGACGCACCAAAAACGCGCGCAAAAACGCTGCGTTTTGCAACGCGTTCGTCGTTTTTTGACGAAAATCGGACGCACGAAAAATGCAACTTGTTGCATTTTCGTGCGTCCGACGCTAGCGTCGAAAACGACGCACATGTCGAAAAACGCTAACAAAAAAACGCACGCGTCCCCTATGTTAAACATAGGGGCGCGTCGCCGCTGCGTCGCCGACGCAACAGCGACGCACATTAGCGTAACGCTAATGTGAACGTAGCCTTAGTAACCCGATGTTTACCCTGGTTACCATTGTAAATGTAAAAAAAAAACACTACATACTTACATTCCGGTGTCTGTCGCGTCCCCCGGCGTCAGCTTCCCTGCACTGTGTAAGCGCCGGCCGTAAAGCACAGCGGTGACGTCCCCGCTGTGCTCTGCTTTACGGCCGGCGCTGACACAGTGCAGAGAAGCTGAAGGCGAGGGACGCGACAGTCACCGGAATGTAAGTATGTAGTGTTTTGTTTTTGTTCTTTTTACATTTACGATTCAGCGATGTCAGCGGGTGATCCAGGGACGAAATAAAGTTCTGGCCTTCTAGCTCCGACCAGCGATGGCACAGCGGGATCCTGATCGCTGCTGCGTGTCAAACACAACGATATCGCTATCCAGGATGCTGCAGCGTCACGGATCACTATCGTTATCGTTCTAAAGTTGCTCAGTGTGAAGGTACCTTTAGAGCATGCCGAAGATACTCTATTAACGCAGGAGCATGAACAGATAACACCTTTTCCAAGCACGCTCGCTCATCACTAATCACAACCATTTTTAGTAGCACGTTGTCTGAACAGAAAGCAGTGAATAGAGTTAAAAAACAAAACTTGTGTTGACCATTCTTTCTCTGCTGTTTGTCCTGTTAGTAATGGCGTTCCTTCGTGCCTCGCCTGTAATAGTCAGTGTCTTATTTCCTCATTGTCACCTCTGACCATTTGAAGTTGCTACTGATACCTATCTGGTAATGAATCCATGAGAGCAGGACTATTTTTTTGCTGTCGAAAAAGACGGTGTGTTAATGAAACCGCGATGAGGGTTGTAGTTTATTCATTTATGTACTTTTTTTTTTCTTTTTTCCTTAGGTCACAGAACAAAAAACCAAAGTGCCCGAAGTGACGAAACCAAGTTCAAGCCAAGCGACGGCCGCCAGCCTACCTGGCAGTTCCCCCTCGCCACCAGTAAATGGTGGCAACAATGCCAAAAGGGTGGCAGTGCCGAACGGACAACCGCCCAGCACCGCCCGCTACATGCCTCGGGAGGTGCCACCGCGATTCCGCTGCCAGCAGGACCACAAAGTGTTACTGAAACGTGGGCAGCCCCCTCCGGCGTCCTGTATGCTGCTGGGGGGAGGAGCAGGGACTCCCCCCTCCTCCTCTGCACCAGGGACTAGCCCAGGCAACGCACAGCCAGGGACAGGAGCACTGCTGCCGGGGGAGAGCGGACCCGCTACAGGTAAGCCAGACTCTGGCGTATAGTATCATTAATCTCCAATCTTAATCTCCCTACAGATCTGATCACATTCGCCCACTAGTGTGGATTTCTCAGGAAAGTCGATTTGCAGCAATTTTTATTTTTTTTGCTGTAACTTGAATGTTCCTTTTTAGGCTCTGGGGTCTTTCCAAACCCCAAGGTGTGTGTATATGTGTGTGTATATACTGACAGACCATGTGACACTTAGACCGTGCACAGGGGGACATCCTGTCACTAAGCATGTCACTTATGAAGGGAATTGCTTGCACCAAAAATTTTTAGGGGTTCAAAGCCAAAATGTGAATACATATCCACATGCCAATTTTTTAGTTATTTGGTCCCATAAATTTAATTTATGCCTATATTTTACTATTTAGTGTTGATGCATCACACACAAATCGGAGTACAAAAGTATTTATACACAGGTTGTAGTGTAACAAGATGGGTAAAAAGCCAGGGGGGTGAATACTTTTGCAAGCCACTGTAAGATAGCTGATGTTGAGGCAGAGGGGAAACACTCAGATTAGATCTCCTGGCCTTTGCTCTTGTGGAAACTATCAGGGATGTGTTTTTGCCTGCGACTGGGAGGCACATGATGGGAAACACTAGTGTAACCTCTAACTCAATCAGGGCTTTTCCTGTTTGTTTTTGTGGTGTTGATTTTTTGTTTTGTTGTTTTTTTTGTAATGCATAGCTTTATGACTGGTTGTGGGTAAGACATAATGGCCGTTTATGTGGCTCCATAAATGTTTTGACAAATTGGAGATAAAAGCTCTAAGTTTGGGAATTGTCAGGCCCGGTCTTTGCAGCAGGGGTGTGATGTAGGATGGATGAAATCCGTGCGGGACTAGGAATAGGAGCGGTCTCTTCTCTGTATGTGGCAGGGTCTCTGCAGGAACACAAAGGCCCCTTTCTGTGGAAAGCTAGCAGTGTACATGGTGTTCTGGAATGGCTTTTCAGGCTGTAAGAATCTCTTTCACGTATTGAGGCCTCTTGAGGGGCAACTCTTGTGGTGTCCAAGACTTCTGTCCAGACATCTGTAGACTCTTATGCAGGTCCAAAAGCTTGGCTTCTGTCCTCCGGAGTGGAAACAGAAACGCTCTCCAATGGTGTGTGTGTACCCGGGGAGACCCCTACACGCTCACTTTTACTGTTTGTGAGAACAGTTTTATTTATTTTATTTTAGTAAATTATCATTTCCTTGTTTTCTTCACAATGGTTTAAATCTGTGTTTTGTACTGGCAGGGAAGCAATTGTGTTTTTTTTCTTGTGTATGGCTGAGAACTTCTATGCAAATATACAAGGGCTTATGATTAACAATATTCTGGCTGTGCTTGCTGCGATCCTAGGCCACCATTTCAGATGCTCCAATGCCCCTTTTATCCTTCCGATTAGGTGGGAGATTGCATGTCCGAGGGTAAGATCCTTCATCTGCGGCCGTATACTTTCCTTACGGGATCATGTATAGGATGTATATGGTTGTAATGTGGGTTTGTCGGCTGCATCGCCAGGAACCATATGGGTTTCTCCTGAACTGCAGTATGGCATTGTACACAAATCCTTTATGTGCTGCCCAAATCCTATACAATTGGGCAACTTTAGGTGCCCATATGGCCATTTATGCAAGTGGGAAAATTGGCCAAAAAAATATTATTTCTACTCGATTCCTGCAATTTATTTCTTTCAAAAAAAGCTTTTTTTTAGAGATATATTTCCTAAACAAAGAAATAAGAGGATTTAAAAAAAAAAAAATTATAATTTAATGATGATTTTATTTTTTTTCATGAATTTCATAGGGAACTTTTTTTCTTTTTTTTTAATTAAAAAATCCTGCCTATTTTCTCACCATTGAAAGCTTGAGCTTAGGCTACGTTCACATTTGCGTTGTGCGGTGCTGCGTCGGCGACGCAACGCATGACGCAAACAAGAACGCATGCAAAACGCATCATTTTGAGACGCATGCGTCCTTTTTTGGCATGATTTTGGATGCAAAAAAAATGCAACTTGCTGCGTCCTCTGCGCCCTGACACTTGCGCCAAATAGGACGCATGCGTCACAAAACGCAAGACAACGCCATGTTAAATATAGGGGCGCATGACGCATGCGTTGCCGCGGCTGCGCCCGACGCAGCCCCGCAAAACGCTAATGTGAACGTAGCTTTAGTGAGGTGCTAATAATGCCTAAAACTCCTAAAGGGGATGCCCTTGACTTTTACATTGCCTATCCTTTGGCCACCGTATTTGTAAGCCAAAATCAGTAGTGGGTGATAAATGCAGAAGTGGTGACGTGTTTCTATTATACTTTTCCTCTGATTTTCACCCTTTTTTGGGCTTACAAATACTGATCGAATACTGAACATGTGAACGTGGCCTTTGGATAGCTCACCAATATCTGATTGGTGGGAGTGCGACACCCAGCACCCACGCCGCTCAGCTAATGCAGGGGCCGGCAGCAGTCGAACCTGCTCAGTTGCGTAGCTGCCTATCTCCCAACGACTGTATAGTGGCCGTATCCGCGTATTGCACATTCACCCCCTGTTCAAGTCAATAGGGGGCAGATGTACAGTACTTTGCCACAGCCACTGTACCATTGATGTAGCTGTGCTGTGAAGTTCCGCAACTCATTTGTGGAGGGTGCCGAGTGTCACGCCCCCACCAATCAGATATTTATGACCTATCCCAAGGAAAGACTATTAATGTAAAATCCCAAACAATCCCTTTAATAAACATGGCGAACGGCATGTGCCTCAATTTTACAAAATAATTTTGCCACACATTGCAACTGCAACCATTTTTGGACCTATGCATGATGATCTAAATATATATTTATTATATAGTTAATGCTTTATTTAGTTTTGAATCTAATTTTACTTATTTTTTTTCCCCAGATTCGTCAGGGGCAGCTGCTACTTCAAATTATGCAAATTCCACTTGGGGCTCGGGAGCCCCATCCAGCAGCGGCCCCAACGCAAACCCTCCCCACGCCTGGGACAAAGTGATTGTAGACGGGTCGGATATGGAAGAGTGGCCTTGCATAGCCGGCGTGGACGCAGAGCCCCCTTCCGATAACGCCACAGACAACAACAGTGCCTCGAACCCAGCCTCGGAGAAGGGTCCCCCACAAGGAAGCGCCACTAATCACAAAGGAAGGGGGGGCCAAGGCCAACAACAGCAGCAGCCTGGCAGTGAATGTATTCAGGGGGTATGGAAAGCTGACCCCAAGGCTAAGCCCGTCCCGTCTTCCAACCCTGCTACAGAGGGCGTTAATAGACTAGGAAACTGGAGGAATATGGGTGGGTCTGAAAGAACGGGACCTGCCTCTGGTTTCAGCAATTTTAACCCAAATACCAACCCGGCGGCCTGGCCGGCCCTGGTTCAGGAAAGCAGCAGGAAAGGGAACCCAGAGCCAGATGGCAGCTTCTCCAGCGCACAGCTTGGCCCCACGGGTCCATCCTCTCGGGAGCAGCAGTCAAAGATGGAAAATGCGGGTGCCGGTTTTGGAGCCTCAGGCAGAGAGCCGGCAACAACCCATCACACTGACGGACCAAAAAATGGAAACACTAACTCTACGAACTCAATTTCTTCAAATCCCCTTGACAACAAGGGAACTGCCTTTGGGGCAGGAGATGCCTGCCGAGGTTCTGACCTCTCTGCTCAAAGCACTGGAGAAAGAAAGAATGGAGGGGTGGGCACTTGGGGGACAGCAAGGGGTCAGTCTGTGACAGGAGATGCCAATAGTGGACATGGCAATTCTGGAAATAATGGACGAGAGAGGGATGATGCAAGGAAAGTATCTTCATCTCATAGGCCCAATGGGTCCAGGGGAGATTCTTGGGACAACAACAAAAGTGGTGGAAATGGTTCTTGGGGATATGGCCCACAGGCAGATCCCAGTGAAGTGAAGTGGGGTGAAGGGAACAAAATGGTGGCAGGTGGGGTGTCTCAGGGAGAATGGAAGCAGCCGTCTGGACAAGAGGATTTAAAAGTTGGTGATTGGGGGGGTTCAAGCCAAGGAAATTCTAGCACTGGAGCATGGGACAATCAGAAGGGCCACTCACTATCCGAGAACCAGGGCAACTCGTCATCATCGGCCTGCTGGGGCCGATCTCCCAGCTCTGCAGGAAGTGAGGCTGGAGGGCAAAGCACTGGAAGTAACCCCAAGGCTGGGGGTAGTGGAGACAGCTTGAACTCCTGTAATCGGCGGTCACATAGACCTACTCTCCCAGATAGTCAGGATGCTTTGAAGACCCTGCTGAATCGAACAGACTTAGATCCCAGAGTACTTTCCAACTCTGGCTGGGGCCAAACCCAGATAAAGCAAGATGCAGCATGGGACACAGAGGAAATTAAAGCTCGACCTGACGGTAAAGCAGACCGTGGCACTGAAGGATGGGAAAATACATCACAAGCAAAGAGCTCAGGGGGTTGGGGGGATGCCCCCAGCCAAAGCAATCAAAATAAGTCTGGTTGGGGAGAATCCCATGCACCGGTTTCATCTGGTCAGGAATGGAAGGACACCAAAGCAACTAGCTGGAATGACTATAAAAATAGCCCATCTGGTTGGGGCGGTGGTGGTGGAGGAGGTGGTGGTGGGGGAAATGGGGGTGGGGTTGGTGGACGACAAGAAGAAAAGGCAGGTCCTGGATGGAACAATGATAATGGTTCGAGTACTGAGCAAGGTTGGGGCAATCGACAACATAATTCTGGAAGTGGATGGTCTGCCGGAAAGAATGGATGGGGAGGAAGCAACAGTGAGGACATGGAGCCACCCAAAGGCCCTGTTGGCTGGGATGGTTCAGGAAACAAAGCTTCCTCTGGCTGGGGAGAAGTAGGGCAAAATGATGTTGGATCTTGGGGTAATGGGCCGAATGCTAACCCAGCTTCTCGAAGTGGTTGGGAGGAGAGTAAAAGGCCTCCTGGAGGAGGTAATTGGGGAGAAGCACCTCGGCCTCCCGTACCCTGGAACAAGCAGCAAGAAGCTACACCGGCTGCGCAGTCTTCTGGCTCTTGGGGCCCTCAGGCTCCAACACCTGGAAATGGGCGGCAACCACCAAACCCAGGATGGAAAGCTGGCCCTACACCTACAGTGTCGAAGGATGACGAGCCAAGTGGCTGGGAGGAGCCAACACCGCAATCCATTGGACGTAAAATGGACATTGATGATGGTACAGCGGCCTGGGGGGATCCTACCAATTACAATTACAAGAATGTTAGCTTGTGGGACAAGAATGCGCAAGGAAACCCTGGTCAGATGCCACGGGAGCAGGGCATGCCAGGGTCAGTAGCCAACAAGGCAGCGCCATCAGGTATGGGTAAATACATTGGTGTAAAATGTTGTAACCATTCCATCTGTGTATTTTACTTTTTCTCTAAGAAAAGTTTTGAAAACATTACGTTGAGCACTTGATTTTATGATTTTGCCCATTGGTTAATGGAGTATTTTTGAAGCCGTGGATTTTTTCTTTTAAAGCCTTTTTAAGTGTGATTATAATCCAATAAACGGCACGGACACGTGCCAGACGAAGGCTCAGAGAACTGTGGATTGATGCGACACCAGGTTATTCCACAAACCCACTGCTTGTTTGGCACCATTGGTCTGTCCATTACTTTTGGCTAAAAGGGTTCGTCCGCCCCCTGAGTACATTTTTGGCTAGCTATGTAGCTTGTCAAGCCCTAACAGTGTGTAATATGCACACCTTTATGATTTGCCTCAAATTGTCGGCTCCAAAAGTCGTCCTGAGACCACAAGTATGGAATTCGCAGACTTGTGGTCACATGCTGACCCAAGTCTCTGACACTTCATATAATAGGACTTTGAGCTGAGACTCTAATTCTAAGTCTGCAAATCGCACTCGTAAGGTTCTGTGATGACTACTGGGACTGGCAATCTGATGCCTATCCTAAAAGTGTGTACATTACATCTTTTAGGATTTGGCAAGCTTTAACGCATGGTGAAAATGTACTGGGGTGGGCAAACTCTTTAACGCAATAGATTGATGTGATATGGAGGATGAAGAGTCTGGCTCTCCTTATACAGGAGTGGAGAAAAGTCTGATAAATGTGCAAGTGAAATGACACTGGGGTCTTTTTGTTTGTTTTTACACTGTAATGTAATTTCTAGGTGTAACCTTTGTTGATCCCAGCACTCTAGACCATGGGTGACTCGTAAGGCCCAGTGCACAGTTCTGCTCCTTTTGTAGGATGACTTGTACAAAGTCTTCCCTAGATGCAATGCTTGAAGGGGTTTGACCAGAAAACACATCCCTTATTCACAGGTCTTGATCCCCCATTTCCCCTCACTTTGGTCGAAATTGAATGAAGTGACCTTGTCGAGCATGGTCATGGCTGCTCTTTCGGTGTCCATAGGACTGACGGACAGCAGAACGCTGGACTCTGCTACCTTCTCTGGCCCTATAGACACTGAGTCTAACTGCAGTGGTAATGCTTGACCAGGCTGCTCCATTCAATCACGAGGTTGGGGGGTCAGGGCCCCTTCTAGTGATCAGGCGTTTAACCCTTTCCCACGTCACAAGAATTAACTGAAAAGGGCACCGAATCCGTAACCTATCGCTGAGAAAAAGGCCATCAGCTCCGTGCAGGATGCAGACAGTCCAGGGATGATATACAGTATGATGGAGGTAGCACAGCAGCAGTATACGGACGAGCCATCACTCACACCCCCATCATCCATGGAAGAGGGCAGATGCTTGGTATTGTATGTACACAAAGAAGGCTTGCATAGGGCTACTGTCACATAGATGCATGCAGTGTGCCATGTTTATCTACCAAAACGTGTAAGCATTATGGATTATTTTTGTTTCCATTTTGCAAATTTTTTTTTTTTATTATCCTTTATGACTAAAGCTTACTTTCCTTTGGTGCTGGAGGACACCCCCTTTTAGACCATTGACTGCGCCATATTGGCTGGCAGCCTATTGGTCACATCCGTATTATATTAGGTGGGCATACCAGCGCTATATGTGCACCCCACAAGCTTACAATATTTTCCCACCAACCTTACCGGGAATGGCTGCACCCTGTGAAGATGAGACCGTACATGAGACAGCCTTTTATGTTGTGGCCAAAATAGCCAAGCTCCCAACCTGTGTCCAAGGGTCATCGTTATTTTACGAGTCCTTACATTAAAAAGCAATTGATTGCAAAATAACACTTTGTGTGCATCTATAATCTGAATGCTCTACCTCCAACATATAACCATTGGGTCCTGTCGGCACGCTGCACTGAGCTGGTCAAATGACTGTATGTATTGGTCAGTATGGCCCAATTTTTTTCTCTCCGTTTTTTTCTCTCGTTGGTCACCTTTTTGACCATTAAAAATCTGTTAAAGTATTGGAGCAATAAAAATAGGCTCACACTCAGTGGGATTTATATTATTTTGCAGAATTGGGGGTGGAATATGCATGTAACTGAACTCTGTGATCTTGGTCGGATTCTGACTGCTCTGGGATGGCACACTAAGGCCACGTTCACACGTTCAGTATTTATAAGCTACAACCAGGAGTGGGACAAGCCGAGAAAAAGTATAATAGAAATACAACTACTGATGTAAAATGCTGAACATGTGAACGGGCCTAAGACAGTGTCCAAAAATTATCCAGCGTCCTCCAACCTATATATTCCAGCATGCCTGTCAGATTTTGTTGGAAGTTTTATTTTTGAAAATTGGTAGACAGCACGGTATAGAGAAGAAGAATGATATATAGGATTGTTGGAGAAGGTTCCGTAGAATTTGTATTTTATTCACTGGAATTTCTGTATGTGGAAGAGTCCAGTGGGCGGAGCTACTCGGTGACTGACAGCTGTCACTGCATTGCACAGTGATACAGAGGAGACTGTCAATCACTGATAGGACCGGACACCAGGGATTTCAATAAAAAACAAGTTTTACTGAAACCTTTAACACAAAAATGTAGATAAAAGACCAGCCTAAATTACTGTATTGTAAGTGCAGGTATTGTCAGATGGCCAGAATAGCCCCGGTAACACTTGTCATCCCTTGTAGGCAGGTAATGCTGTGGTTTTGCACTGTTCGCTTCTGTCCTGTGTAATAAATGCATGTTCCTATACAGCTCACCTTTACCAATGTTATTGCACTTCTTTTCCTTTGGTGCATGTGAGCATTTACAGCCATGACCAGACCCCCAGTGTGACATCAGTCGGTTGGAGTGCCCTCTAGAGGCCAGCCTCGATAATGCTTGCATAGTGCCGCTAATATGTGGATATTGAGAGTGTGTGCTCCAAACCCTCCCCTCCTTAAAAGCAGTTTTGCTGCATCATCAGATGCGTACACTTGTATTCTCTACCAGATTTCTATTTTTATTTGCGTCCACAGTTTGGAACAAGAATAAGGGTCCTCCAGCTGATAATGGGACATCGGCCTGGGGTGATCCGTCTGAGCCTGCCTCCGGATGGGGTGAAGGAGAGGAGACAGGACCTCCTGCCCCAGGGTGGGGTAATGCAGCCCCTGTAGCTCCCAGTGCCATGAAAACTGGTGAGTCCCATAGGAAAGACTAGTGGTGGCTTCTAATGTTTGGGGTGATATTCTGGAGATTTGGATTTCCGCGTACTATTTCTGCACATGCGGCACAGTGGTGCAAGGATAAATGTACCGTGATCACAGGCAAAAACATTTTCTCTTCTTTGCAGGTACAAAAACTATGCAAGACGGCTGGGGAGAGACTGAAGGGCCGGGGGCAGGGCCGCGTCACAGCAGCTGGGATGAGGAGGAGGAGGGTGGCGTCTGGAATAGCGCAGGATCTCAGGGAAGCGGCTCCTCCCATAACTCGGCAGGGTGGGGCCAAGGAAAGAAACCACAGATCAAGGTGAGCCTCTGCTCCCTTACTATAGTGTTGGCTGTGTGGCATTAACCTTTTGGTCAGGGGAGAGATGTATTCGGCAGCTGGCTGTTGGGTTTGGCCAGGTTAAAGCCGGCCATACACCTTAAATGGCTGTCAGCAGAATGATGGTCCGGACTCTCGTCCACCTGGCAGTCGACTCTCCCATACACAGGCATAACCTTTTGGCCGACTGCTCCTCTGTTCTCTACAACAAAGCCACCAACAGACATGTTGTTGCTCATCTCCAGAAGAACAAAAAGATCGGCAGTGCAAAGTTGGGCAGGCCAGATTCTTAATGCCCCCATACATATTAGATGGTTGGCCAAACTCATTGATATTGGCGAGTTTGGCCGACTTTAGTCTAATGGTGATGGGGAGATGTAATCCTCTCAAATGGAGTTAGCAAATGAGGGCTCCTTAGTGCACCCTTGGCATGGCCGAGGGCGCTGTGCAGCGTTCTGCCATTCACCACCCCTAGGTTGATTACCAGAGCGAGTGTTGCCTGAATCAAATTCCTGGCTCTGAATTCTGACACTGACTGTACAGGAGCCGAACAGTTGTCCGCACGGCGTCAGTACGGGTGTGCTCTCACCTCTCCTGTCTGCGCATCTTGCTATTGTGTAATTCTGCGTGCAACTCGCAGATGCTGCATATTAGAGAGAGGGATGACAGCGCACCCGTACTGACACTGTGTGCGGCCACCTATTCGGCTCCTGCAGTGTCAGTGCGAGCATGCAGAACCGCGGATTCGATTCAAGCAACACTCTGGGCTATTGAGCTCTGGCAATCAAGCTAAAGGGGAGGTGCACTGAGCTGTTGGCCATGCCAAGGGTGCACCAAGGAGCCTTCATTTGCTAGGTGCTACAACCTGTCAAGCAAGCAGAAGCCATCCACTCTTGAACAGATGTTATAGGGGATATCTGGGACTTAATGTGCCTAAGTATATAGTTGCTAACAGAGGCAACTACCTTCCTGTTGTGCTCCATGCGTAAGATGCATCTGGGATGTGTTTCCTACCTTCCTGCATCAGTCATTGACCGCTCCTGTCAACAGAGTAATGCTTTCGCTTCCTGTTGGCAGGGCTGGACTACTGGCGTCATGCTGATTGACAGACGGTTTCCCCCAATTAGGCAGCGAGAACCCGGCTGTCGATCAGCATAACACCAGTAATCCCACCCTGTCAAAAGGAAAAGAAATTGGTGCTCTGTTGACATGACGTCAGCGGAAGTCTGTGACCGCTCCGAGCCGGCGGAGACCAGCGCCGACACAACAGGCAGGTAGCAACTACCTACCTGTTGGTGCTTAGGCACTTTTTTTTTTTCAAGTCCAGATATCCTTTTTAAACCCACTCAGTAAGTAGGCGCCTGTAAATTTCTATGTAAATCAACACTTGTGCTGAGAACCAACCCATTCACTGAAAACTGCAATATCTTATTGTTTTCAGGGTTCCCTAAAAGGGGGAAACAATGATTCCTGGATAAACCCATTGTCCAAGCAGTTCTCAAACATCGGATTACTGGTAAGCCACATCTGGATGCACACATGTCCTCTAGCTTCTCTTCCACGGTTTATATGTTATAGGCTTTACTCATGCAAATTTGCTGAACCTCTCCACAGCCGTCACCTCCGTGACACAGTACAGCCGCCTGTAGACTTTGCTGACTAGAACGGGTCCTAATAATGTGATTTTCCTTGGACCTCTTGTCCCATTTTGATGTGATTAGGCCAGTGGGTATATTTTTAGAGACCCTGGTTCCAATTTATCAGAACTGGCAATTACATACTGATGAATTCGTGCCTTTGTAGGTCGTGTTTTTTGTTTTTTTTCTAAACACAGTTTTTTTGTATATATTGTATGTGTAATTTTACACAAGTGAATGTCCAGGTATAAAGTGCCCCAAACCAGTCTCCTGTCTCTTGCTCTCCATGTACGATGGTAATTGATCTGTTCTGAATTTCTTTCTGTGTTGTGTAGAGCCAAGTGGATGACTCGCCTGCTAGTAAGATGGACCACCCTGTTGGTGAGGACTTTTACACTTACATACTCTCCTCTTCTGTATGAGATATAACATCATTCTTTCACATGCAACTTCCAGATATTGAATTGCAAAGTCAACATTTTTCCCTTTTCTTTTTTTTTCCCCCACCAGGTGTTCTTCCAGAAAAGAAGTTTGAGGCGGACAAGAGGGGTGTGAATCTCGGGGATTACAATGATATGATGCGGAAGGACCGGTCAGGCTTCCGTCTGCCCAATTCCAAAGAGATGGGAGCCGCAGACAGCGGGCCTTATTTTGAGAAGGTGAGGATTTATCTTTGCAGCCCAACCTTAAGAATGTCTCCAAAATAAATCTTTTTCTACCATGATCAATAATGAAATAATTATTTACACAATTATATCCATTGGAAATGTATTATGCAGGTCTGTTTTGTTTTCTTGGCACTAGTTTTGGTGTGGTTCTGTCTCCTTGCCGCAGTCGGTCAGATTTTGGCATCGTCTGTACTTGACGAACACTGGAATTGACAGTTCTCTGAAATGTATAGATTGCATGTCTGATAATGCATTTAGATGGATTATTTGATTATTATATGCAGTGAAGTATAGTTCATGAACTTAAAGGGGTTGTCGGGTACATGATAAAAAAAAAAAAAATAATACTTGGATGGGTTTAAAACTAAAAAATATAGTGGCATCCTCGCCTTCCAGCAGATCTAATGTACTCTGTTCCGGAGCTCTGAGTCCTCTCCGAAAGTGATGCCTGAAGTCACATAACCACTGCAGCCTGTGATTGGCTGCAGCGGTCTCAAGTGACTAGAATAGTTTGACACTCTCTTGTCACTTGACTGCTGCAGCGGCCCTATTTCCGAACGGAGACAGGCATTGCTTCCGGAGCAGGCACAGATCTCCAGCATTAGGCGACTTATTAAAACTCATCCATGCCTTGTAATTTTTTTCCTGTGTTGGACAACCACTTTATTTAGTGAGGCTATTTCTGAGTGTTATTTTCCTAACTGATTTGCACGCTGTCTGCGTAAGAACGATTTTCTCCACTAAATGAATGTGATTGGCAGAAGACTGACGCGTCTTTCATTTGCACTCAATAGAATTTCTGTGTCTGTCTCTCCTTTTCCCCTCTCGCCTTCTGCTGCATCACTAACCAACACCCCTTGACTGGCTTTAGCTGACTTTGCCTTTCTCCAATCAAGACGGGTGCCTTGGGGACGAGGCTCCGTGCTCTCCCTTTTCTCCCTCCCCCAGCTACAAGCTATCTCCCTCCGGCTCCTCGCTCCCATCCGTGGGCCTGGGGGCTATTGGTTCGGGCCTCAACCCCCAAACCTTCGCTGCTAGACAAGTAAGAGTTGTGTGCTTTGGATCACTTGTTAAAGCAGCATATCTTTGCAGTGGTATAATAAAAAAAAATCCTTTTAGTTTGGACCCATTTTACGTGTCTTGGGGACCACTCGGTGCCAATCGTTTTGTTTGCATAAATGATACTTTATTTTTTCATTGTTATATAGAGAGCCATCATATTCCTCACTGATTCTCATTAGTACACATCCCCAGCAGGGGTCAAAACCTAAATTCCCTGTCTGATGCACACCAGGGCAAATTTTGCCGCTGTTTTTCCCTGATACCATTTGTCAGCTAGGATTAACTTCAGCCTTAAAAAAAAAATAAAAAATAAAATCTGGTGGTCCCATTAGAAGTCAATAGGATCTGTATTAAAAAAAAAAAAAAATTCTGCTAAAAGCTGATGGATCCATTGATAAAAAATGGTACTACAATCTTGATGCTAGCAGGGGCTTACTTCACTGGCCTGATAATGTCCCAGTCTAGTTGTTGAAAGCCTCGGGCTGTATTTGCAGAATGCTGATTTTACCGTAATTTTCCAAAATTGCGTCACGAAAACACAGCAGGGCTGCAACATCTCATCACACTACCTTGGGTTTGTTTCCAAAGTTGAAGGTTAGTCGTGGATTTGCTTAATGATTGCTTCAAATTCTCATTTTGTTGGGGTTTTTTGCCCCCTATGCATTTCTCTCTCCTGTAATATGGTGGTGTAATAGGTACGCCTGAGCAGAAAATTAAAGAGTTATTTTCATTCTTTCACTTTAGGAGTGCACCAAAACCACTCCTCTGCCTTATGGTTTCTTGCTTGTTGGTGGGTAGTGCACTCCTGAAGACTGACAGTCTTGGGCCGGTACGATGGCTGAGCCACTGGTCCAGATTGTTTGCTTTCCAGGCGGCAGTCGGAGGCTGTTCTACCTCTGCCGCATCGAAGCAGCGCTGGGGCACTGATACTGGCCGAATCCAGCCATCCGGGAAGCTTCAGGCCTTCACTTGCAAACGCTATAGAAAAAGATCTTGCTAGTGCACGCTGCTTACTTAGGAAATCGGCCACCTCTGATAAGCTGCAGCGGTGGCCGGTGTCCTACACAATGAATAGCAATAAGACAAATAATCCCTCCACTCTTGAGAATGGAATGAATTTTTAATTAGATGAATTTGCACCTTGCCATCGTACCCATTTCTGATTATCCTTTAATGCACAGCAATTTATATTAAAGTACACTCGCCAAACCTAACGCTCAATAATTCTTGCACTTTTCTTATGTAGGGTGGCAATCACGGTCTGTTCGGGAACAGCGGTGCACAATCGCGAGGCATGCACAACCCTGTGCCATCGCTCAACTCCTCTCCCAACCTCCGGGCACAAGTGCCTCCCCAGTTCCTTTCTCCCCAGGTAATGTTCGGTTTTTGTTTTGTTTTAGGTGGCAGCATTTTTAGAATACTTTTATATTTGGTTTTCCTTTCATTTTCCCAGGTCTCGGCCTCTATGCTGAAACAGTTCCCTAACAGCAACATGAACCCAGGACTGTTCAACATGGGGCCCCAGCTCTCTCCTCAGCAGATTGCCATGCTGAGCCAGCTCCCTCAAATCCAGCAGTTTCAGCTGGTGAGTAGATGAATGCAATACAACCAATATGTGGCACAGTCCTCCAGCAATCCAGAGTTAAGGACAGATTTGCAAAATTTTGCTGCAAAGTTTATGGTTAACTTTTTACCCCGTGCAGCTGGCATAGCTCTGTGCACCACATCCAGCCCCTTATTATGCATCATTATTTTACTTATCCAGGGGGGAAGGTTCAGCTTTGCCTCTGTGATTTTCTACAAGCAAAGTTGTGCTTTGGTATATTTGCATTACTAGTTGTTTGCATGTCTCTGTACAGGCCTGTCAGCTCCTCTTACAGCAACAACAACAGCAGCAGCAGCTACTACAGAACCAGAGGAAGATCTCGCAGGCCGTCAGGCAGCAGCAAGAACAGCAGGTAACTATTAAACTGGTGGCTGAAACCTACCTCCAATGCACTAAAAGAGGGGCCAGACCAAAGTTTATTGACTCGGAATGGGATAAAATAATGAAGAAAATAAATACTCACCTTACTGATTCCACGCTGCTGTTTCAGCGATGGTCCTGTTGCAGCGATGATATCCCAAGGGATCAGTTAGGAGAGTATGACTTCTTATATTAATCCATTCTGAGCTGCTGGAGAACCTCTTAAATGTCTGTACAGCTTTTATGGATGTAAGTGTCTGTATGAAGACAGTATGTTTTATACACAGGCCTCTATTAGAGCTGAATCCTTATTCTGCGCTGCCTGTAGTCATTGTCGTCACTGCTTGCATTATGTAAGCTGCAGTGGGATGATAAGTCTGCTTTTTGTGCTTGGTGTCCATTATTCTTGGAGGGCAATTTCATGACATGTAAAGCAACTTGGTTGTGGGGAAGGTATCAATGAGAACCATTTCTTGTTTCAGAAGTCAGATACACTGAATATACTAGGGTATGACATGTGCTTGTTAGTTTATGCATCATTTACTTTAAGCCATAAAACTAAGGGGAGTGTGTCACCCCCAAAATCAATTAAGCAATCAGTTATTTTCCCCTTTAAAAATCACACTGACACTGTATCTATTATCGGTTCAGTCCCTGAGAATACATTTAATGTACTTGCCACTGAGAGGTTTCATTGCACCATTGGCGTGGCGGCCAAAGGTTCGGTACACTCTACCGCCCTTTCATTTTGCATGATGAGAGCCTTTTACTGCTTCTGATTGACAATGTTTGCTTCCCAGAGCAAAGCCTGTCTGAACTTAGCCCACGGTTGTGCGCACGGACACTGCCTGAATCTGTAGCTGGGTTCAAGCGGTGTCTGTGTGCATGCGGGCAAGATTCAGTCGTTGCTCGCTCTGGGAAGTGAACCCTGTAAATCAAAAGCAGAGAAGGTCTTCAAAATGAGGGTGCATAATGGCGCACAAAGCCCCATCATTTGCAGGTGAATTAAAGATATTTAGTGTATGGCCACCTTTTAGGTTCACAGACAGGACAGATCTTGGGGCTCTTCTGCAGGCTCATATCTGCCACTGCAAGCCATCACCGTCAGCTCCCTCCATCAGTCTAACCACTTAGTGGCCACTGGTTGGGACATCTAAGGGTTTATCCAGCTAGTCAGCTGTTATTTATTTGCTCCTTTTTAGTTGTCTTCTGTAGCCTGGCAGATCAGTTTTTTTTCTGCAGCATTATTGTACGTCGGTGATTTGCTTGTTCATGCTTTTTTTTTTCAGCAATTGGCTCGAATGGTAAGTGCCCTCCAGCAGCAGCAGCAACAACAAAGGCAGCCGGGTATGAAGCACTCTCCCTCTCATCCGGCTGGTCCCAAGTCTCATCTGGATCCTGTAGGGCTCTCAGACATGCAGTCCAAAGGGCACATGCCTGGATATGGATCAGGTTCGTGCTTTACGCTTAGGAACGTGGGGTAGGGGGGTGTAAGGAACTAAAGCTGTCATGGGAGCAGTGTTAAGCTCATACTGCAGAATATATTTGGGTGTAGTGACCTCTAGATGGTTCCTCAGCCCCGCTTTAGCTTGCACCAGTAGTAGAACGGTTTTCTGGGCCGACCCTAAAGATTCTGCTTTTTAATGATGGCGCCATTTAAAAAATAAATGATTGTCTTGGTGAAAATTGGTTTGGAAAGTAGCAACTGATTTATTTCTTACATTATAAAAAAAATAATAATAATTTTGGTCATTTCTAGGCTTCGGCTCAAGTGGAGTTGATTATGGAAAGGAAGCTGGGGTGGAATCCCGGTTTAAGCAGTGGACATCCATGATGGATGGGTTGCCTTCATCAGTGTCTCAAGATGTTGGTCTACCTAAAAATGGTAAGACTTTGTCTTGCGTTACAATATTGTGCAAGATAGAAAAAAGTGTATACATTTTCAAGAAAGATATTTAAAAAAAAAGAAAACCTACATTTCGAGGCTCAGAATTAGTGACGCTTTTTATCAAACCTGGTTTTCTCATGACCAGCTGAGTTTGTGATTTTAACCTATAGTAAGCCCATAGCCAATAAGAATATCTACCCAGGAAACCCCCTTTTAAAGAATAGAGTTACAAATATGTTTCTAATTGCCTTTACTTTTGCCTTCAGGCTCCATTGCACCTCCTGGGAAGAATCGTGGGGGTTCTCCCTACAACCAGTTTGACATGATGTCTGGAGATTCTGTGGGACTGCATGGAGGGCCAACGGGTGACAGCTGGTTACCTGCCAAATCACCTCCTTCAAGCAAAATGGGAAGCAAGTCCATTAATACCAGCTGGCCTCCAGGTGGGTGCCGGGAATCATTGTACATATTGGTTCTCAATCCTCAGGATTTAGACAGGCTGGTAAAGACGACTGCTGCTCTATGGATAGGTTTGACAGAAATTGACACCAACCAGTTGATATAGATTTTGCGCTGTATGCTGTAGTTTTTAGAGATGGCACAATAGCCATTTATAGTCAGCACACTGTCATTCTCGGTTTGCATGAACATCAGCGTTCTCAGACCAGCCATGACTGTGTGTAGCTCTGTGAGCTTCTGCACATAGGAGAAGGGCACAGGAATTGTCCGCCATTTGTACTAGTGCTGTCTCATCTGTGGAAGGGAAGAGACTGGTGCATGCTGAACGTAGCCTTATAAGTTCTGTACTGTCGTCTTACCATAGAAAGCCATGCCCCCATGATGGGCAAAGCCTTCTACTGAGACAAGCAAGACAAACGTGTAGCTGCACTTGCACAGGTTCTGTATATCCTGGAAAACTGCACTTGTGCGAAGTTTGCATGGAGTTGCAAGATTACTGTTAATACCTTTCAGGATGGCCCACTTTTCCCCCATCTCTAGGATAGGTGATGACTTATTGATCGCTGGGATCTGCATGACATCACTCCATTTATTCTCTATGGGACTGCGGAAAAAGGCGAGTGCAGCGCTTGGCAGCCTCATCGGGAATGACTGAAGCGTCGGTCGAGCATGGGCACTGCCAGTCCATTCTAATGGAAAGAAAAGCGCCCCTTGCTGGCGATCAGTCCAGGTCTTGTAGTCAGACCCCCACAGTAAATAAGTCAGGACAAGATCACAAAGTGTAAGCAAATCACCATAGATGTGCAAAAATGATAGTTGGCAGGACGCTTTGTTTTTAGTTCTGTGCACGAGGAAGGTTAGTGATTTCATTGTTCTCAAATGTAGACTGTAAAATATGCTGCATCCACCCCACCTATAATGGAGATCTTTGTCTACATGCTATTTATCATTTTATTTTGCAGAGTTTCAACCAGGCGTGCCATGGAAAGGAATTCAGAATATTGACCCAGAATCCGACCCTTATGTTACCCCTGGCAGTGTGCTAGGGGGTCCAGCCCCATCTCCCATCGTAGATACTGACCACCAGCTACTGCAGGACGCCCCAACAGGTAAAGCTGGGTTTGCAATGCTTTTTTGGCTTCCATTTACTTTGTATGGTGGTATATTGTAAGTGGAAGCTCAGCCATAGACTAATGATATCTATGTAACAGATTGTGGGGAACCTTCCCAGTGTACACGTTACAGCGCAGAAGTTTGATGCAAACAGAGCCTAAATTATAAATGAGGATTATATAAAGTTACTCTTGTTCACGATCTCCAGCAAATACATAGTGTCCTCTTTTTAATGAAGTAATTATTGGCAATTTTGTGGAGACATTTAGGCTAGGGAAGGGTCACACATTGTGGTCGGGTACGGCCACAAACGGACAGTCGCAACTAATATGTGGTTCCAGTAACTGCACTTGGTATTTACATGACCGCAGTGTATTCTCGGCCTCACCACAGGAGGGCAGTGTAACCTTGCTGCTTTTGTATTTTACCACTTTGCTGTATAAGTAACCAGTCTGTGCTAATACAACCAGTGTGTCCTGGTATTTCACATTTTAGGGTCCACTTCTTCCCTCAACACCTCGCTGCCTTCACCTGGTGCCTGGCCCTACAGTGCCTCAGAGAATATCCACAGCACTTCAGGTATTGCCCTCCATAGAGCTATGTAATCCGACACGGTTTGTATCCGCCTTCATGTGGAATAGGATGTTTTACGAAATATGTCTCATATTATTTTTTTTTTTTAAGCACTCTCAGCAAAGTTTGGAGACTATAAATCCACCTGGTCACCAGACCCCATTGGACACAACCCCTCACATCATTCTAACAAGATGTGGAAGAATCAGATGTCCAGGAATAGCCCTGGGCTGCCTCGTCCCCCTCCAGGGCTCACCAACAACCCCAAAGCCACCAACTCCCCCTGGAACAGCACAGCCCCTCGGTCTGCCAGAGGATGGGGGGCACAGGACTCCAGGATTTCATCTGGTAAATGTCTAATGGTCCTTACCTGTCATGTAGCGTCCACTCATTGTAATGATTGCTGATCTTCTCCCCAATATGATGATTCCAGCTCCCCGTCCACCACTGTCCAGATTTTATATTTATTACGATCCATAATTATATTCTCTAAAAGGAATTTCATTTTTTCCCCCACTGTTTGCCTATTAACCCCTTCACGACCTTGCCCTTTTCCGTTTTTGCGTTCTTGTTTTTCACTCCTGTCCTTCCCAGAGCCATAACTTTTTCTTATTTTTTCGTCAAGATGGCCATGTGAGGGGCTTACTTTTTGCGGGACAAGTTGTACTTTTGAACGACCTCATTAGTTTTAGCATGTCGTGTACTAGAAAACGGGAAAAAAATTCCAAGTGAGGTGAAATTGCAAAAAAAGTGCAATGCCACACTTGTTTTTTGTTTGGTATTTTTGCTAGGTTCACTAAATGCTAAAACTGACCTGCCATTGTGATTCTCCAGGTCATTACGAGTTTATAGACACCAAACACGTCTAGGTTCCGTTTTATCTAAGTGGCAAAAAAAAATTCCAAGCTTTGCTTAAAAAAAAAATATTGCGCAATTTTCCAATATCCGTAGCATCTCCATTTTTTGTGGTCGGGGTGAGGGCTTATTTTTTGCATGCCGAGCTGGCGTTTTTAAAGATATCACTTTTGTGCAGATAAGTTCTTTTGATTGCCCGTTATTGCATGTTAATGCAATGTCGCGGCGACCAAAACAAAAAACGTAATTGTGGCGTTTCAATTTTTTTTCTAGCTACACTGTTTAGTGATCAGGTTAATGCTTTTTTTTTTTATTGATAGATCGGGCGATTCTGAACTCGGTGATACCAAATATGTGTAGGTTTTATTTTTTTTATTTTGAATGGGGCGAAAGGGGGGTGATTTAAACTTTTATGTTTGTTTTTTTTTTGTTTTTGTTTTTTTTTTTTTTTTTTTTTTTTTAAACTTTTGCCACGCTTCAATAGCCTCCATGGGAGAAGCTGGCATGGCCTGATCGGCTCTGCTACATAGCAGCGATCATTAGATCACTCCTATGTAGCTGAATTCCTGCATTGCTCTGAGCGCCGACCACAGGGGGGCGCTCACAGCAATCCGGCATCAGCAACCATAGAGATCCCAAGGATCTCTATGGTTACTATGCAGAAACATCACTGACCCCCGATCATGTGATCGGGATCGGCGATGCGCTCATTTTCGACCCAATGGCCGGAAGCACCGGTTAAATGCCGCTGTCAGCATTTGACAGCGACATTTAAATAGTTAATAGCGGCGGGTGAATCGCGATTTCACTCGCCGCTATTGCGGGCACATGTCAGCTGTTCAAAACAGCTGACATGTCCCGGCTTTGAGGTTGGCTCAGCGCCCGATCGGCGTCGTCTATATCGCTGCAGCGTTGCTTAATGTGACGGTACCTTTAATAGTACGGCAGAGGTCGTGAAGGGGTTAATTTATTGATCTGTAATGCTTTTCTTGATAGACTTTAACTCCTTACATATTTTGGTCTCATTTGGACCTTTTAAAGATGCTGCTTTATATATAGATATATATAGATTTTATATTTTTTTTTTATTTTATTTTTTTTTTTACCAAATTTGCTGACCACCCATGTCACACACTGCTATAGTTGTGCAGACGTGGGAAGCCATTGTTAGCCCCCAGAAAAACCAATGGCATTGCAGGAATAGATCATTCTAAAAAAAAAAATTTTTAAATAGCAATGATTGGGAGGGATCAAACACTGCTGAATGAAGGCAATGGTCTTAGAGGTTCAATCATTAATTTCTTTATTTGTATTCAAATATACAGAATCGTATCAGGGGTAAAAGAGTGAACACCCTTCCTCTATCGCACGGGTGGGGAATCTTTTTTTTTTTTTTTTCTGCGATGGACCATTTGGATATTTATCCCATCCTTCGGTGGCCGTACCATAAGTACATCCTGACTCTGGCACTTGTGTCAGGACATAATCTTCCATTGCATGCCCTTCAGTATTCAGTAGTGAGCACTGTGTGTGTGCTAACAGAGCAAGAAGAAATTAATGGGCTTGTAGTAATCAAAATACAGCTCCCTGCCCAAGAATTCGGTCCCTGAGAATCTGCTCGGAGGCCTTATGCAAGGTCATCGAGGGCCGTAAATGGCCCTGGGGCCTGATTTTCCCCACCCCTGCCCTAACTGCTTAGGTGCCGCAGTCATTTATCTCAGATTCTGGCCATTACAGCAATGGGTGTGAATACTTATGACCATGTGATATTTCAGTTTTTTCTTTTTAATAAATTTGCAAAAATCACTACATTTGTTTTTTGAGTCAGGATGGGGTGAAGAGTGTACATTAATGAGAAAAAAATGAACTTTTTTTGAATTTACCAAATGGCCGCAATGAATGAGTGAAAAATTTCAATGAGTCTGAATACTTTCCGTACCCACTGTATATGATGTAGTAAAGTGACAGCAGAATCTAAGGGGTTAAACAGATTTGGACGGTGCCAACACTGATCGTGGCTGATGCAGCAAGTTGTCAGCTATAGTGCACAGCCGACAGCTGCTGGATTGTCTCCTGTATGGGGAGGCTATCCTCTTATATCTAGGGTCAGTTAAAAAAAAAAACCCTATTGGCGGTCATTAAGGGGTTAAAGAGCTTGTCCTCTTTTGGAGACATTTATGCGGATAGATAAAAAAAATTTGTGCAGATATATATATATATATATATATATATATATATATATATATATATATAGATATAGATATAGATATATTATTACGCCTCTTGCTTTCATCTATACATAAAAAAAACTATTATACACTGTGTGCAGAATTATTAGGCAAGTTGTATTTTGATCACATGATACATTTTATACCTGTTGTCCTACTCCAAGCTGTTCAGGCTTTTTTGGTGTTAATCTTATTTTTCCAAGTGGGTTTTGTACAAAATGTTTCACCAATTGGCTATTTACAGGGTCTGTTAATCTGCGCATTGAACTTGGTATGGTCATAACTCTCCATTTTGGGTTTAAGATTGTCAGAGCAAGCTCACTTGTGGATTCTCAGTTTACTCATTCTGCAGAGAGCAATAGAAAATGCAACACAGATTATAGAAGGCAAACCATGCAAAAGTAAGGCAATTCAATGGCAGAAATCATTTATTGTCCAAACTAAATGCTTTTAAGGAAAAACAAAAAAAAAGTTCCTTAGTTGACAGCCTCCTTTAATTCTCTAATAAGATGCGTTTTTTTTTCCCCCAAATTCCTTTAAGCCAGTTAGTCTCCTTAGGTTTGCCTTACACATTAAAGGGAACCTATCACCCCGAAAATCGCGGGTGAGGTAATCCCACTGGCATCAGGGGCTTATCTGCAGCATTCTGTAATGCTGTAGATAAGCCCCCGATGTTACCTGAAAGAGGAGAAAAAGACGTTATATTATACTCACCCAGGGGCGGTCCCGCTGCTGGTCCGGTCGGATGGGCGTCTCTGATCCGCTGCGGCGCCTCCCATCTTCATTCCAAGACGTCCTCTTCTGATCTTCAGCTCCGGCGCAGGCGTACTTTGTCTGTCCTGTTGAGGGCAGAGGATAGTACTGCAGTGCGCAGGTGCCGGGAAAGGTCAGAGAGGCCCGGTGCCTGCGCACTGCAGTATTTTGCTCTGCCCTCAACAGGGAAGAGCACAGTACGCCTGCGCCGGAGTGGCGCCATGAAGACCAGAAGAGGACGTCCTCTGATGAAGATGGGAGGTGCCGGAGCGGACCTGAGACACCCGTTTGACCTGACCAGCAGTGGGACCGCCCCTGGGTGAGTATAATCTAACGTCTTTTTCTCCTCTTTCAGGTAACATCGGGGGCTTATCTACAGCATTACAGAATGCTGCAGATAAGCCCCTGATGACGGTGGGCTTACCTCACCCGCGATTTTCGGGGTGACAGGTTCCCTTTAAATCGCTATGGGTCGAGCCATTCCTTGGCCAATGGAAGTATAAATCCAGTTTCCAGGGACGTCCGATAAAGTCCAAAATGTTTTATTGAAAAAATAATTGAAACCAATCGCAGCTACGACACCATGATGGTAAAATCAAACGCGTTTCAGGTGCTGAATCATTGCATTGCTCGGCCATTTGTTCACTCGACAGTCGTCCCAGCCGAGTTCTCCTGTGTTCTCTATGAGAAAGCTACTGGCTGACACATCAGCGGCGGGTTATCTCAGGGAGCACAAAACCATCAGCACTCCGAAATCAGACATGGGCCCGCCCTCTTGATTTTTGTGGGTTCAGCCGACCTTAGTCTAATATGTGTCTTACAGCAGAAAAGAATATTAACCAGAAGCGGCTTTTTGCAGCAGCCTTATGACCAGTATTGGAGCGGGAAAAAATAATCAAGCATGTTGGATTTTAACATGCCCTGTCCTTTGGTCCCTGGAAGAGCGCTTAGCTGTGCTTATTAGCGGTACATAGGGTCGGTGTTTGTATGGTCCCGCCAATCAGGACTACCTGCTGCTGAGAGTAGGGGCAGCCACTCTGCTTTTCTCCATCAGTACCATAGGCGGTAAGGATGGGGCGGTATGTGGTTTTCTGACCACGATGGATTCCCTGTACTAATGAGCAGAATTCCCACAGCAATTATAAGCAGTGGCAAATGTTATTATGGATATAATGTTTTATAAGGAAATTACTAAGCTACTTCTGACCCTTTCTAGGCTCTACCTGGAGCGATGGCAGTTCTGTGCGCCCTAGCTATTGGCTCATCCTTCTTAATCTTACACCACAGGTATGATCAGTCGCTGTTTATTAAAGAGAGGAGTGTCAAATATTTTTTCCTTTTTTTTAAGTTTTGTGTGATTTTATTTGATTTTCTCTTTTCTAGATCGACGGCTCTACACTACGGACGATCTGCATGCAGCATGGCCCCCTGCTGACATTCCATCTCAACCTCACCCAGGGCACAGCTCTCATCCGATACAGCACCAAACAGGAGGCAGCCAAGGCCCAGAATGCCCTGCACATGTAAGTGCTCGTAACGGCCACATAACATGCTGCCGACGTGTTCAGGCCGGCGAATCCATGTGTCCAGGTCTGTCCCTGTAATTCTACGTTCACATTTGCGTTGTTGGGCGCAGCGTCATCGACGGATACCGACGCATGCGTCATGCTCCCCTATCTTTAACATGCGGGGCGCATGGACATGCGCCGGTATGCGTTGTACGACGCATGCGTCATTTGGGCGCACCAGACAGGGCGCGCCCGACGCTACATGTAGCGTTTTTCCTTGCCCCAAATTTCCTGTACTTTCCTATTTTAGGACACAGCATGCGTCAAAAAAAAAAAACGCTGCGTTGTGTATATGCGTTTTGGGTTGCGTCGACGACGCTGCGTCCAACAACGCAAATGTGAACGTAGCATAAGATGTTGCTGCCAGAGGTAGCAGATTTTCTGTCTAAGTTGAGAGAATGTCTCGACATTGGTTTATTGTAGATTTGCCCAATTTTGGATGATAGATTTGAAATTCCCCAAAGAAACGGTAAAAAGCTTTTAAAAAAAAAATCTACTTTTTATACTCCCATTGTCCGCACCTGCTCAGCCACCCCAGCTCCAGCCCTCGTCACTGCTCTGTTGCTCTTTTTTGGCACAGAGACCTGTCTGAGGTCTGGCCCTCATGCTGTCTTTTGGAGGGGTGAGACGTGTCTCCCCAACCATCTGATCGCATGAGACCTCAGATTGGAGTTACCGAAAAACAGGACTGTGGACTAGGCGGCAGAACAGGTGATGAAAGGGGAGTATAAAGTTTTGGGATTTTTGTATTTTTTTTTTTTTTTTAATGCTTTTACCTTTCCTTCTCCTTAAGGTACCTTCACACATAACGATATCGTTAACGATATCGTTGCTTTTTGTGACGTAGCAACGATATCGTTAAGGAAATCGTTATGTGTGACAGCGACCAACGATCAGGCCCCTGCTGGGAGATCGTTGGTCGCTGAAGAAAGTCCAGAACTTTATTTCGTCGCTGGATCTCCCGCGGACATCGCTGGATCGGCGTGTGTGACACCGATCCAGCGATGTCTTCACTGGTAACCAGGGTAAACATCGGGTTACTAAGCGCAGGGCCGCGCTTAGTAACCCGATGTTTACCCTGGTTACCAGCGTAAAAGTAAAAAAAAACAAACAGTGCATACTTACCTACCGCTGTCTGTCCCCGGCACTCAGCTTCTCTGCACTCCTCCTGTACTGGCTGTGAGCACAGCGGCCGGAAAGCAGAGCGGTGACGTCACCGCTCTGCTTTCCGGCTGATCGACGCTCACAGCCAGTACAGGAGGAGTGCAGAGAAGCTGAGCGCCGGGGACACACAGCGGTAGGTAAGTATGCACTGTTTGTTTTTTTTTACTTTAACTATGGTAACCAGGGTAAACATCGGGTTACTAAGCGCGGCCCTGCGCTTAGTTACCCGATGTTTACCCTGGTTACCGGCATCGTTGGTCGCTGGAGAGCGGTCTGTGTGACAGCTCTCCAGCGACCAAACAGCGACGCTGCAGCGATCCGGATCGTTGTCGGTATCGCTGCAGCGTCGCTTAATGTGAAGGGGCCTTAAGTAAAATCTAACAAAATGGGATCCCACAGGCTTGTCAATGAATGAATTTGATTTATTTTGTTGCTTTCAGCACCTTGTTACCACCCATGACTCGGATGAATGAAGGCCTACAAGCATGCACTTACCGACCCTTTGTATTCTGCTACCAAGTATAATCAGCCAGAGCACTAATATCTTGTTTAAAGCGGTTGTCCGTTTTAAAATAAGTCTGCAGTCACTCTGTGTCTGCAGACTTATGAATCCCCCAGCACGTGCACTGCGAGGATTTGCAGATTTGAGTCGGGATCAGCAGTGTGTCGGGTGAATCAGCCGTCTAGTTGGTGCGTCCTTTCTCCATGCACTTGTATGGAGCGAGGCCGCATCCACTAGATGTGTTCTTCCTGGGAACATGCATATCACATACATCGCCATTGTTCCCGGCTCAGAAACCGGCGAAACCTAGGAGCGAACCGTGCGTGCACTGGGGGGGATTTATAAGTCTGAAGTCACACACCCAGTGCTCTGTAGAGTTATGCTCTTGAATAGTTGCAGTCCAACAAATCTGGCCCCATCAAATGATGTCGGAAGCCCCCTTAAATCAACCAGTCTAATGTCTTCCACCCTAGCCTGACTTGTAATTGTGCTGCAATACAGAAGAAAAGCCACTGCTGCTGATGGTCACTGTCCACTGAAATTAGCAGTAATCTGGCTTACTTCAGGTTCATCCAGGTTTGGCTATATACCGATGAATGCCTTATTGTTTCCACAGCCTTATGGACCATGCATCCCAGTTCCTTAAGTTTGCAGCAGCCTTGATGTTGTAAAGTTAGAGGGAGTCTGTCATCCCCCCCCCCCCCCCCCCCAAAAAAAAAAGAACAAAAACAAAAAAAAAAAACAGCTACTTAAGCATCCAAATAAGGGACTTGGCCCCTATCAAAACCACTCCAGTAGTATAAATTTTAGTTTTTTTTAAAGCGAATAGATTGCCTTATTTTGTGTGCAAATGAATGTGCTTTGGTGCACCCCTGGTGTGGCCACTGGACTTGTTGCCCCGTTACGCCCTCCAATTTGCATCTTCAGCACTATCCCTTGGTTGAAAGCACTCGCTTGGCATAAGCAAGTGTTGTCTAAACTCAGATACAATCCTGTGCTTGTGGGCTGACATTGGAAGACTCGGGGACATGCGCGGAGTTGGCGGGGCAGGGCATGTGTGCACTCTGATGATCTCTGACAGTATGCGGTCTCTGCTCTCTACATCCAAAATTTAACAAGTGAGCGACTACAGAGATCAGAGCGCACCATACAGCCCATGTTTGACCTCTTGAATGAACATGGAGCTGATTCTCGTGCAGGTTTTCGGCACATCTGCTGCAGGATTTAAGATCACCAGGCTTGGATTTCTGTTGTGAAGAGTAGTCTACATGTCGGCCGACATGAAACGTGTGACCGTCCCTTAGAGTTGGCGCTGTCCTGCAGTTTTACCCTTTATACAAATCCCTTATTAGGCTTTTTTTTTACACTTGCTGTGATTTTGCGGCCCCAATACGTTTCTGTGGGGCCGCATAAATTTATCGGAGGACCGTATGGCCATGAGGGCTGTTTTTATGGCCGTGAAGGAATATCGAGCCTTCTCGATATTTTTCACGGCTTACGGACACGGCCCCCATTGAAAATCAATGGGGCCGCAAAAACAACGGAATCTTGTTTTTGCAGTGCACTGTTAACACCGTTTTTGCGGAACGCCGTTTTTTTTTTTTTTTTTTTCAATACTTTTTCCCTAGTATTCGAAACCAGAAAAACGGCAATCTGCAAGATTTTTCCTGCCCGTTTTTGCTGCAGACCGTGACATTTACGGCAATACAGCTCGCAAAAAAGGCCCTCAAAAATCATGGCAAGTGTAGAAGAAGCCTTATTGTCAGGTAATACAGTATTCTAGAGTTATGTATGCTCATTGTGTCTGTCTCTCTTCACAACCCAGGTGCGTTTTGGGTAATACGACCATCCTGGCGGAATTTGCGACGGATGAGGAGGTGAGCCGTTACCTTGCACAAGCCCAGCCGCCAACTCCCTCTGCTCCTGGCGCAGGCTGGCAGCCTTTGGAAGTGGGACAAAACCATCAGGCTGAATCGGTAGGACCAGCCCTTAACCTTTTCGGAGGAACCACAGGGCTGGGACAATGGAGCAGTGGCGGTGGTGGTAGTGACCTGCCAGGTGTATCTCTATGGGGTACACCAAGCTACACATCCAGCCTGTGGGGGGTGCCCAGCACAGAGGACGCCCATCGGATGGGCAGCCCCGCCCCTTTACTACCCGGTGATCTATTGGGAGGAGGGACCGACTCAATATGAACTTTTGAACTTTCAACTCTGACCTCGTGACCTTTCAGAGCAGCAGCAGCACTAACTTGACCTTTTTACTTTATTTTAAAAAAAATTTTATTTTTCAAAACTTGCAATAAGTAATTTTTTTTTTTTTATCTTTAAAGAAGAAAACAGAAAGCTAAATCAGGTGGGTTTAAGTTAAGACTCCTGATCGCCAATGTTACAAAAGCCTGCGGTCACTTTCAAAGTGGTTGTTTTTTATTTTCCTTTTTCAATTTTTTTTTTCCTATTATTTTTTTTTTTTTTTTTTTTGTGCTTGCAGTTTCCTTCCTCTCCTCCCCCCCCATCGGAGATCAGAAGTAAAAGGGGGGAGGAAGGGGGTCCTGAAAGAAATGGTCTGGGGGTGGGGGGGAGAGAGACATAGAAAATGAAAGAAAAAAAAAAAACAAAAAGGACAAAAACACATATCAGTCTTGAAATACTTGAATAATGAAAGCCAATGTTGAAAGACAATGTGAATTCACAAAACCTACCATTTAAGAGTCATTTTGTGCTGGGGGGGTGGGGTTCAGAGTGGGGTGTTTTTTTTGTTTTATTTTACATGGCATTTTGGGACTGCTGAAGACAAATTATGTTGGTGCAAAAGTTATTTTTTTTTTTTTTTTTTTTTGAAGATGCAGGGAAGAGGGGTATTTAAAAATCGAAAATAAAATAAAAAGATCCGGTTTGCTGCCAGAGCGGGCTGTGACATGTTGCACATTAATGCACTAAAGTTCTCACTGGTAGCAAAGTGCTTTACCCATTAATAGAGCTGTTTGTCTTCAGGGTAAGTGAGTAAAATGCTCCTCTAACATTGCATTCAATGAACATTTCAAGGTAAAACGTGGCAACGTAAGCACCTATTTCTTTCTCAGCTTGGGACGGGTGGGGGGGCGGCATGGCTGGCAAAGACAACCAAATTTGCATTATGTCCATCTTGTATTGTGTACTGTGACAGTCAGGACATTACTTTTTTGTCTTTCCTTTTCATCCAGTCAAAGATGTAATGTAAATATCCAAGGGAATTTTTATGGTATTCCTCGGACATCTGCAACACACAATGCAGGAAAAAAAAAAAAAAAACGTCCTGCCGGTGAAAAAAAGGGGACATAGGCTTTCAGTTAGGTGGCGACGACATACAGCATACTCTCCCCTAATGTGTTGGGTTGGTTTTTTGTGCTTTGTTTAAACCCCCTTTTTTTTTTATGTTATGTTCCTGGGAATCTCGCATATTACAGTGCATTACGTCCGCAGGATCCATAAGTTATATTTGCTGCCAGAGAGGCCTTCATTTTCTAGATAAGGGTCAATGTCTGAACTCTGATCTCCTTATTGGTGGCACTTACAGTTTCGAGTTCATTGGAATTCTTTGGATGTCGGTGTCAAAAAAAAATAAAAAAATGCAATTAGAAGATGGCCAGTGGCACAGCGGACTTCCACAAATGCAAGAACTGCACTTGGCACTCATCTATAGGTTAATTCTGCATTGGATTTCTGAGATAAGTGACAGCAATGCATAGAATCCGATTCTTATAGGCCTGGTTTACGAGCCTTCTGTAGTTGCTGCATAGATTGCACTGCCAGTCTAGATACCTGTACCTAAGCCGTCGCTTCTGTGTCCACCAACACTGATCTTTGTACCACTGCAGCAGGCCGAATCTACAGGTAAAACCGCACTGTGTATTCAATGTTTTTAGTTTCAGGCCTGTAAATCTCCCAGAATCCAGCCCTATGAAAGGCTCAGGGTAAGATCAGATATGCCGGAATTGCTGCACATTTGCAATACATGAACTGGGGAGGGATCAGTCATGCAGAGATGTGAGCATGCTGCGATAATCACATCGGATGAAATCCACGCCAAATTCCACTGCAAAATCTGCATCAGAAATGATCCGCCATGTCTAAACTTGCCCTTGGGTCTTATTAAGTAACTAGTTGTGAACGAATACATTTTTACAGGCAAAACTAATACAAACCATATTGTATAACCTGCTGCTAAACGTATTGCTTCTTTTTTCATAACACGATCTGCATCTTTACAGGGTTATTCGCAGCGGATGAGCCATAAATGTACCATGGAGGCAGGCGTCACCGCCGAGAGCTACGTCTGACTCCAGAAATGGGCATCCCCCCATCTATTTGTAAGGGGGCTCCAGACATTGCTGAGCTTTTATGGCACAGAAAATGAGAATAACCCCTGAAAGTTGACTTATTACAATGAGTGTTCATATAAAGGGGGAATATATTGAATTCCATAGGTGCGTGACTTGTCGTGAATCCTACAATACAGATGTGCACTGAGTCCCATTGATACAGTCTGAATTGTGTTCCCTTTAAATATTTCGGTAGGTACGTCTCCTACAAGGAAAACAAAAATATGGCCATTTCTTCTTTTTGAGAACTTTAGAGACCTTGTTACCAGACAGGTCTTCATTAGGCTCCCTCATAACCATGAAGTAGCGGCTGCTGAACTCGTGATTCAAGACGGTCACACGCTGGGGGTCTTGTGGTGGGAGTTGGACACACGATCCCCCTTGGCTTACTGACACGTTGTGTACTCGGCACATTCAGGTTTCTGTTCTTGGCTAACATCTAGATTTCCTAATTTGTCTGTGGACAGAGGTTCTTTAATCCTCAAATCCCCGTTTGCTATCACCACGATCAGTCCCGTACTATGCCAATCTCTCCTGAAATATAGATGGCGGTCCAATAAAGATGAATCTTGATGGTGGTCTGCATAGAATATGGTTATTGTGCCCCCGACTCTTCAGTATGTGCCAGTACCACTGTGCAGTGGGACAGTGTTTACTTGTCATTGTAACGAAATGGTTAACAACTATCCGGTGCAGTATGCACGGTAACATGTAGGGTCTGAGATGACAGTTGTATCTTGTACTGCAGCCTCAGCCCCATTAACATGACCGTGACTAAGCTGCAGTACCAGACACAGCCTGTGGACAAGAGCGGCGGTCTCTGAAGTAAACCCTTCTAGTCACTCGCTGAAGTTCGAAGATCAGATGCATATGTACGGTGTTCATACTGTTACCAGCGGGCATTTTACTGGTTGTTGGTGCTGGCGTGCATTTATTTTATTATTTTTTTAGCTTAATTTTTGTTACCATCCCAAGTGCTGGATTTCCTTGGTGGCTCGCTCCTTCCCTGCATTGACACAGAAGTGTGCGGCTGACGTCTAGTATTAGTTTGGCATGTTAATCCTTTAGGCGCACTCCAAGCCGCATCCTCATACCTGGCACGTGCCGCTCCAGCTCTGTATACACTCATCCTCCATAATGGATCCCACCTTCCCCAGCAATAGATGGAGACCCTTTATTGTGTCCTGTGATTCTCAGGCACATGGATACCTATAGGGGGACATGCCATTTGTGTAGTGGTAGGAACGAGCCCATTTGGTCACTTTTGTGGTGGATGGGTTTCTTCATCCGTGTCCGCACTTATCCCTTTAACAATGCTTGGCTCGCTGTTCTCACA
Organism: Ranitomeya imitator; assembly: GCF_032444005.1. Taxonomy (NCBI): domain Eukaryota; kingdom Metazoa; phylum Chordata; class Amphibia; order Anura; family Dendrobatidae; genus Ranitomeya; species Ranitomeya imitator. Next base: position 49,858,163 of record NC_091289.1, on the reverse strand, counting down.
CACTGCGACATCCCGTCCCTTACGTAAACTGCTGGAAGTGGCGCGGGATCCATAGTGTGCCGCCACCGACACATACAAGATGTCAGTATTGCGGACCAAGTTGTTCTGAAGTCGATCATTGCAGTGGATCCTGACGAATGACCGGTTCTTAGTGTTTCGGATGAGTGGACACCGTGCTTGGCCATGGGTAGAATATGAAGGCGCTAGGTCTCCGGCCGGTCAGTACGGCCGGTATTTATGCATTATCGGCTGGTCACGCTGTAGTCATTATTGTGATGCTGCTTGGCACTGTTGGCTGTGCGTGTGTAAGACTGAATCGGAGGCTGACATTGTCGTGTTTTTCTGTTTGTTTTGTTTTTCTGTAATTTTTTTAGTGTGTAAGATTTTTGTTCACTTGCTTCTCGTTTTTGACTCCCGACATAGATATTCTGACACGGAGAAAATATGCAGCATTGCTCAGCAGTCGACAAGCCATTCGCCATGATTGCTTTGCACGTCTTACTGCTTGCCGTGGATTAATTCTCCTTAGCACTTGTACTAGTAATTGGCCTTCAGGGTCGTCTGAACATACACAAAGCATTGTCGTTTTTTGGGGGGGAAATAAAATGCATTGCTGGCTATATTGTAGGACGCGAGGCACAGAACTCTGGTGGAAATAACACGTAAAAGTAAGTGTGACTAGGGGTACAGATCTGGGTGATCTGTCCATGGGGACACTCCAAATTGTGCCCAATTCCCGCTCGGTCAAACTCCAGCAGAAATCCATGCTAGTAAATCCAGAACATTTCAACCATTCCTGACTTGAACGTTTCCACAATATCGTATAGGTGTAACTCCTAGGACAGCCTTTGGTTTCGGCCCCATTTGCAGTGTTTTCTGTCATTGTTCTATGTTACATTATAAGTATATTTTTACAGAATGTCACTACTTGCTCCCATCTAATTGTGTGTTATATCCCGAGGTTAGGTGGGAATCCAAACTCTGGGACCCCCTCCTCTGATCATAAACGCATGGTATAGATATCCCTTTTGTATCTCTTGTACAGCGCTACTCCTAGCAACCCGCTATTCAGGGAACTGCAACACAGTCATGTCCTTACTTTGCAGGGGGGAGATCTGTGAAGGAGACCCTTCAGTCTGAGAATTACTGGGGTCCCAGATATATGCCATTGTCTATTAAATGCACAGCTGTCTATAGAGATGAGTTAGAATGACCTACAAGTTCTTTCATTGATCTGATCCTTGTATCATTGGTCTAAAATCCTCTTAAAGGGAATCTGTCACTAGGCATTTGCTCTGTAATCTGAGAGCAACATGATGTATGGGGAGAGAGCCTGATTCCAGCTATGTATGACTTACTAGGCTGTTTGCGACAGTTTTGAAAGAATCACAGTTTTCCCTGCTGCAGATCTAGCAGTTCTATAAATGTTGAATTCTGTATAACTCCGCCCACACCACTGAAAGCTACCAATCAGTTGTGGGGGTGGAGCTATACTGAGTTTATGAATAGGAAGGACTACAAGGCATGAGATGACTAGTCCTCTAGTGATAATCTCCTGCTGATAAAACACTGATTTTTTGAAAGAATAATAAGCAGCCCAGTAAGTGACACATCACTGGAGTGATGCTACTCTCAGATCTGCTGACAGATTCCCATTAAGAAAACTGAAATACAGATGGATTAGCAGTAGGAACCCATTAAATCATGTCTGCTATGTTTACTAGGTCATTACTTTAAAGAGGTCCTGACATCTGTTTTGGAGAACGCTTGCATGCACCTCTGGGTAATGCCTCGTGATGTTCCTTTTGGGAATGTAGGAATGAACTGACATCCGAGTGTTACACCCTGTTGACAAAAGGAGAATAGTAACCCCCTTCCTTGGGGATAAGCCCAGTAGCGGAAATGGGATTGGTATTGCCCAGTTGTCAATTTCTTCTTTTCCAAGAGGAATAACAGGAATGACATACTGCAAAGTTGCTCCATGATGATTGTTTTGCTAATGTTGAGCTGTCTGGAGTGCTGCGATCTCCTCTGTACTCAATGCCATGTATAGTGAAGAAGTTATTTTGTTTTTCACCAATATATTTAAAGTCTCTTCCAATAAAGATTATATTTCTCGAGGAGGTCAGTCATAGCATCCTCTACCCAGCATTATCATAACGTGACCCATGCCATCACTCACTTGTACCCAGCATTATCATGACGTGACCCATACCATCACTCACTTGTACCCAGCATTATCATGACGTGACCCATGCCATCACTCACTTGTACCCAGCATTATCATGACGTGACCCATGCCATCACTCACTTGTACCCAGCATTATCATGACGTGACCCATACCATCACTCACCTGTACCCAGCATTATCATAACGTGACCCATGCCATCACTCACCTGCACCCAGCATTATCATAACGTGACCCATACCATCACTCACTTGTACCCAGCATTATCATGACGTGACCCATGCCATCACTCACCTGTACCCAGCATTATCATGACGTGACCCATGCCATCACTCACTTGTACCCAGCATTATCATGACGTTACCCATACCATCACTCACTTGTACCCAGCATTATCATGACGTGACCCATGCCATCACTCACTTGTACCCAGCATTATCATGACGTGACCCATGCCATCACTCACCTGTACCCAGCATTATCATGACGTGACCCATGCCATCACTCACTTGTACCCAGCATTATCATGACGTGACCCATGCCATCACTCACTTGTACCCAGCATTATCATGACGTTACCCATACCATCACTCACCTGTACCCAACATTATCATGACGTGACCCATGCCATCACTCACCTGTACCCAGCATTATCATGACGTTACCCATACCATCACTCACTTGTACCCAGCATTATCATGACGTGACCCATGCCATCACTCACCTGTACCCAGCATTATCATGACGTGACACATGCCATCACTCACCTGTACCCAGCATTATCATGACGTGACCCATGCCATCACTCACTTGTACCCAGGATTATCATGACGTGACCCATGCCATCACTCACCTTGTACCCAGCATAATAATGACGTGCCCATGCCATCACTCTCCTGTACCCAGGATTATCATGACGTGACCCATGCCATCACTCACCTGTACACAGGATTATCATGACGTTACCCATGCCATCACTCTCCTGTACCCAGCATAATCATGACGTGACCCATGCCATCACTCTCCTGTACCCAGCATTATCATGACGTGACACATGCCATCACTCACCTGTACCCAGCATTATCATGACGTGACCCATGCCATCACTCTCCTGTACCCAGCATTATCATGACGTGACACATGCCATCACTCACCTGTACACAGGATTATCATGACGTTACCCATGCCATCACTCTCCTGTACCCAGCATAATCATGACGTGACCCATGCCATCACTCTCCTGTACCCAGCATAATCATGACGTGACCCATGCCATCACTCACCTGTACCCAGCATAATCATGACGTGACCCATGCCATCACTCACCTTGTACCCAGCATAATAATGACGTGCCCATGCCATCAGTCTCCTGTACCCAGCATTATCATGACGTGACCCATGCCATCACTCACCTTGTACCCAGCATAATAATGACGTGCCCATGCCATCACTCTCCTGTACCCAGCATTATCATGACGTGACACATGCCATCACTCTCCTGTACCCAGCATTATCATGACGTGACACATGCCATCACTCTCCTGTACCCAGCATTATCATGACGTGACCCATGCCATCACTCTCCTGTACCCAGCATTATCATGACGTGACACATGCCATCACTCACCTTGTACCCAACAGGCCCGGATGCATTTATCTCCACTCGTTGCCATTTGCGCTCTGTATAGATATCGAAAAGGCTGCGTCTTTCCAGCGGAAGTTACATTACTTTCTATGTGCTGCTAATTTTCCTTGTGTATTTTGTTGTTTGAAAGATTCTTATTAGTCATATATTATACATTTAAAGGGACAGTGTACCCTGTTTATAGCTATTGCGTCTTCTCTCTCTTTGTACCCAGTGGCATACAGAATCCTTTTGCATTTTGAGAAATCTATATATATTGTACATCAAAGTCCTATTTTGTCATTAGGAAGGAAGGGGCTGATTTTTACCAGTCACGTCCTGAACACATTGGAGGCAACCATTACTCGAAGATCTCTGATCTGCGACACCGTCAAGCTTCCTCTTACTAGTTAGTATTGTCGTGCGGACTGACGGACTCCACTGTGTGTAGGTGCAGGATGCACTTTATTAAGGTGAATACCTCTTCATGTGGCTGAACATGCACACACTTCTACCCTCATCTTACAATCTGTAGTTGACGTTTTAGCTTCGTTTTGTTTTGTTTTTTTAATTCCCCAGTTAATATGTGCAGAATTCAGGGAAACATAAAATATCTGTACCACTTTCCACCTGCAAATGTTGATGCCATTAACAGGGATATTACTATTAAATAGGTGATGTTAAAACGCTGCATTGTATATAATGACACAAGCTCACGAATGACCTGTCTACAAATAAAAGGTGCTTGTCAGTAACTGATGATAGTTTTCCTTCTGTACGTGTAATGGCGCTGCCTTCTTGTATACTGAACTCCTCTTAGTGTAGTCTCTCCGCTGTGGTTTTGGATGATTGACAGGTTCAACAGCAAACTGCATATTCCATAGCGAGAAGGTGATGATACTGTTACTTAGGGCAACCAGAGACTTTTTTTTTTTCCTTTTTTTTTTTTTTATTTTTTTTTTTTTTGCCCCTGTGATAGGGACTGTTTACTCTCCCCTCTAAATCACCCTCCGCCCCATTCCACTAGTTCTGTGACCACCTTTACATTTTCACATTTTTCTTAAAGAACTTAGCTTATTATGGTGCTATATATGAACAGCCTGTGTTGCTGAGTTTTTGTGTTTTATTACATATGTCTAAAGGGTTTGTCTGCGTTTTGGGGAACATGCATATATTTAAAAAAAAAAATATATATATATATATATATATATATATATATATATATATATATATATATATATATATATATAATTTGGGACTTAAAATAATTTTTGTATTGTTCAATTAGAGAATTTTGCACCGTTTTGCTTTAAACCAGCTCTTTAGTTCACTGTACTTTCAACTTTGATGTGGTCATAGTGCAGCCCAGAAAAAAAGATTGATAAAAGAATTAGAATTTCTCACAGCTCGCTCAGGCTACGTTCACATTGGCGTTCCGCCAATGTGCGTCGCTGTTGCGCCGGCGACGCAGCGGCGACGCAGCGGCGACGCGCCCCTATGTTTAACATAGGGGACGCGTGCGTCGTTTTGGTGGCGTTTTTCGCCACGTGCGTCGTTTCCGACGCTAGCGTCGGACGCAAGAAAACGCTACATGTAGCATTTTCTGTGCGTCCGATTTTCGTCGGAAAACGACGCACGCGTCGCAAAACGCGCGCGTTTTTGCGCGCGTTTGCGCGCGTTTTAGCGTGCGTCGCGCGTTGCGTCGCCGACGCACGGCGGAGCAACGCTAATGTGAACGTAGCCTCACTGACAGATATTCAATTAGCTGATTCTGCAACCAGCAAAACAAAGGCTATAGAATGCAAAACGTAAGATAAATGATCTGCAAGTGCAAAGAAAAGATTTTTTTTACCCCCAATTACATGCATTTAAGTAATAAAAAAATAGAGATATACACACATGCGCATATACATATTAGCGCATATATGTTTCAGAAAACCTAGAGCAGCACCAGGGTAATGGTTTATGTGCCAAGCCTACATGGTAATGACCAAACCATCCAGATACAAATATTTGAATCAGTTAATAATAATTAAAAAAAATAAAATTATATATATATATATATATATATATATATATATATATATTATATATATATATATATATACATATTATATATATATATATATATATATATATATATATATATATATATATATACATAATAAATATATATATATATATATATATATATATATACATAATATATATACATACATACATTCCCCCCCGAAAAATGACAACTCCTTTAATTTGCAGGAGAGCTTAGTGACTGATTCTCCCTTATAGTCTGCCCTGCGAGATAACTAAAATCAATGCTCACCTATCTGTTAGCACTTGTCCTATTGACAGTTGCTGTTTTGTTGTGTCTGTTAGCTTCTTGGCTTCCATGATGATCGCTTTCACAGGTTTGTTTTTATAGGACCCTGGTAGACCACATCAGCAAATAAAAGGGCTTATCACATAATAGTTTTTTTATTATAAGTGCTGCAGTATTCTTATCGAAAATTCCAACACCACTGATGGAAACAAAAAACACAAGCATGAACAGAACCTTTTACAATTTCCATACATGCCAAATGCAGTAACTAGCGCTCCCAAAGAAGGGGGAAATTGCTCTTTTATAAACATCATTATTAAAATGCTTGGAATATTGTGTACAGTCCAGTAAGTGAGAGATTTGTACAATGGATGGAATGGGAGAAATCATCAAAACCGTTCCAGCAATGATGATGGTTAATTTTGCAGCTTTGTAAAAACTGAACCCAACCAAAAATCTATTGTTCAAAAGTCAAACATTGACCATCCTCGTCTACGGAGCTAAAATCACCTACGCTGTCAAAACCAAAAGTTGCCTAAAAGTTAAATAAACTCCACTTTGTGCGTTACTACTTTGACATATTACTTTCCTCATGTTACGTTTATATTCTACTTAGAATCCTAGCAGAAAATATATAATTTATGTATAATATACATGTCAATAAAGACGCTCGTGTGCTGTACACTTAACATTTCATTATTGTAGGCAACACTATCCCGGCAGACCACCTCTTACAGCTGAGATTCTTTAAAGGGAATCTGTCGGCAAGATTTATCACCCCAAATTACTTTATATGCACGTGTAGCTTTTTCAAAAACAAGTCCAGCAATACGTTTACATGGCCAGTCTTCCGTTACTAAGAGATCAGCGTTTCAATTAATAAGCAAATGGCTATGGTAGAGCTTGAAGCCTCTGTCACTCCAGCTCTATTCCACACTCAGCGTTGTCTCCTCCTCTTTGACTGACAGCTCCTTTGCCTGACATCAGTCAAGCAGAAGGCAGAGAATAGAGCTGGAGTGACAGAGGATTCAGATTTACATAGCTCTTCAGTCTAATTTACATATCAATTCTAATTCTGAATTCTCAGGAACGGACTGGACGAGTCTTTGACAGAGTTATATGTGGATATAAATAGTATGGTGGTGAAATCCTGATCACGGAGTCCCCTTAATGCAGTGCACATTGGAAGATGACACTACTTACTAAAGACTTCACCAACCAAAATAGGTCGTGTAGTAAACACTGTACAGACATGGCCATGAGATTAGACCTGAGAACCCTTAAATCTTCAGAATGTTCTCATTCATTGATGCAATTAATAACCTAATTGTTGGAGGATAGGAGTAGTCTGCGCTGCTGTGCTAGATTCGAGAAATCCAGAGGACGTGATGACGATTGGATCATGCGGTTTATTGTCAACGCGTTTCGAAGTTGAACCAACTGCTTCATCAAGGGGAAGCAAAACTTTAACATTGTGGTTTACGTAATGAAGAAGTTTGTTCAACTTCGAAACGCGTTGGGAATACATCGCATGATCCAATCCCTCATCACTGATTTGTTTAATCTAGTACAGCAGCGCAGACTACTTTCAAGTTCTCAATTTTTTCCTTTTGTGAGTTCTAAAGATTGACAGAATTGATGACAATTTTGTGACAATGTGATAAAGCCCCACCATAAATACTATTTCATACTTGTCTTAGTGATCTTCAGTAATGTTGTTCTTCTGTCTCTCTAGATCTTTGGCAATGGTGATGGGTAATTGGCGACCAATCCGACACAGTCGGCACCCAGTGATAGTCGCTTGCAGCTTCTGAGCGGCTCTCACTAGGGTTAAAATGAGTTAGAAATAAATGAAAAACTTGTCTACCCTTGCGGGATTGCAACCGCATCGGACATAGGTGATTTTATCTTAAATATGTATTCACCTTGAACACATTTAATTGGGATTCCAAAGTACCAGCTCTTAATGGGCAGAGCCAAATGATCCAGACTCCCCTTAAAGAGCCGACCTGCCCATCACTATTGGCAATGTGCATACTTTCAGATTTTGGTCATTTTCTTTACCTGGCTGGCAGAACATGCTTCCAGATTACCCGTTATCAAACTCTGGAATTTCTGGATGAGCTAGCACTATTGTTTCAGTATTTACTAAACGCTTCTCTAATTCAATATTTGATAGTGCATCTAGATTTTTTTTTTTAATTTTTTCATTTGTAGCTAACCATTAAAGGGTTTGTTCTGGGACATTTGCATTGATAGTCTATCCATGGGCTAGATGATTAATATCGGATTGGTGGGAGTGCGACATCCGGCACCCCTGCCAATGAGCTGTTCTTGGTGCCAACAGAACTGCTCAACTGCGGAGCTGCACCACTCAATCAACAGTACAGTGGGCGCGTACTGCACATCCGTCCCCTATTGATTTGAATAGGGGGGCAGATCTGAAGTACACAGCCTCCATACAGTTGACTGGGCTGTGCAGCTCCGCAACTGAGCACCCGGAGTAGCTGATTAGCAGGGGTGTCGCACTCCCACCGATCAGATATTGACCACCTATACGAAGCTTATCCATCAATATAAAAGTCCTGGGCAACCCCTTTTAAATGCAAACACCAGAAGTAGGATGTTTAGGATATCATCACACAGGATAGGAACGGAGTGGAAATAATCTGTCCAAAATTCTCGTGTTACATGCACATCATATTGATCACAGATATCACTGGATTTTTAGCGGACTTCACCCTATGCATTACAAAAAAAAGGTGAAATCCATTGTAAAAAAAAAAAAACCCACAACATATGACATCCTGTGATTTAAACTCGGCACCGCGCTGCAATTTCCATGCGGTGCCTGTGACCCAGTATTCTGCATGAAACATACCACGATCCCACGTAGAATAAACGCCATTTCTCCTCTCGTGGAGACCGGGCGCTGCAGCTAACAATTCGTGCAAAGTGGTCGTGAACTACCTGATTAATCCACATGTAATAAATTCTGTTGTGCTTTTAAGTGCAGAATTTAAAAAAAACCTTCAAATACAGTGGATGACCTAAAAATAATCCGTGCTGTTGCGTATTTTCAAGCAGATGCCTGCAAAAAAAAAAAAGCGGTGTTTTTGCATGTGGCAACATACCATTATTTTCCTGTGTCTATCATTAAAAAAAATTAAGTTTTCGTTTTCCTGCTTCTATTCCATGATCTCTACTTTAGCTTTTTTCGTGTTCCTCTAATACCTGTTAGTAATCATTGGACAACTAGGACTCCTAGCAACCAATCAGAATGTCCGCTATTATTTTTCTGTTACTTATAAGAATCTGATTGGTTCTATTCTAAATTTTAAAAAAGTGATCGGCGTACAGGAAGTGTTGGCACAGGGACCCACATCCTTTTAATAAACACCCTTATTTTAATTTTATGGAAAATCGATTTAATATGAGGCAAAGCCAATGTTATATAAAGTGTTTGAAAAATGTGTCTACCGCTATACTTGTATCCGCGTTATTTCTATTGCGTTTTGAGATTTACCTGCTGCATTCACAAAGTGAAGAGGAAGGGTGCACATGCCATCAGTGTACCAGCATCATCACTGGTGGCCTCTGTGATCACGCTCCATGTTTAGCCTTACGGAGGGAGGGAAGGGTCTGCCGTGATCAGTATGCAAGATGCCAGTTATTTGTAGCGCCACCTTGTGGTCCAAATGTGTCTGCTGCTACGGTTGTCCGTGGGCATTCTAAAGTCCTTAGTAAAGAGCTTTCTGAAAACACTTTTTTTGGCATCTGCAGCAAATGACGGCTGTAAGTATTTACCTCATTCCAAAATGTTTACAGATCGGAACCATCGGTGTTACCCCTCCAGTAGCGGGTGTACAAGCTTTATCCAGGAGTGCGTCACTTCTTCCAGTAACTGCTCCCGTGCTTTGTCCATGGCGCTCTGTCCTTGGGGAGTTGCTTTCCCACGTTGGCTTGCACATTTGTGTATCACCGCTCATTACCTCCTAAGCAGTAATGAAGGCAATGCATCTTCCATTGATGCCTGTAAGGTTTTTGTTTTCCCCATATGACCAATTCTTCGCTGATATAAGCCATGTGTCTGTGTTCTTGTTCATTATGTGAAGGTGATTTCCTAATTCTGGTCTAAAGGTCTAAAAATTATACACGTCGTTGATCATGCTGGAACTACTTTTTTTTTTTTACATCTGTTCTTATTGAAAGGGTTTTCCCATCTTGTGCATATGCCAGAAATTTACAGACAGATGGGGTACAACTTATCAGGAGAAAGAGGGCTCTAATTTTGCTAAACGGCAACATCCAGTTGACTTCAGGGTAGAGGTAGCTGCAAGACTCTCTCCATGAAAGTGGGAAAAAACATGGCAAGAATGCTGATGTAGATAAGCTAAAAATGTCTTGGATGGGACAAAAACCCTCTTTAACGCAAGTCCAATTTATAACTTGGTCCCATAATGTGCCTTTAAGGCTACATATGCAAATTTAAAGGGGATCTGTCAAGTTTGGTATGCAGTTCGATCTGTGGACGGCATGATATCGAGGAGAAGCTGAGCAGGATGAGATATAGGTGTGTTGAAAAAGAAATACTAGAACTTGTAATGAGTCCAGGAGACGGTCCTACTTGGTGATGGGACCGCCCTCTGGACTCATGTATACAAATTCCAGGGATTTTAATGACTAATATGCAAGATTTAGCAACACTTTTCCCACAAAAACCTATATCTATCTGGTCAGCTCCTCCTGCTCTACAACATCCCACTTGCAGATCAAATACCATTTTCAACACAACAGTGTCTCTTTTAAAGGGAATCTGTCACCTCAAATTGGCGGGCTATGTAAATGCCCTGTGTCCGGTCCGATGGGCGGTGTTTCCTCTTCTTTCTTTCACCCCTTCCTTCCCCGCTGTCCACAATATTTGCTTGAATTTGAGTAGGTGTCCTCTGTAGTTTTCACGTGCGCAATGCAATCTTATCTCGCGCACTCGCAGTGTGCTTTGCCCAACTGCGGGCAAACCCGAAAAGCATTACTGCGCATGCGCCGGCACACTATGTCCCGTAACACAGCGAAATACTTCCAGGACATAGTGCGGTGGCGCATGCGCAGTAATGCTTTTCGGCTTTGCCCGCAGTTGGGTAAAGCATACTGTGCGTGCGCGAGGCAAGACTGCATTGCGCACGAGCGAACTATGGAGGACACCTCAAATTCAAGAAAATATTGCAGACAGCGGGGAAGGAAGGGGTGAAGGAAAGAAGAGGAAACACCGCCCATCGGACTGGACACAGGGCATTTACATAGCCCACCAATTTGAGGTGTCTTATTCCCTTTAAACCCCTCCATATCTTACTGTATAACGCCTGGTCCATTTTGTCCCATCTATAGATCATAGGAGTAAAGGGGTATTCGCAGTCCCAGAACTGCCTGTGTCCAAAAATTACCAATGCAAAATCGGCGAACTGATGTAAAGTAATACGCATTGCTGTTTTTAGGCTGCCTTGATTTTCTGGTTCCGTCAATGTGTTAGGATTTGGAGAAAAGCACAGATTTCGAACAGCGTATACAAAATGCTGTAGTTTACGGTCATGAAACCTTTGTAAAATTAAATGAGGGTCCTGTATTGGATAGCTCTTGATCACTTTGCTTGCTATTATTGAAAGTAAAACTAAGATTACAGGTTTTTGATAGCAAAAAAAAACTTTTTTTTTGTTGGTAAAAGAGCTAAATTATTGGTACTGTGCCTGTTTTGTTTTGTTTTTTTCAAATCATTCATAAATTAAAGAAGATTTATGCAAGGATTGCAGTCTGAGATGAGACTTATTTTTGTAACCAAGTGAAGAAAAACAAATAATGGATTGCTCCCCTGCAATGCGTTATGGCTGGGGCTACATGGCAAGACATGTTTAGAGGTAGCTGCATGATGGCAACGCAGCAGAGAGCCTCTACATGTCATGGCCACGGCACCATGCCACCAATGTTGAATTACTCTAGTTCATCGGAGTATCACTATTGTCCAATATGGAACATGTATCCCTAACCTGACTACTGTGAATATTTTGGTAATACAAAATTTAATTAGTTTAACCCATAGAAAATGCCTCTATGGAGCACGTACCTGAAGTTATCAGTCAAAAATTCTGTACAATTTTGCCAAACTTATACACATTTTGAAGCAATTGTTGGGATTTTATCACATCAGATAGGTATTGAAGCTATCGAAATTTGACAATTTATCCCAAACTAAAATGCACTATATATTATTTTTATAAGATTGCACCTAGAGGAGGGTACTGAGCTTTGAACTAAACTTCAGATCAACAAGGAAGGGGAACAAATATATATATAAAAAATAAAAATTCCTCCTCTTTCTAAGAGGGATAATGTTTCCTATAGTGCGTAATTGTGTTACTTGGACCTTTCTCAACTAACCAAAATAACCACACAAAAAAAATCAATAAAAAAAAGGTGAAAATAAAGAAGAAAAGAAAAAAAAAATGTACATGTATTGTTATAAATTCCTCTTGTAATGTTTCATTTGTCAGGTTTGGAGTAAAGGCCACATTATTCTCTGTTGTCTGTTTATTGTCCCAGGACTTGAACATGTTCTCCCGTCTGGCCCCTTCCCAACCATTTTCTAAACGCAAGGGGCATTTAGTGTTCGGAGATGAGCAGATCATGAAATGTAATGCTTATTTTAAAACCTGGTGTGGTGTCTTTCTTTTTTTTTATAACCTTTGATATGTTGCTGTCATTCCACCAAGTTCTCAAATCAGCCTTTCCGTGCCGTTTTTAGGAGGCTGCCGTTCTGTAATGCTTCACCATTTCTGCGACCATCGACAGCCTTCGGGAGACCTTTGTATACTCCATGATGGGGGTAGGGATTGGATTAAAACTGACTGTCCATTGTTTACAATCCATAAATGTGCATCCGGTCAGCACCATCCTTTCCCAGTCCTTATTTACTATGTGCCCCCCTTCCTTCCTGCTGTTGCCAAAGGTAGCACGTTAATGGAAGTTTTTCGTCCAGTTCCTGGTTTCTGACCGATTGACTCTTGAGCTTTTACTGCTGAATGTTCATTCTCAGACCAAATGTATCTTGAAATCTGCGTAGATGCTTTGGACGTTGAAATTGTGAAGTCTGTAACCAGAGAGTCATCTGGAAAATGTCTTAATTACTTTCCGGAGTTACATATATTAAACACGGTAACTGATATATGTTAGAATTTCTATCCTTGCAGGGTTTTATTTTCATTGCTAGGCCACAGTCGATGATCTATCCTTCCCCATGATCTATTATGTGATTCATGAGTCTTAAGACAATATACCTTAACTGATTCGGCCGGCAGCTGTCTTGGTTGTATCTTCCATTCTCTACTAGCGAGATGCTGGCGGCAGCTCATCGCTAAGAGACCCAAAAAATTGGCAATCCTCTATCCAGGGCCCCCAAATACATTACTGTCCGCTGAACCTGGCAGGTTCGGCCGACATTAGTCTGTTTGTGGGTAGCGGGCTTTAGGGTTCAGGGGTCATACACTAGGTGTGAGCAACTATGGGTCCACCAAAATAGCTAATGTAATAATGTCTCTGATCAACTCGGTCACTGTCGAAAGGTTACAGTAAAGTCTTGAACATGTAATAGAAATTCCTGGTCATAATGTAATTTCATCCTCCGTATCTTTGTCTTGTTTTGGTTCCCGTCATTATTTTGCAGCCTGATCCGAATATTTGAGCAAGGAGAGATTTGCAGATTTCTAGATTTCAGCGTGCTTAACCATACTTGAATACGCCCTGCTCTATTTTGCAAAGCACTATAGGTCTTGATCGGTAAGCATTGGCCAGGCCTGCGCTAACTTCCAGCCCATGTAAATCTTGGCTGTTCTTTACGTGCAATGCTTAACGATCATGATCTCTCGCTACATTTTGCTTCCAAAAAATGGAATGTCCAGCAAGTTTACCTATGCAGGCAAAAGGGTAACTAATAAAGTCCAAAAAAATTGTGTCCATAAACATGAATTGTAATATGTTTTATCTGGTATCAGAAACTTCCGACATGGCACAACGGTGCATAGGGCTCAAGCTATACTCTATAATGTAGACTGCACCATCGGTAACTTCATTATTATCAACCCTCCGCTCTTTTACTTTGCTCAGGACTTGACTGTAAGACAAAAATGGAATATGTTATGCTCCTAGGAGTCAGGGTCACTTCTGTTCAGTTACCTGCCTGATGGACAGCTTCAGTCAACGCCGAATGACGAGCATAACCGTGGTCTTCAGCTGGCCATACATCAGTTACTGGTTGGCCGAGGCGCTGTGAAGGGGGCAAGCCTGACTGTCCTCCAGTCTTTGCTTCAGAAAGATCAAGAATAAACTTTTTCGAACATGCCTGTTCTTGAGGAGATGAGCAAAGCCTGATATGTCTTGTAGCCCCTGATCTACATATAGCATACACCATGCATGCTCCACTAATCCGAGCAAGCGTATCTATCAGAGCCAGAAGCTGAAGGATACTTCTACCTGGTGTGTGTGGCTGGCTCTAGACACTGCTTAGTGAGCAATCTGGGGAAACTGCTCTTTCTTTTACCTTGGCTGGTTATGCCAAATCTTGGCCAGATAAACTCTTTCGACAAAATCAGGTTCTTCAACATCGTCTAACGTCCTCAGGCTGAATTGTTGGGTTTACGGTAAATGTTTTTGTTTTTTTTTTTCATTTTATTCTTTTTCCTGTTTAGCCTCCAATTCCAGTAATCACATTTCATCATATCCATCTAGTACAGCGCCCTCTTCTGTCTTTGTATTTTTTTTTTTATTTTGTTTTCTGTAGACCATGTTTAAAATCTTATATAGTATTGTGGTACTTACAAGAAGGAAATTTTATGTTCGTCAGATTCCTGCAAGCTAAAAATGTGTAACTCTATAAGTTGTGTATAAGCTGAGACTGTAGTTATTATTTTACAATTCTTCGTGTTTTGCAGCAGCTGGTACTGTATCATTACATATGACTCAGAGACAAACAAAAAAAAACCCAAATTATTGGGAATTGGGTGGGGTTGCCAGGATTTTTCTGGATGCTTTGGTTAATGTCTGTGTAACTTCTCAAAATACCTGTCAGATGTTATATATTTATCCATTCTCTACCAGCAGCTCCTAATACGAAGGGCGAGTCTGGTAGAAAAGGGATTTACATGTGGAGTCTTCTGAAAACTGAGGGTTTTTTTGTTTAACTTTTCAAAGGGGACAAATGTGGGAGCTTTTAACAAGGTTTTTTTTTTTTCTTGTTTTAAAAAAACATTTGATTGTATTATGTGCAACTTTGTTGCTTCACATTATAACTACGACAAGATATTTTTGGGGGGGTTCTTGGAATACAAAGTCTATTAAAATGTGTTTGGCTGCTAAAGCATTAATTAAATTGGCTCCTGTCATTCCTTAATAAGGTCTAGTTGACAAAATGTCTATGTAAATACAGTATGTTCCCAGTCCTTTTTTTTTTTTTTTTTTTTTGCACTTTTTCAATTTATAGTAAGGCTTTTCTGCATATGACCATTATTGTACACCGTCATAATAGCAAAGACTTATATGGGACCATTGTGCACTTTTAAATGCCACTTATTTCGTATACTTGTGCCATCGTAAGCCAGTTACAGTAATATTTTGTTATAGGGTCATTGTTTCTAATAGAAAACATCCTTATAATACGTCGCTGTATGGAGGCACCATATAGTAGCATCCGGAGTGCCTGGTGTGTCTCTGTACTGGCTCCATACTTATATCTTCGCTGTGTGCTCCACTTTTTTCATTAAAATAACTGTTGAATTTTTTTTATAAACTCAACATTGAAATTGCAACACCAAGAATGAATAGTCATGGATTTATAGAAATCACAGAATGGATAAACATGTTAGATATGCAAATGATAAAAAAACACAAACAAAATTTTCAAACCTTGTCGATTTATTCAGTATCAAATATGGGTGCCAAGTGCAGAAATTCCCACATTTATGTCTTGGCATTGATCAGTGAAGTTATTAATAGTTGTCTGTTGAGATATTCTGCCACGTTGAATGCATTTGAGCAGCAAATCATCAAGATGCGCTGCGGGCAGCGCCTTTAGAATTGCCGATCAATGATTTCCCAGATGTGCTCCATGGGGAAACGTTGCAGGCTATGGTTAGCACTATTAGGTCTAACGGGCTCCTCATAGTAGCACGCGTAATATGCTGCCTCGAGTTCTCACACAAAATTCTGTGTGAACTGCAATGTAAAAATTTTTTATTGAAATCAAGAGAAAGCGCTGGTTTGAGAGGGGGAGGTACACGGATTTTATGCTGAAAACTAACAATATCGCAAACTGCTTCAGTGTAAGCAATAACTGATGAATGACGGACAACTTTTCTCTATTCTCTTCTGTGACCCCCAACGACTAAGATTTTTTTTTTTTCTGGAAAGGGGGTGCTAGGTGGAAAGCGGGCAATTAGAACTTCTGTTTTGGGGCTCCATGATTTCTATGTACACCCCTTTCCTCAAGGAAATACCCAATGCTCTGATAATGTCATCTGACTCCCAAGATCTATTAATTAAAATGTTCTTTCTTGATGGGACAACCCCTTTAAGCTTGTTTTACATATGTAAAGGTTAATTGTTAGATTTGATAAAGCAAAACTTCCTAAATTATAAATATTTTATTTATATAAATATAAAGGTTGGCCCGTTACTTTGTCCAAGTTTTTACTTTTGGCCCTCTGTATTTGAGTTTGACATCCCTGTGTAGATCCTCTGAGCAATAGACGTCCTCCGATGTTGGAGAAAGTGTTAAATGCAAAGACCAAGCCTGAACAGAACTTACTAATAATGCAAGCATGACATGATAAAGAGAAAACTACAGCTAAGGCGATGTTGATCCATAACAACCACGCGAGTCCACGTGAGATTTATTGAATACAGCGGTAAAAACTGAACTTAATATTCAAGACTTAACATTGTTCTTTCCTTCTAGCCTACCAAATAATAATAATTTTTATTTCTATGGCGCCAACATATTCTGCAGCACTTTACATTTAAGAGAGCACTTGTACAGACAATAAAGGCCTTACATGAAAAAAAACACATAAAATCAACAGATACCAAAAGAAGTGTGGGCCCCGCAGCTCACATGCGTACAATCTGAGCCAAACATTTTCTTAAATTCATTAAAGGTAATCTGTCACCCCTGAGACGTATATTAATATGGGCATACAGGTAAAAGAAATGTTGCGCTTGTCCTACCTGTCTGCCTCATATTAGCGGTCTTGTTGAGAAATGTTATATTTCTATATGCCTCCAGTCTTCATCGTAATATTACCCCTCCCATGTATGTCCGTTATAGCCCCAGAATCCTGCACCCTGCACTCCCACCACAATATGTACATTTTCCTCCCTTTGTGGGCCCTGCATTCAGGGATCATCTGCACAGGGGAGTCACTGTGACCTCTGGCGTGCGCTCTAATAAACTGCTCTCTTCACATCCTCCCTACATCGTCCCCACTAGGAACCATGTTTACATAGCGATAATTATGCAGGGAGAAAGTGGGGTTAGCGCGTTATCGAAGTGCACGCCGGAAGTCACCAGCGCCTTAGCAGAAGATCCCTGAATACAGCGCCCAGATTAGGGAGGAACAAGTATGTACAGGTCCTTCTCAAAAAATTAGCATATAGTGTTAAATTTCATTATTTACCATAATGTAATGATTACAATTAAACTTTCATATATTATAGATTCATTATCCACCAACTGAAATTTGTCACGTCTTTTATTGTTTTAATACTGATGATTTTGGCATACAACTCCTGATAACCCAAAAAACCTGTCTCAATAAATTAGCATATTTCACCCATCCAATCAAATAAAAGTGTTTTTTAATAACAAACAAAAAAACCATCAAATAATAATGTTCAGTTATGCACTCAATACTTGGTCGGGAATCCTTTGGCAGAAATGACTGCTTCAATTCGGCGTGGCATGGAGGCAATCAGCCTGTGACACTGCTGAGATGTTATGGAGGCCCAGGATGCTTCAATAGCGGCCTTAAGCTCATCCAGAGTGTTGGGTCTTGCGTCTCTCAACTTTCTCTTCACAATATCCCACAGATTCTCTATGGGGTTCAGGTCAGGAGAGTTGGCAGGCCAATTGAGCACAGTAATACCATGGTCAGTAAACCATTTACCAGTGGTTTTGGCACTGTGAGCAGGTGCCAGGTCGTGCTGAAAAATGAAATCTTCATCTCCATAAAGCATTTCAGCCGATGGAAGCATGAAGTGCTCCAAAATCTCCTGATAGCTAGCTGCATTGACCCTGCCCTTGATGAAACACAGTGGACCAACACCAGCAGCTGACATGGCACCCCACACCATCACTGACTGTGGGTACTTGACATTGGACTTCAGGCATTTTGGCATTTCCTTCTCCCCAGTCTTCCTCCAGACTCTGGCACCTTGATTTCCGAATGACATGCAAAATTTGCTTTCATCAGAAAAAAGTACTTGGGACCACCTAGCAACAGTCCAGTGCTGCTTCTCTGTAGCCCATTTCGGCACCTGTAGCCCATTTCCTGCACACGCCTGTGCACGGTGGCTCTGGATGTTTCCACACCAGACTCAGTCCACTGCTTCCTCAGGTTCCCCAAGGTCTGGAATCGGTCCTTCTCCACAATCTTCCACAGGGTCCGGTCTCCTCTTCTCGTTGTACAGCGTTTTCTGCCACATTGTTTCCTTCCAACAGACTTACCATTGAGGTGCCTTGATACAGCACTCTGGGAACAGCCTATTTGTTGAGAAATTTCTTTCTGGGTCTTACCCTCTTGCTTGAGGGTGTCAATGATGGCCTTCTTGACATCTGTCAGGTCGCTAGTCTTACCCATGATGGGGGTTTTGAGTAATGAACCAGGCAGGGAGTTTCTAAAAGCCTTAGGTATCTTTTGCATGTGTTTAGAGTTAATTAGTTGATTCAGAAGATTAGGGTAATAGGTCGTTAAACTTTAGAGAACCTTTTCTTGATATGCTAATTTACTGAGACAGGTTTTTTGGGTTATCAGGAGTTGTATGCCAAAATCATCAGTATTAAAACAATAAAAGACGTGACAAATTTCAGTTGGTGGATAATGAATCTATAATATATGAAAGTTTAATTGTAATCATTACATTATGGTAAATAATGAAATTTAACACTATATGCTAATTTTTTGAGAAGGACCTGTATATCTGGGGGAGTGCAGGGCACGGGATTCCAGGGCCATAATTGACGTACATGGGAGTAGTATTACAAGGAAGGCAGGGATTTCTTCCAAGCACCTCACACCCCGGAGCCTGGAAGAAATCATTAACCTAAAGAAAGGATATAACATTTCTCAGCATCAAGACCGCTAATATGAGGCATACAGGTAGGACAAGTGTAACATTTCTATTACCTGTATGCCCGTATTAATCGGTCATACATGTCCTGGGGGGGTGACAGATTCCGTTAAGGCTAGGGTACATTGTGACTTTGGCCACAACAGTCGTGGTGTGACCAAACATCGTTTGGTGCCGCTGTAATATCGCAACATTATGGAAGGGAATATGGTTGCATTGTGACCACCTACACTGCCCGGACAAGCAAGAAGCAAAAAATCAGTCTCAACTGTTGGATGTGACCCCATTTACTTGTATAGTGTTGCGCCAAGCGTGTCATGGCTAAAGATGGTGTAACCCTAGTCTTAAGTTTAAGTGTTTTGTACAGTAATATAATTGTGATCCATATGCAAGTCCACGGTCACTGCATATCGGCCATCCTCGCATAGAACGCATTCATCATCTGGTATTGAGCTTTCTGATATCTCATTTTAGGCTCCATTCATACATTGCGGCTGAAAACCACAGTAGCTCTGTGCCGCTGCGGAGGTTTAATTGTGTCCCTCACTTATTCTTGCAGGGGAACTGGTATAGTTCTTTATTGCATTAGTTATTCTATGCTTTTATTTAGCTAAATCAGACATAAAATGTATTAAAGAAAATATAACATCATAATAATTTGTGATTTCATGCATTTATCTGTTGAACAAGACACTGGTAATTGGTTCAAATGACTTCTGTTTGCTTATCCCTCCTTTGATGATGATTGGGGTTTTTTTTTTTCTTGCCTATTTTGGCCTGAAGATGACTATTTCAATAGCTGATTTCAAGCACAATATTGGTTCTTCAGCTTTACGATGTTATATCATTAAAGTTACACCCAAATTTACTGTCTAGAAACAAAGCTACGTTCACACGTCATTTTACACAGATTAAATTCAACATAATGCCCAGCACTGAAAAAAAAACGACATTGCTGTGCACGTGATGTCTTTCAGTGAAGGAAATAAGTATTTGATCCCTTGCTGATTTTGTAAGCTTGCCCACTGACAAAGACATGAACGGTTTATAATTTTAAGGGTAGGTTAATTTTTGAACATTGAGAGAAAGAATATCAAAAATAAAATGCAGAAAATCACATTGTGTAAATTTTACATAAATGTATTTGCATTTTGCAGTGAGAAATAAGTATTTGATCTCCCTGGCAAACAAGACTTACTGTATTTTTCGGATTTGGGGGGAGAATGGTGGTACGTCTTACAATGTGGATATACCTTACTGGCCGTGGTGGAGCAGGGTCCCAGGGTTGCTGCTGGAGGAGGCAAGAGTGGAGCGTTGCTGCAGGCCGCCGGCTGGGATGAGGGGGTGTTCGGTGGTGCGGGAATAATGCTGACATTTTGTGAAAGCCCAGAGCCCCCGCACTTACATGGTTTACTATGCAGTGGCCTCTGGAAAAATGGCTGCCGGGGGAGGCGCATGTGGAGATGGAGATCTCGGCACCAAGATCTCGGGAGATGATAACTCAGCGCGGAGATCTCATCTCCCGAGATCTTGGTGCCGAGATCTCCATCTGTGCATGCGCCTCCCCCAGCACATCTGAAAAAGTTTCAAAGGATGTGAAGAGGGGTGGTTACACACAAGTTCGGAAGGGAAAGTATTGTTATTATGTGATGCTCGGTGACACTGTTGTTGGTGAGGCTGTCACATCCTTTTAATGCGGGGAGGCAAGTGGCCCTGTTGACCATGAGTGGGAAGAAGAGGCTGAGACTGCAGGAGAAGAGTGAGCAGGAGGATGCTCCGATCTGTCGTGGTTTTTAAGGTGTGTGCTCCACTGCACCTCACGCTTGGAATTGAGATGCCTCGTCATACATGTGGTGCTCAGGTTCAGAACATTTATGTCTTGCTTCAGGGTCTGACGACAGAGAATGCAAACTATCCATCGCTTGTCGGCAGCACATTCCCTGAAGAAATGCCATGCTAAGGAAGTTCTATTGAGCTGTCTTCTGTGTGCTTATACAGTTGTGGCCAAAAGTATTGACACCCCTGCAATTCTGTCAGATAATACTCAGTTTCTTCCTGAAAATGATTGCAATCACAAATTCTTTGTTATTATTATCTTCATTTAATTTGTCTTAAATGAAAAAACACAAAAGAGAATGAAGCAAAAAGCAAAACATTGATCATTTCACACAAAACTCCAAAAATAGGCCAGACAAAAGTATTGGCACCCTCAGCCTAATACTTGGTTGCACAACCTTTAGCCAAAATAACTGCAACCAACCGCTTCCGGTAACCATCAATGAGTTTCTTACAATGCTCTGCTGGAATTTTAGACCATTCTTTGGCAAACTGCTCCAGGTCCCTGATATTTGAAGGGTGCCTTCTCCAAACTGCCATTTTTAGATCTCTCCACAGGTGTTCTATGGGATTCAGGTCTGGACTCATTGCTGGCCACCTTAGAAGTCTCCAGTGCTTTCTCTCAAATCATTTTCTAGTGCTTTTTGAAGTGTGTTTTGGGTCATTGTCCTGCTGGAAGACCCATGACCTCTGAGGGAGACCCAGCTTTCTCACACTGGGCCCTACATTATGCTGCAAAATATGTTGGTAGTCTTCAGACTTCATAATGCCAAGCACACGGTCAAGCAGTCCAGTGCCAGAGGCAGCAAAGCAACCCCAAATCATTAGGGAACTTCCACCATGTTTGACTGTAGGGACCGTGTTCTTTTCTTTGAATGCCTCTTTTTTTCTCCTGTAAACTCTATGTTGATGCCTTTGCCCAAAAAGCTCTACTTTTGTCTCATCTGACCAGAGAGCATTCTTCCAAAACGTTTTAGGCTTTTTCAGGTAAGTTTTGGCAAACTTCAGCCTGGCTTTTTTATGTCTCTGGGTAAGAAGTGGGGTCTTCCTGGGTCTTCTACCATACAGTCCCTTTTCATTCAGACGCCGACGGATAGTATGGGTTGACGCTGTTGTACCCTCGGACTGCAGGGCAGCTTGAACTTGTTTGGATGTTAGTCAAGGTTCTTTATCCAACATCCGCACAATCTTGCGTTGAAATCTCTTGTCAATTTTTCATTTCTGTCCACATCTAGGGAGGTTGGCCATAGTGCCATGGGCTTTAAACTTCTTGATGACACTGCGCACAGTAGACACAGGAACATTCAGGTCTTTGGTGATGGACTTGTAGCCTTGAGATTGCTCATGCTTCCTCACAATTTGGTTTCTCAAGTCCTCAGACAGTTCTTTGGTTTTCTTTCTTTTCTCCATGCTCAATGTGGTACATACAAGGACACAGGGCAGAGGTTGAGTCAACTTTAATCATGTCAACTGGCTGCAAGTGTGATTTAGTTATTGCCAACACCTGTTAGGTGCCACAGGTAAGTTACAGGTGCTGTTAATTACACAAATTAGAGAAGCATCACATGATTTTTCGAACGGTGCCAATACTTTTGTCCACCCCCTTTTATGTTTGGTGTGGAATTATATTCTATTTGGCTTTAGGACAATTCTTTTTGTGTTTTTTACATTTAAGACAAATTAAATGAAGATAATAATAAAGAATTTGTGTTTGCAATCATTTTCAGGAAGAAACTGAGTTATCTGACAGAATTGCAGGGGTGTCAATACTTTTGGTCAGAACTGTAGTAGTGCCGCGATGGGCAGTAGCAGCCGACGTACTGGCTACGGGCTGCTTGCAGTGCTGTTGCACCCTGCTACCTCTTTTGCTATGCCATTGTGGCAGCATGGCCTCCAAACTGCGCATGTTACTAGTATGGCCTCTGCTCCATGTGGGGTCTAGGACCTCACCTTCCCCCACATCATCTTCCACTGACTCCTTAACCCTGCCCTCAACTGACTTTCGTCATCTGACTTGTGCTGCATTGGTCCACTGACCATGTACTCCTCATCCAACCTAACAAGTGTTTGGGCATCAATGCACTCATTCTATTCCAGTTCTGGAGAATACACATGTGGATGGGCTACTGGCCAGCAGAGTCATCAAAAAGCAGACTGCTGCATGACTTAAGGTACCTTCACACGTAACGATATCGTTAACGATATCGTTGCAACGTCACGCTTTTTGTGACGTAGCAATGATCACGCTAACGATCTCGTTGTGTGTGACAGCGACCAGCGATCAGGCCCCTGCTGGGAGATCGTTGGGGAATGATCAGGACCTTTTTTTGGTTGCTGATCACCCGCTGTCATTGCTGGATCGGCATGTGTGACGCCGATCCAGCGATGTGTTCACTTGTAACCAGGGTAAATATCGGGTTACTAAGCGCAGGGCCGTGCTTAGTAACCCAATATTTATCCTGGTTACCATTGTAAAAGTAAAAAAAAAAACAGTACATACTCACATTCCGATGTCTGTCACGTCCCCCGCTGTCAGCTTCCCTGCACTGACGGTCAGCGCCGGCCGTAAAGCAGAGCACAGCGGTGACGTCACCGCTGTGCTCTGCTTTACGGCCGGCGCTGACAGTCAGTGCGGGAAACTGACGGCGGGAGACGTGACAGACATCGGAATGTGAGTATGTACTGTTTTTTGTTTTTTTTTACTTTTACAATGGTAACCAGGGTAAATATCGGGTTACTAAGCGCGGCCCTGCACTTAGTAAACCGATGTTTACCCTGGTTATCCGGGGACTTCGGCATCGTTGAAGACAGTTTCAACGATGCCGAAGTCGTTCCCCGGATCGTTGGTCGCTGGAGAGAGCTGTCTGTGTGACAACTCCCCAGTGACCACACAACGACTTACCAACGATCACGGCCAGGTCGTATCGTTGGTAAGTCGTTTAGTGTAACGGTACCTTTAGGGCTCAGACTGCTTGGCTGATTTGCAAGGGGGTGAGGTGGAAGCCGGATGACCATGATCCTCAGGTAATCGCTGTGCACTTTCTGCACTGGACTGGTTAGAACAGTGTTTCTCAACTCCGGTCCTCAAGACCCCACAACAGGTCACGTTTTCAGGATTTCCTTAGTATTGCACAGGTGCTAATTTCATCACCTGCTCAAGCATTAATTTCATCGCCTATGCAATACTAAGGAAATCCTGAAAACATGACCTGTTGTGGGGTCTTGAGGACTGGAGTTGAGAAACACTGGGTTAGAAGATAATGCGAATGAACTGGAGCCATTCTCACCATTCACGCAGCGGTATTTGGGTGTACGAAAGGATGTGTAATGTCCTGTCGCCTGCGTGCGCCAGAGGTAGGTGTTGTAATTGCAGGTACAGAACAACCACGACCTCTCCCTGCATCAACTACACCAGCACCACTTCGGCCACTTTCACATACCTTATTTAATACTCTCATTTTTGGAAGTTTATTTTGTAAAAACTGCTCGCAAAAAGATGGTAAAAGAGTAGATTTATTTATTTGCAACAGTACTAGAACAAAAAACTCAGTAGTCCTGAAAACTTTTGTCTTTGGCTTAATAATGGCAAGTAGACAGTTGATGTCAATTGTTTCCAACACTCCTAAAAAACACATATATTAATATATTGATTTGCAAAACTACTAGAAAACAGACACTATGCCTGAAAATGTCTTTTTGTGGACTAGAAATGGTAAGAAGAAGACTGGTATGTAGTGATGAGCGAGCACTAAAATGCTCGGGTCGAGTAAATTGGAATACCCGGGTACTCGACCCGAGCAACAAGCCCAATGTAAGTCTATGGGAAACCCAAGTTTTTAACCGCGATCCCCCTCCCCCCCCCAGGGGGTCCTTTTAAGGTCTAAAAACGTCTAAAAATGATGGAAACACTGCTCAAATGACATGGGAACATCATAGGGATCGCCCCTGGAAGCATTCCTGACTTAGGTCACAGCTGTAAGCAATGTCAGAATTTCATGCCATTTTTACAGGTGCACCCAAAAACATAAAAAAACCTAAACCTAAATGGATTTTGCTGGGAAATATGTTAAGGTACATCCTTTCCAGGCCAATGACTTGTATATAAGGCAAAATAATTTACCCCAGACCAAAATGTTCCTCGACCACTTGGGCTATGTTCACACGCCGCGTTTTTGATGCGGTTTTCAACTTTAACATTGCTTTCAACGACTACAAATGTCATTGTAACATTTAACAACCCTAGCAGGCCATGTGGTGTGTGACACATCTTGTTTCATTTCTGAAGGAGGGACTCTTAAAGTCACAAAGCCTATTTTTAGAGGGGCATCAGTCGGCATTAATATTCTTAAAGTGCCATTATTAAATAGTGGGTCTCCTATGCTGTTATTGCCTATGAAGTGAGTGTCTGGGCTGCCAACAATTACAAAGCACCCCAATACCCCTTTCACGAGAGGTAAAGGAGGACTTCCTAAAAAAATGTTGCATTGAATGCAAGGCCTCCCCTGGTATCAAGTTATATGCACACCAATAAGCCTTTGAACCCAGGTATTGGATGGCCACATGAAAACCCACTTCACATTCTTCAGTTGGTCCTGCCATACTGTTTTCTTATGTATTACCTGCAAGGCCAGCCCTGATATCAAGTCATATGCACCCTAATAAGCCTTTGAACCCAGGTACTGTATGGCCACAGGAAAACCCACTTCACATTCTTCAGTTGGTCCAACCATACTGTTTCCTTATGCATTGAATGCAAGGGCCGCTTTGACCCAAATTTGCACGCACCCCAATCCCCCTCTTGGAAGAAACATGGAGGAGGGCTTCATAAAAAAAACTGTCCCATTACAAAGGAGAGGGTCTCCTAGACTCGTAATGCCTATACACTAAGTGCATGGCCTGAGAAACATTTCCCCATGGGGGTTAATTTTTTTTTAAATATACTATGGGCATCATAGACACCCTTGCCAAAAAATTGTCTGTAGCAGCACGGAACACGTGAACCCTCCTGATTTAGTGGTGGAAAATGATGAGAGGTGGAGGAAGGCCTTATTAAAAACTAGGCCCAATTTAAAGGAGCTGGTCTCCTAGACTTGTAATGCCCATACACGCAGTGCATGGGCTGACAAACATTTCTCCAAGGGGGATACATTTTAAAAAAATATACTATGGGCATCATAGAACCCCTTGCCAATAAATGGACTGCCTGTAGCGGCACAGAAGACGTTAAGCCTGGTGATCTAATGGTGGAGAATGAGGAGACATAAAGATAAATCATAACGAAATCAAACAAATAAAAAATGTGAATCCACTGATGAAAATAAATAACAAAAGGGAGGGGCGAGCACAGGTTCATAGATTTGAAGCCAGAATGTGTCTAACGAGATATGTTTGTCCCTAGCAACAGCTCAGAGACAGAGCTATAATTAAAAATATAATATAAAAGTCTTAGAATAATTTTCTATTGTAGAGGTATACACGACCTCATTAGATGACTGTACAGAGATATGGAAAATATAAGAATAATTGGGAATAATAGATGTACACACTTTTTTTAATAACATTTCCCCCTGTGGGAGTAACATTTGTTTTGGTTTCCTATTAGCACAAAAATAATTGTGACTTTGGCATCACAGAATCCGTTCACCCTGGTGTTCAACTGGTTGTGGATGATGAGGATAAGGAGGAGGATAACAACAAACAGACCAAATCTTGAAGCGTATACCTATGTGTGGTTGTGAAGAGGTGCATGAGAATACACGTCCCCAAAAAAAATGTATTAGAGGTTATGTTTCGCTGTTTTCACTTGGTGGTGTACAGAAGTCTTTCCCAATCCAGCCCTTGTTCATTTTTATAAGAGTTAGCCTGTCAGCATTTTCAGTTGACAGGCGGATGCGCTTATCTTATAATTCCACCAGGGGCTTTAAAAACCCACTCTGACAGAACGCTAGCAGCAGGGTAGGCCAGGACCTCCAAGGCATAGAGAGCCAGTTCATGCCACATGTCCAGCTTGGATACCCAATAATTAAACGGCACAGAGGAATCCTAGAAGACGTTTGTACAATCTGCAAGGTACTTCCTCAGCATCTTCCCAAATATTGCACTTCATGTGACAGCACCCCTTGCCTCTGTGCCGGCACAATGTGAGGGTCTGAGAAAACTGTACCTGAACTTTGCCATTGTTCCTCTGCCAGAGCTGGATTGTACTTCTGTCTCTCTCACTTTGACTCCTTGGTTGTACAACAAACTGACGTCTGCGGCCAGCATTCTCACATGGGAATTTTCTAAGTAATTCCGCTACAAGGGCCCTCTGGTACTGCAACATTTTAGTACACCTCTCTGCCTCTGGCAGAAGTGATTGAAAGTTCTCCTTGTAGAGTGGGTCTAGAAGTGTCACCAACCAGTAATGAGTGTCACAAAAAAATTTTATAATGCGAGGGTCACGTGAAACACAGTGCAACATAAAGTCAGCCATGCGTGCCAGACTACTAACAGGCAAGACTTCCGTGTCCTCACCAACAGGATGACTGACCATGCTGTCCTCATCCTCCTCCTCCCTGTCCTCAGGCCATCCCCGCTGAAAAGATGGTATGACAGCTGTGCTTGTAGTACCGTCTATAGCGCATGAAAGTAGCTCCTGTTCCTCCTCATTGCCTACCAATCCACGTTGAGAAGACATGAGGCTGGGCTGAGTGTAATCCCCTGTATGGTTCCTTGATCCATGTCCTCGTGCTCTGCCTGCAATGCATCCTCTTTGTGAGCAGAGAGGTTTTCAGAATGCTGAGAAGTGGGATGGTGACGCTAATTATGGCGTCTACGCCGCTCACGAACTTGGTGCAGTCCTCAAAGTTTTGTAGGATGGTACATATGTCTGACATCCATGTCCACTCCTGAGGTCTTATGTGTGGAGTCTGAACTGAATATCGATGGCCTTGTTGATGCTGGTAGTCAACAACTGCCCTCTTCTGCTCACAAAGCCTTTCCAACATATGCAGCGTAGAGTTCCAGAGTGTGGGGACATCACACATCAGTCGGTGAGCCGCAAGCTGCAAACGCTGCGGAAGCATGGCAAGGGTGGCTGAAGCTGTAGCTGACTTTCTAAAATGGGCAGACGGCGTACTTTCACTAGCAGATCCGGCAGCTCCGGGTAGCTTTTCAGAAAACATTGACCCACGAGGTTAAGCACATGGGCCAAGCAAGGTACGTGTGTGAGCTCACCTTGCTTCAGAGCTACCACCAGGTTCCGGCCATTGTCACACACGACCATGCCTAGCTGTAGGTTGAGCGGTGTCATCCAAATATCTGACTGCTCTTTCAGCGCTGTCCACAACTCTACTGCATTGTGCGGTTTGTCACCTATGCAGATTAGCTTCAGCACAGCCTGTTGCCACTTGGCTGAGGCAGTACTGCAGTGCTACCAGCTTCTGACTGATGTGTTGATTTCAGAGATGGAGGCTGAAGACTAGGAGGAGGTGCAGGAGCTATAGACTGTGGGGGCAACCCTGATTGACGTAGGGCCCGCAATCCTCGGCATGGGGAGGATGTGTTCCATCCCAAGGTCCCGACTTCCGCTATGCTAACCCAGTGTACTGTCAGTGAGATGTACCGTCCCTGGCCACAAGCACATG
Organism: Ranitomeya imitator; assembly: GCF_032444005.1. NCBI lineage: Eukaryota > Metazoa > Chordata > Amphibia > Anura > Dendrobatidae > Ranitomeya > Ranitomeya imitator. The sequence continues at coordinate 49,829,183 of NC_091289.1, read as the reverse complement.
TCCACGTGTCTGTGGTTAAGTGGACTTTCCCTGTAACAGCATTGTTGAGGGCACGGGTAATGTTGCTGGACACATGCTGGTGTAATGCCGGTACGGCACACCGGGAGAAATAGTGGCGACTGGGGACCGAGTACCTTGGGATGGCCACCGCCATCAGGTTGCGGAAAGCTTCCGTCTTAACGAGCCTAAAAGGCAACATTTCGAGCGCAAGCAGAAGAGAAATGTTAGAATTTAGGACTGTGGCCTGTGGGGCGTTGGCTGGGTAATTCCGCTTGTGTTCCAAAGACTGGAGTATAGACAACTGAAGGCTGTGCTGGGACAAGGACATGGACGTGCTTGATGATGGTGCTGCTTGACTGGGCAACAACAGGTGCAGGGCTAGAGGCATCTTCACATGCACGGTGGACTGGCAATTGGCTTCTACGCAAAACAGTGGAAGCAGTGGTGTCACCTGCAGACAGCGTTCCTGGAGCCTGGGGTTCGGCCCACAAAGTCGGGTTCTTTGCTGCTATGTGCCTGCTCATGCTGGTGATCAGGCTCGGACTGGCCCACCGGGGAATCGGTGGATCCCCCGGTGGGCCCCAGCTTCCGCCAGTCTCTCTCCTGAGCATCGCTGCATGCCCGATTTAAGCTCCGCCTCTCCCCGCCCATGAGAAGAGGAGAGAAAAGCCGTGCTCCTGCATATACATGGTATAATGGTGGGGATCATTGCCTCAGACTGCAGCATTAGAGAGCAGTGTGCGGCTGGGGCTGGATCTCTTCCCTCCCAGGAGTCTCTGGCTAGGATGGGAGGAGGGAGGCTCAGCACAGCCATTTACCTGAGCTGCACTCAGATGCTGCTCCTGGAGCCTGACAGCAGTAAGCCCCATCCACCAGCATGGACTGGGTCAGGCTGCTGTAAGATGCAGCCAGGAGAGCTGTGCAGCCGCTGAAGCTAGCAGTGATGAAAGTGCTAATGGAGGTGAAGAGGTGTCTGCGGCTCCTGCACTTCTCCAAGCCAAGTTCTGAGCTTTGTCGTCGGCACGGTCAGGAGGGGAGGGGAGGCCCCAGAGGAACACAGTGAGTACTGACGTGAAGTGAGTACTGGAGCTTCCTGTTTATGTCTATCCTGACTTTCTCTCCTGGCGTCCACACCAACAAAAGCTGTTTTTTTTTCTGTTTGCCCCTCACAGCTGCACTCTTTCTACCCCCTCTACCTTCTAGTAGTTGTTGATATTGCTTTACCTTCCCCCCACTGCTCAGCTGTGATGGTGACAAGAGCGTGCCCATCTTCTTCATGGCACTTGCTGCCCGAAATCCTATGTTATTTGTGTGTGTGTATGAGGTGTGTACACAAATCATAATATGTACACTATCTAGAGATGTACAGTGTGTATGTCTGCGATGCATTTATGTCAATAAGTGACTGTATGTATACATGTGACATTTTTAGTTTATAGTCAGACATTAAAAAGCACCACAACAAAACACATGTACTAAAGATACCTGGCATTTTTATATGCAGAATGAACAATGAATATATTTCTAATGTCATTTATCACAGAAATATAACAGTAAAAAAAATGCCATCTCTCCAGTTTACATTGGGTGCTCTATAACAGTGATCAAAAGGAAAGAATAGGAAAAATGTCCTATTGTTGCCGGGTATCGGCTGGCAGATCTTGGGGGGTGATAACAGCCATCACATAATCAGACAGCAGAAAATCCAGCCCCGATCATGTTCCCCGGGGTCTCAAGTACCCCTGGTAGCCGAGACCCTGGAGATTTTCTGACTCTGGGGGCGCTACAGCCTTATCCCTGATTGCCATTTTAAAACGGCGATGAGGAAATAAGTACACTTAGCTTAATGAGTATCGGCGGTTGCTAAAGGTTTAACTAAGGCTATGATCATGCAATCAGTATTTGATCAGTATTCTACCTCAGTATTTGTAAGCCAAAATCAGGAGAGGAACAATCAAAGGGAAAGTAAAAGGTCGGGGTCATATTTGCGAGTGCAATGTGAGAGACTCGCACGAGTCTCTCACCTCAATATCCGACACTGCCGCCGGCATTCGGGACCGGAGTGTGCGGCTGCATAGAAATACAGTGCCAGGAATTGAGGCGAGAGACTCGTGCGAGTCTCTTGCATTGCACTCAGAAGTGTGACCCCAGCCTAAGTTCATGTTGTACCTGTACTAGTGAATATGATGAAACTTACTACTGAGCCTCCTAACACATACTACAACACAAAGGTGAACCTAGCCTGCGTATTGAAATTTAGAGTGGGCCCCTGGAGTCAGTTCCACTGGTGGGCCCTAGCCACCCCAGTCCGACACTGCTGGTGATTGTCAGGCTGGTAATTTTGCTACCCCTGCTGATGCGGGCATGGCAGGTGCTGCAAATGGCCTGTTTGGGGTTATCAACAGAGTCTTTAAAAAAATAACCAGACTCTGGAAGATCTAACAGTTGGAATGGCAACTTCCCTCTTGTTGGTGTTACGGGGAATGGATACACACCTTCGGTGGTCTGTGGCCACCACACTGCTTCTTCCTGTCTGTTGGGGTGATATGCCTCCTTCCCCATGTGTGCTGCTGTCCTCTCTCTGCATGTCCTCCTGCCAGGTTGGGTCAGTCACTATGTCAATGGCCAAAGCTTTGGGCATTGCTACATGCAATCTCACCTGACCCCACTTCAAGCTGACCGGCCGAAAGTCCGGAATCTTGAAAAGGGAAAACTGAACAGCTCTTCGGAGTGTCCAAGTGTGGGATCAGTTGTCTTACGGCACTCGGCATGATGGGAGGAAGGAGGATCGGGGTGAGGAATATCCGCTTAATACTCACGGCTACTGACTTGACCGTGTGGAAGACATGGTGGTGGTGGCAAAGTGACTGGAAGCATTATCCGCTATCCAACCAACAACTGTTTCACACTGCTCTGGCTTCAATAGTGGTGTGCTGCGGTCATCTAGAAACTGGGACAGGAAGGTCGAGCGTTTTGTAGAACTTAAACTGGGCCTAATGGTGTCACCCCCACATGCCACACCTGTGACTTAATACCACCACACCATGACCAGGCCACATAGTGACCGAATAATACTACATACAAGGGACAGATACCACCGCACCATTTCCAGACCACATATTACCACCACATAGTGACTGAATACTACAATACTGATCAGTAATAAAAAAAAAACCACAATACTATCACCATAAGTGCCAGTATTCACAGGAGATCTGTACTTAGTATGCAGTGTCTGTGTAGAGGTAATACAGAGATCACTGGTGACATTATACACAGGACCTCTATATAGTATACAGTGTATAGTGTCAGTGTATAGGTAACACTGACTCACCAGTGACGTCTCTAGGTGAAGTCCTTCATCTTTCATCCAGCACAGACCGCCATCATTCCTTCCAGCCAGGACTCGTTTCTGCAGGAAATAACACAGTTATCTCGAGCTCCGCTTGCAGAACACATTACTTAATTTTTCACAACTTCTACATTACACCACATGAAGAAAAAAAGGTGATATAGTGTCACTCTGCACAGTAACAGGACCGCCCCCCCATTTAAAACAGTATACTCAAAAAATAAAATAAATACATCACTGCAGTAATAATATCCCTTAATTATCCCCTATGGTAATAATATTCCCCACCCTGGCCCCGTTTATCTCATTCCTGGCTCCAGCCATATGTTGTCGTATCCTGCCCTCATGAGTATCCATTCTACCCCATATGATCTCCCCATCCTGCCCCACCAGCCTCCATCGTATCCGTCCTGCCCCATGATCCAATCCTGCCCCGTGTCTCCAATCATGCCCCGTATCTACATTCTGCCCATGCCTCAAGTCCTGCCCCCAGTGTGTCCAGCATATTACCCCCATGTTGTCCAGCAATCTGCCCCAGTGTGTCCAGCATATTACCCCCATGTTGTCCAGCAATCTGCCCCAGTGTGTCCAGCATATTACCCCCAGTGTGTCCAGCAATCTGCCCCAGTATGTCCAGCATATTACCCCCAGTGTGTCCAGCAATCTGCCCTCAGTGTGTCCAGCAATCTGCCCCAGTGTCCAGCCTTTCCCCAGTGTGTCCAGCAGTCTGCCCCAGTGTGTCCAGCATATTACCCCCAGTGTCCAGCATTGCCCCAGTGTGTCCAGTATATTACCCCCAGTGTGTCCAGCAATCTGCCCCAGTGTCCAGCATTGCCCCAGTGTGTCCAGAAGTCTGCCCCAGGGTCTCCAGCATTGCCTCAATGTGTCCAGAAATCTGCCCCAGGGTCTCCAGTATTGCCCCAGTGTGTCCAGCAATCTGCCCCAGGGTCTCCAGTATTGCCCCAGTGTGTCCAGCAATCTGCCCCATGGTCTCCTGTATTGCCCCAGTGTGTCCAGCATTCTGCCCCATGGTCTCCAGTATTGCCCCGGTGTGTCCAGCAATCTGCCCCATGGTCTCTAGTATTGCCCCAGTATGTCCAGAAATCTGCCCCAGGGTCTCCAGTATTGCCCCAGTGTGTCCAGCAATCTGCCCCAGGGTCTCCAGTATTGCCCCAGTGTGTCCAGCAATCTGCCCCATGGTCTCCTGTATTGCCCCAGTGTGTCCAGCATTCTGCCCCATGGTCTCCAGTATTGCCCCGGTGTGTCCAGCAATCTGCCCCATGGTCTCCAGTATTGCCCCAGTATGTCCAGAAGTCTGCCCCAGGGTCTCCAGCATTGCCTCAATGTGTCCTGAAATCTGCCCCATGGTCTCCAGTATTCAGTGTGTCCAGCATTCTGCCCCATGGTCTCCAGTATTGCCCCAGTGTGTCCAGCAATCTGCCCCATGGTCTCCTGTATTGCCCCAGTGTGTCCAGCAATCTGCCCCATGGTCTCCTGTATTGCCCCAGTGTGTCCAGCATTCTGCCCCATGGTCTCCAGTATTGCCCCGGTGTGTCCAGCAATCTGCCCCATGGTCTCCAGTATTGCCCCAGTATGTCCAGCATTCTGCCCCATGGTCTCCAGTATTGCCCCAGTGTGTCCAGCATTCTGCCCCATGGTCTCCAGTATTGCCCCAGTGTGTCCAGCATTCTGCCCCATGGTCTCCAGTATTGCCCCAGTGTGTCCAGCATTCTGCCCCATGGTCTCCAGTATTGCCCCAGTGTGACCAGCAATCTGCCCCATAGTCTCCTGTATTGCCCCAGTGTGTCCAGCAATCTGCCCCATGGTCTCCTGTATTGCCCCAGTGTGTCCAGCAATCTGCCCCATGGTCTCCTGTATTGCCCCAGTGTGTCCAGCAATCTGCCCCATAGTCTCCTGTATTGCCCCAGTGTGTCCAGCAATCTGCCCCATGGTCTCCAGTATTGCCCCAGTGTGACCAGCAATCTGCCCCATAGTCTCCTGTATTGCCCCAGTGTGTCCAGCAATCTGCCCCATGCTCTCCTGTATTGCCCCAGTGTGTCCAGCATTCTGCCCCATGGTCTCCAGTACTGCCCCAGTGTGTCCAGCAATCTGCCCCATGGTCTCCAGTATTGCCCCAGTGTGTTCAGCATTGCCCCAGCCCCAGACAGTCCGACATAAAGAAAAAAAAAAGTAAAATCCTCACCTCTCCCGTTCCTAGCGTAGGTCCGGTGCAGCCAGTCAGCGTCTCTCCGGCTCTGCGACGCTCAGGACAGAGAGGCAGAGCGGCGCGCACAGTAGTGACGTCATCGCGCCCTCTGCTCTGAGACGTCGCAGAGTCAGAGGACGCTGCAGCTGCCGGCGCCGCAGGAACCAGGAGAGGTGAGTATAGAGCGGGGGGCGGGGGCGGGGGCGGGACCCGGGGGTGGGGGGAGCTGGCCCTGGTCGTGGCGGCGGACGGCGCCGCCCGAAGATTTAAAGGGGCGTCTTTTTTTTTTTTTTTTTTTTTTTTTCATCTTCTTCTCCTGCAGCGCCGGCCGCCCCCAGCATTGTGCCGCCCGGGGCGGACCGCCCCCCCCGCACCCCCCTTCCTACACCACTGCACAAATGTATTTATTTGGAGCTAAATTATATCTGATCAATATGCCTGCACAGCTATGATTTTTCAAACACAGAAATACCAGGCAGGCCTCAGCCTGACATAACAGACTGTATTAAATATGTTTTTGGTGAATTAAAAAAAAAATTAAAAAAAGAAAGAGTAGAACAAGGCTAGCACACAGAACTATGCCGTGTATGCCTGCGAAACTACGATTTTTCCACCACAGACACACCAGGCCTCAGCCTGACATAAAACCAATAAACAAGGCCTGCACCCACTATCCAGTAAGAAAAAGTGCAATAGAAGTAAAGTAGGTAAGTGCCAATAATACATAAAGATCATATATACAAAGAAGCACCACAGAACCAAAGTAATTAAAAAATTACAAAAATGTATTAATGACCATATAAAAGAATAAATATCAAAGAAACAACAAGGGATGTGACAAAGGTAAGCCAGATTCAAGTGGCACCACACCCAGAGACAGATGCATTCAGGTACATAGAGATAAAGTATGTTTGCTCAAAGTGATACCTATATACAATGTGCAAGACTGCATTACAAAAGAATAGCCTCAAGAGGGCTGTATGCCACACTTAGAACCTGCGAGAAATATTAGTCTGCACTCTTGCTATATAACAAAAGGTGCTGGTGTAACGGACAAAAAAAGTCCTCAATAACAATAATAAGGAAATACACCGCACTCACAGGTAGAATATGTTGCAAATATATCACATAGAAATTTATTCATGTACAAAAAACATCAACTACAATAGTGCAAAATACAGCAGAAAGCGTATACAAATGGACGTTTCGAACCCAACCGGGTTCTTAATCTTAATACGCTATAAATAATGTATAGTACAGCAAGTATGTATAGTACAAGCAATGTATAGTACAGCAGCACAGCAGGGCGCGGGAGCGCCGCTCTCCAATACCAGCAGGCATTACCAAGTAGCGACAGCTAGCCTCCAACTGTACGCCTCACACATCCTTTATAGCGCTGCTCTCCCCTACACTATTAGCAGGCACTATCTCCTTACAAAGGCTAGTCTCCTACTATTCGCCCCGTACGTTTATTACTACAGGGCCACTCTCCACCACGCTATCAGCAGGCTCTACCTCATAACAAGAGCTAGCCTCCAACGGTTCGCCTCCTACATTTATGACTATAGTGCCACTCTCCACTACACTTTCAGCAGACCTTGCCCCTCACTAAGCGCCTCCTACATTTGGTTTAGTGCCTCTTTTCTCTACGCCAGTTACAGGCCCTATTGCCTGGCCGCCATTAACTTCCTTTTGAAAGTCACAAACATCTATTATAGCAGATCAACGCAGTGTAATATTCCATCCCGGCTGGGATGTTCCCATACTTGCTGTACTATACATTATTTATAGCGTATTAAGATTAAGAACCCGGTTGGGTTCAAAACGTCCATTTGTATACGCTTTCTGCTGTATTTTGCACTATTGTAGTTGATGTTTTTTGTACATGAATAAATTTCTATGTGATATATTTGCAACACTTAGAACCTGAGCAAAAAGGTCAATGTAAACGACCAAACAAACAGCAAGTGTATAGTACCTGAATGAAAACTGGAGCTCTGAGGTGCCACCGTCCCCTGCTGATGCGGGCATGGCAGGTGCTGCAAATGGCCTGTTTGGGGTTATCAACAAAGTCTTTAAAAAATAACCAGACTCTGGAAGATCTAACAGTTGGAATAGCAACTTCCCTCATGTTGGTGTTACGGGGAACGGATGCACGCCTTCAGTCTGTGGCCACCACACTGCTTCTTCCTGTCTGTTGGGGTGATATGTCTCCTTCCCCATGTGTGCTGCTGTCCTCGCTCTGCATGTCCTCCTGCCAGGTTGGGTCAGTCACTGTCATTCACTATGTCAATGGTCAAAGCTTTAGGCATCTCTACATGCAATCTCATCTGACCCACCTTCAAGATAACAGGCCGAAAGTCCGGAATCTTGAAAAGAGAAAACTGAACAGCTCTTCAGAGTGTCCAAGTGTGGGATCAGTTGTCTTACGGCACTCGGCATGATGGGAGGAAGGGGGATCGGGGTGAGGAATATCCGGTTAATACGGCTACTCAGACTTGACCGTGTGGAAGACATGGTGGTGGTGGCTAAGTGACTGGAAGCATTATCCGCTATCCAACCAACAACTGTTTCACACTGGGAAACTGGGACAGGAAGGTCGAGCGAGAAGATGTGGGTCTTTGTTGTGGCCCACTTTCAGCTTGGCCACGTCCTCGTCCTCTGCATGCACATCAGCATCACGTCCACTTCCCCGTCCCTTGCCTTGCCCATTTTAAATGGACTACTGCACTATTTCAAAAGCTCAACACAAATGGATTTATTTGGAGCTAAATTATATCTGATCAGTATGCCTGCACAGCTACGATTTTTCAAACACAGAAATACCAAGCAGGCCTCAGCCTGACATAACAGACTGTATTAAATATGTTTTTGGTTTTTGGTGAATGAAAAAAAAAAAAAATTAAAAAAAAGAAAGAGTAGAACAAGGCTAGCACACAGAACTATGCCATATATGCCTACGAAACTATGATTTTTCCACCACAGACATACCAGGCCTCAGCCTGACATAACAGACTGTATTAAAAAGTTTTTGCTTTTTGGTGAATTAAATTTTACTTTTTTTTAAAAAAGAGTAGAACAAGGCTAGCACACAGAATTATGCTACGTATGCCTGCGAAAATACAATTTTTCAAACACAGATACACCAGGATTTAGCCTGACATAGACTGTATAAATTATTTTTTTGGGGGGGGTGAATTAAAAAAAAAACAAATAAAAAAAAGAAAGAGTAAAACAAGGCTAGCACACAGAACTATGCCACGTATGCCTGCGAAACTATGATTTTTCTACTAACGATACACCAGGCCTCAGCCTGACATAACAGACTGTATTAATTTTTTTTTTGCTTTGTGGTGAATTTAAAAAAAAAAAAAAAAAAAGAGTAGAACAAGGATAGCACACAGAATTATGCTACGTATGCCTGCGAAAATACAATTTTTCAAACACAGATACACCAGGACTCACCCTGCCAGACTGTATCACTTTTTTTGGGGTTTTTGGAGAAGGTAAAAATTTTTTTTTTAAAAAGAGTAGAACAAGGATAGCACACAGAATTATGCTACGTATGCCTGCGAAAATACGATTTTTCAAACATAGATACACCAGGACCCAGCCTGACGGACTGTATAAATTTTTTTTGTTTTTGTGAATTTAACCCTTTTACCCCCAAAGGGTGGTTTGCACGTTAATGACCGGGCCAATTTTTACAATTCTGACCACTGTCCCTTTATGAGGTTATAACTCTGGAATGCGTCAACGGATCCCGGAGATTCTGACATTGTTTTCTCGTGACATATTGTACTTTATGGTAGTGGTAAAAATTCTTTGATATTGCGTTTATTTGTGAAAAAAAAAACAGAAATTTGGTTAAAATTTCTCATTTTTACAACACCATTTTTTTAGGGACCACATCACATTTGAAGTCACTTTGAGGGGTCTATATGATAGAAAATACCAAAAAGTGACACCATTCTAAAAACTGCACACCTCAAGGTGCTCAAAACCACATTTAAAAATTTCATTAACCCTTCAGGTGCTTCACAGGAATTTTTGGAATGTTTAAAAAAAATGAACATTTAACTTTTTTTCACAAAAAAATTACTTCAGATCCAATTTGTTTTATTTTACTAAAGGTTATAGGAGAAATTGGACCACAAAAGTTGTTGTAAAATTTGTCCTGAGTACGCCGATACCCCGTATGTGGGGATAAACCACTGTTTGGGTGCATGGCAGAGCTCGGAAGGGAAGGAGCGCCATTTGACTTTTCAATGCAAAATTGGCTGGAATTGAGATAGGACGCCATGTCATGTTTGGAGAGCCACTAATGTGCCTAAACAGTGGAAACCTCCACAAGCGACACCATTTTGGACAGTAGACCCCCCTAAGGAACTTATCTAGATGTGTGGTATGCACTTTGAACCCCCAATTGTTTCACTAAAGTTTATAATATAGAACCGTGAAAATTAAAAAAAAAAAAAAATTTCCACAAAAATGATATTTTCACCCCCAATTTTTTATTTTCCCAAGGGTATTCAGAGAAATTGGACCCCAAAAGTTGTTGTCCAATTTGTGCTGAGTACGCTGATACCCCATATGTGGGAGAAAACTACTGTTTGGGCATACGTCGGGGCTCAGAAGGGAAGAAGTGGCGTTTTGGAATGCAGACTTTGAGGGAATGGTCTGTGGGCGTCACCTTGCGTTTGCAGAGCCCCTGCTGTAGCTAAACAGTAGAAACCCCCCACAAGTGACCCCATATTGGAAACTAGACCCCCAAAGGAACTTATCTAGATGTGTTATGAGAACTTTGAACCCCCAAGTGTTTCACTAAAGTTTATAACTCCGAGCCGTGAAAAAAAAAAATTTCCCACAAAAATGATTTTTTTAGGCCCCAAATTTTTATTTTCCCAAGGGTAACAGGAGAAATTGGACTGCAAAAGTTGTTGTCCAATTTGTCCTGAGTACGCTGATACCCCATATGTGGGGGTAAACCACTGTTTGGGCGCACATCGGGGCTCAGAAGGGAAGAAGTGGCGTTTTGTAATGCAGACTTTGATGGAATGGTCTGTGGGCGTCACGTTGCGTTTGCAGAGACCCTGATATGCCTAAACAGTGGAAACATCCCAATTCTAACTCCAACCCTAACCCCAACACACCATTAACCCTAATCCCAACCCTAACCACACCCCTAACCCCAACACACCCCTAATCCCAAACATTACCCTAACCACACCTCTAAACCGCACACACCCTAACCCTAATCCCAACACTCCTAACCCGAACACACCCCTAACCCAAATCACAACCATAACCCTACCACACCCCTAACCCTGACACACCCCTAATGTAAACGTAATCCAAACCCTAACCCCAACTCTAGCCCCAACTCTAACCCTAACTTTTGTGCCAACCCTAGCTTTAGCCCCAATCCTAACCCTAACTTTAGCCCCAACTATAACCCTAATTTCAACCCTAACCCTAATGAGAAATTGAAAATACATTTTTTTTATTATTATCGTTTTTCCCTATCTAAAGGGTTTGATTTACTATTTATAGTGGGTTTTTATGTTTGGCAGCTGTCACACACTAAAAGACACTTTTTATTGCAAAAAAATAGTTTTTGCGTCACCACATTTTGAGAGGTATAATTTTTCCATATTTTGGTCCTCAGAGTCATGTGAGGTCTTTTTTTTTTTCAGGACCAGATGACGTTTTTATTGGTAACATTTTCGGGCACATGACATTTTTTTATCGCTTTTTATTCCGATTTTCGTTAGGCAGAATGAACAAAAACCAGCAATTCATGAATTTCTTTTGAGGGGGGACGTTTATACCATTCCGCATTCGGTAAAATTGATAAAGCAGTTTTATTCTTCGGGTTAGTACGATTACAGCGATACCTCATTTATATCATTTTTTTATGTTTTGGCGCTTTTACACAATAAAAACTATTTTACATAAAAATAATTTTTGCATCGCTTTATTCTGAGAGCTATAACTTCTTTTTTTTTTTTTCGATGATGGCTGCTCGTTTTTTTGTGGGACAAGATGACGTTTTCAGCGGTACCATATTTATTTATATTCGTCTTTTTGATCATGTGTTATTCCACTTTTTGTTCGGCGGTATAATAATGCTTTGTTTTTTGGCTCTTTTGTTTTTCACACTGTGTTGTTCCGAGGGTCTCAGGGAAGCACGCAGGCAGCTCCCTCCCTGCACGATGCTTCCCTATGCCACCGGAATGCTGCGATCATGTTTGATCGCAGTGTTCCGGGGGTTAATGTGTCGGGAGCGGTCTGTGACCGCTCCTGGCACATAGTGCTGGATGTCAGCTGTGATAATCAGCTGACCCTCGGCTGCGCTCCCCCCGTGAGCGCGGCTGATCGGTGATTACGTACTATCCCGTCGGTGGTCATATGGGCCCAGGCCACCTCGACAGGATAGTACGTCTAATGTCAGAAAGGGGGTAAAAAATAGAATTAGGCCGCCGTCAGTATTTTACCTCAGTATTTGTAAGTCAAAACCAGCAGTGGGTGATAAATGCAGAAGTGGTGCATATGTTTCTATCATACTTTTTCTCTATTTGTTCCACTCCTGATTTTGGCTTACAAATACTGATGTAAAATACTGACCAAATACTTCTAGTGTGAGGGCAGCCTTAGACTTACCAGTAATTCGGTTTCTAATAACCCTCCATGAAGCCACCATAGGAGGATGTCACTCCACTCTAATAGGGGCAGGAAGCACAAAGAGGTCAAATAGCCCCTGCCACATCCTCTCTCCAGTGTTTTTCTAAAGGACCACAAGAGTATGAATGCTTAAAAAAAAAGTAATACAAGAAATAAGGAGAAAAGGTGGGAATTACCTGTGCTGTCGAGGAGGGTTTATATACCAAATTATCAGTAAATCTAATTCTACTTTCACCAAAAACCTTCCACAACCGCACCACCGGAGAAATACCAACGACTAATGTCAGGGAATGACAATATCCTGGAGAACTTTTCTCCAAAAGGCTAAATCTTTGATAGCCATTAAGTGGTTAGCACTGCAGCCTTACAGCGCTGGGATCCCGGGTTCAAATCCAACCAAGTACAACATCTGCAAGGACTTTGTATGTTCTCCCCGTGTTTGCGTGGGTTTCCTCCAGGTTTTCCGGTTTCCTCTCACACTCCAAAGACATACTGATAAGGATTCTAGATTGTGAGCCCCAATGGGGACAGTGACTATAATGTTTGTAAAGCACTGTGGAATTAGTAGCGCTATATACAGTACAGACCAAAAGTTTGGACACACCTTCTCATTTAAAGATTTTTCTGTATTTTCTTGACTACGAAAATTGTACATTCACACTGAAGGCATCAAAAATATGAATTAACACATGGCTACTTTGAAGAACCTAGAATATAAGACATAATTTCAGTTGTTTCACACTTTTTTGTTAAGTATATAATTCCTCATGTGTTAATTCATGGTTTTGATGCCTTCAGTGTGAATGTACAATTTTCATAGTCATGAAAATACAGAAAAATCTTTAAATGAGAAGGTGTGTCCAAACTTTTGGTCTGTACTGTAAATGAGTAAAATAAATAAATAAGAAATAAAAGTCTAGTCTATAATGTTTGGATAAGGTATGGACCGAGGACCAGCTAGCGGCTCTGCAGATTTGGTTGATGGAAGCGCTTACCTTCTCAGCCCAGGAGACAGACGTGGTCCTAGTGGAGTGAGCCGTAAGATTTCCTGAGGGCAAGATGTTCTGGTTTTGATATGTCTCGCAAAACAGCTACTTGATCCAGTTTGCAATAGTGCTTTTTGAGGTCTTCTTCGCTTTATGTTGGCAGTAGAGCTGGATAAAAAGATTCTGATCCCTCCTCCAAGATTATGTTTGTTGTAGGTAGTGAAGGACCACTCTTCATACAACTAGAGAATGGAACTCTTCCTCTTTATCATTTGCTGGATTTTGGCAGAAGGAGGGAACAATAATTTCCTGTGACCTCTGGAACTCTGAGACCACGTCAGGCAAAAAGGTTGGGTCAAGTTGGAGAACAAGTCTGTCATCTAAAATTCTCAAATAGGGTTCATTGAGAGGGCCTGAAGTGCACCCACTCTTTTGGCCGTGGTAATTGCTACCATGAAGGCTGTTTTCCAGGATAGTTTGTCCAGTTCTTTCAAGGATAAGGTAGTGTCAGACCCTTCAGGACAATATTTAGGATGGGAATATGTTGGTTAATTTTGGACATAAACAAAAAGCCGCAGTCATGAACCTTTTCACCCAGCGGTGGTCTGCTAGACTCTGGTAAAAAAATTGAGCTTAGGGCTGCAACCTGAACGTTGAGAGCGCTAGGTTTGAGGTCCTATTCCAGACCGCCTTGCATGAAGTCTAGGATCTGGGTGATGTCCATGTGGCAGGGATCTGGAGGACTAGGCGCACACAAAGTCACTAAGGTTTTCCATATTTTATTATAACGGGCATTTGTCACTGGTTTTCTACTATTCAGGAGGGTCTGTATGACCTTTAGTTTTTAGAATTGCAATCTCAGTAGCCAAACAGCCAGACACAAGCTTTCAGGGTCCAAGTGGCAGATTAAACCCTGGTGAAGAAGGTTTCTGATTGGTGGGAGAATCAGGGGACCTTCTAACCTCAAGTTGTTCAAGAGGCCAAACCAGCTTCTCTTCGGCCAGAGAAGTGCTATTAAGATTATCTTGACCTTCTCAGTTCTTATCTTTTGTAGTGTTCTTGCTAGGATCACAATCGGCAGAAACACATACTTTAGTTTGAATTTCCATGAGTGGGCGAATTCGTTCTCATCTAGGCAGGCATCATTTGGGTTCAGGGAGAAGTACTGATCCACTTTTTCGTTCTGGTGACTTGCAAAAAAATCTGTTTCTGGCTAACTCCATCCTTTGGATAGCATTTGGAAGACTTCTATATTTAAACTCCATTCTCCTGGATGTACATCTCTTCTGCTCAGAAAGTCAGCTTGGATGGTCGCCGAGTCTCTTATGTGGAGAGCAGATAGGAGATATGTTCTTCTCCCAAGAGAAGATTCTTGTTGAGATTATTTTTAGGTCGTCGTGGTTCGTGATTCCCTGATGACGGAGGGAAGCAATTGTGGTCATGTTGTCTGTGTAGATCCTTACGTGGGTGCTCTGAATTATGGATGTTGCTGATTTGAGTATTTCCTCTACCACCTTTAGCTCTCTGAAATTGGAGGATCACTGGCTAATTTCTGTTGTTCAGAGCCCGTGTAAAGAAGTTTGGGAGACCATAAACCCCACCCTCTTCTGCTAGCATCCATTGTTATGGTTGATAGAGGTTTTTGAATCCAGGGGACCACTCTCTTTAGGTTCCCTGGATTGAACCACCAAGTCAGAGAAGATTTTACTCGACCGGGTACTAGAATATTTCTGTTCAGGGATTCTCGGGATCCATCCTAACTTGAAGGAATATAAGTTTATGCACTTGTGCCCAGGTTACCGTGTGGATGAATGACATCATGGAGCCCAGGACTGATATCACAAATCTTACTGCTATCAATTTCTGGCTTTGCCGGAAGGCTATTCTTGATTCTAATTGGATGTTTTCTATTTGTAAGAAGGATGTTTGTCTCCGGGGGTCAAGTAGAATACGAAGGAAGTTTTTGTAGTGGAGGGGACCATGTCTGACTTCTGATGGTTTACAAACCATCCTAAAGACGTCAAAATCTGAATCCTGATGCAAAAAGCACAGAACACTGACACTCGGCTCCTGATCCCAGCAGAGCAGGAGCCGAGTGTCATTATCATATCAAATCTGATGGTCTGGCATCAGATGTGATACGCTAGTGGGACTCGGCCTTAAGGTACCTTCACACTGAGCAACTTTAGAACGATAATGATAGCGATCCGTGACGTTGCAGCATCCTGGATAGCGATATCGTTGTGTTTGACACGCAGCAGCGATCAGGATCCTGCTGTGACATCGCTGGTCGGAGCTAGACGGCCAGAACTTTATTTCATCGCTGGATCACCCGCTGTCATCGTTGGATCGGCGTGTGTGACGCCGATCCAGCGATGAGTCCCCAGGTAACCAGGGTAAACATCGGGTTACTAAGCGCAGGGCCACACTTAGTAACCCGATGTTTACCCTGGTTACCTTTGTAAAAGTAAAAAAAAAAAACACTACATACTTACATTCCGGTGTCTGTCACGTCCCTCACCATCAGCTTCCCGCACTGACTGTGAGCGCCGGCCGTAAAGCACAGCGGTGACGTCACCGCTGTGCTCTGCTTTACGGCCGGCCAGCGCTCACAGTCAGTGCGGGAAGCTGACGGCGAGGGACGTGACAGACACCGGAATGTAAGTATGTAGTGTTTTTTTTTTTTTTAGTTTTACAAAGGTAACCAGGGTAAACATCGGGTTACTAAGCGCGGCCCTGCGCTTAGTAACCCGATGTTTACCCTGGTTACCCGGGGACTTTGGCATCGTTGGTCGCTGGAGAGCTGTCTGTGTTGACAGCTCCCCAGCGACCACACAAGGACTTTCCAACGATCACGGCCAGGTCGTATCGCTGGTCGTGATCGTTGGAAAGTTGCTCAGTGTGACGGTACCTTTAGTCAAGTAAATTCAGCTCTGCAGACATTGAAAGAAGTAGATATTAGAAAAATTATATTGGAAAGGATTTTAATTCATTCAATTGCTGAGGAATTTGACAATCTATTCCTTGCTCTTAAAAAAAGAAATCTGATATACTTGCCAAGCTATATGCAATAATTGGAGAAAATGCTGTGAAGCTGCACTGAAGCTAAGGATAGGTCATCAATGGAAAAGTAGCTGATAATCTCCTTAAAATAAAGTTTGAGAATGGAGGTAGCCTTCAATCTCTAAAAGATTCTTCCAACATAAGTACAGAAGAGATCACTACACGCCATTCTCCAAATCTGATGAGACCACTTGGGAAGCATCATGAAGAGGCCTTCACGAGGGAACATCACACTGGTCCTGCTCTGGGGATCAGGGTAGGTTTTAGACAAAGTGGCACCCTAGGCAAAACTTTAAAGTGGGGCCCCAAATGCTAACATATTGCACCATCACACAAAAAATTTTGGTTGCATTTACATGGGCTGAGTTCAGGGTTAAACGAGCATGATTGACAATATTGAAGTAGTTTGACGCTGCTTTCCTGGCCTCTTTACACCAGCTGAGGAAGAATGGTGGACACAGAACGATTACTAGTACATCAATTTGTTTCCATACAGTATCATGTTATCTGCAGCATATCTGAAGTTTTCACCAGGCGATGTACTGCTGAGAACAATGATTTTTATTCCAACATAATTCAATCACTGGATGAATAGGCAGCTTGTTTAGTATAATGCACCCCATAGTCCTCCACACAGTATAATGCACAACCCATAGTCCTCGATATAGTGTAACGCTCCCATGGTTCTCCATATTGTATAATGCACGCACCCCTGATAGTCCTCCATATAGTTCAATGCACTCCCCATAGTAAAATGCACCGCATAGCCCTCTTATAGAACAATGTATTACCATAGTCCTCCATACAGTATAATGCACCCATCATAGTCCTCGATACAGAATACTGCAGCCCCATATAGTACATACAGTATAATACACAGCCTATAGCCCTCGAGAGTATAAAGCAGCCCCCATATAGTACATATAGTATAATCCTCCCTCCTTATGTACTCGTGTGCCTTGTTATCTGCTCATGTTTAATGTATTTGTCTATATTTGCCCCGTATTCACATGTAAAGCGCCATGGAATAAATGGCGCTATAAAAAATGTATAATAATAATAATAATAATAATGCACTCCCCATACTCGACAGAGTACAATGCAGCCCCATAAAGTATAATGCCAATCCATATAGTATAATGCAGCCCCATAGCATAGAGTATAATGCTGCTAAATAGAGTATAATGCCGTCCCATGCAGCACCAAAGAGTATAATGCAGCCCTAAAGAGTACAATGCAGCCCCATAAAGTATAATGCCAAACCATATAGTATAATGCAGCCCCATAGAGTATAATGCTGCCAAATAGAGTATAATGCCGTTCCATAGAGTATAATGCAGCCCCCAGAGTAAAATGCAGCCCCATAGAGTATAATGCCGCTCCAAAGAGTATAATGCAACACCAAAGAGTATAATGCTGCCCCACAGAGTATAATGCAGCCTGATAGAGTATAATGCTGCCCCCATAGAGTATAATGCAGCGATCATAGAGTAAAATTCGGCTCCATAAAGTATGATGCCACCCCACAGGGTATAATGCAGCTCCATGGAGTATAATGAAGCACCAAAAAGTATAATGCCGCCCTCACAGAGTATAAATCAGCCCCCATAGAGTAAAATGCAGCTCCATATAGTAATACAGCCCCAACGAGTATAATGCCACCCCATAGTGTAATACAGCCCCAACGAGTATAATGCCGCCACATAGAGTATAATCCAGCTCCATAGAGTGTAATGCAGCACCAAAGAGTATAGTGCAGCACCAACGAGTATAATGCCGCCCCACAGTGTATAATGCAGCCTGATGGAGTATAATGTCACCCCCATAGAGTATAATGCAGCCGTCATAGAGTAAAATGCAGCTCCATAGAGTGTAATGCGGCCCCAAAGATAATACAGCCCCAATGAGTATAATGCCGCCCCTTAGAGTATAATCCAGTAATCCAGTTCCATAGTGTAATGCAGTACCAAAGAGTATAATGCCGCCCCACGGAGAATAATGCAGCCCCCATAGAGTAAAAACAGGCCAATAGAGTACAATGCGGCCCCATAGAGTATGATGCGGCCTCAAATATAATAATACACCCCCAATGAGTATAATGCCTCTCCATAGAGTATATTCCAGCTCCACAGAGTGTAATGCAGCACCAAAGAGTATAATGCCGCCCCACGGAGTATAATGCAGCCCCCATAGAGTAAAAACAGACCAAGAGAGTACAATGCGGCCCCATAGAGTATGATGCATCCCCCCCATAGTGTATAAAGCAGCCCCATGAATCTGGGCACCTGACTCATGGCCTCATAGCGTCTGCGTGACACGCCACTGGCTTTGGGCTCCGAAGGTAGTGGGAGCCCTAGGCAACCGACTACTTTGTCTTCCCCTAATGCTGGCCCTGCTGGGGATTCTGTTGTGGGGTGGCACAATGTATGTCAGCCAGGCACCTCTATTCTTCATTCCAGCTATACTAGTATCTGGCATTTTACCAGCAGCTGTTTTATGTGTGAATACGCTGGTTCAAAGCCTTAAAGAGCTTCTCTGACCTCAAAATCCAATTTTTTATGCTAATCTGTGCTGTATTACAATGTAATAAAACCCCTATAAATGAAGTTTTTTGTTTGTACAAAACAAAAAAAATGGCCCTGTATTAAAACTGCACTGTGAGACTGAGCCTCTCAAAATGCCATATGCACTAGCATGTGTGTGAGTGAGCAGACACACAGTGCAGGACGCGGGGTTACTATGGTAACCAGGAAGCTGGCGCTCCATTTGCCACATCTAAGATGGAGGCGTCATGTGACGACACGTGACAGTCGGCGGCACGGCAGAACGACGCCGCCATATTGTGAGTGGCACGTTCGGTGCGTTTACTCCGCAGAACAGTTCAGTTCACACAGGAGATGGACGCAAGCAGTGGTTTGAGCGGGGAATCTGCACCGAGAGTGACGGGCAGCGGTTCTCCGCTAGCTCAGGGGCCAGAAGAAGTCCTGCGGTACCGCTCCCCTCTGGTGTCCCGATATGCCAGCCGCGAAATGGCCTTCAACTTCAGTGACAGCAAGAAATTCCAGACGTGGAGGCGGCTGTGGCTGTACCTGGCGCAGGCCCAGCGGGTAACTACTGTGCAGCGGGCGGTACCGGGCGGCGAGACGACGCTGTGTGTGACTGGTGCGCAACACGTGTGCGCGAATGTCGCACGTCTGGTCGCTTCATTCTACCAGAATGTCGCACAACTCCAGAGACAGGCAGCGATCCTCCACGTGCGCAGGGACCAGAAATGTCGCAGAAATGAGACTTGTCGCTACAATGGGGGTCCCAGCCCCCCGCTCCTCTCTGCATTGTGTCTGATGAAGACGGGGGTCGTCCAAGGGGCTCATTCCTAGTTCATAGCTTGCAGGAGATTGGTAAACTGTGAGCCAGGCATGGGTTAATAAATCCAGTTACCCCCATCCGCAGGATATGCGGTACCTTGCTGATCAGTGGGGGTCCGACCGCTGGGAGGACGGGGAATGGACCCTCATTCCAGAATGCCCCCGCTGTTCAGACAGCCCACGCCGATCCATTCATTCCCTGCGGAGCGCTGCGTTCGCCAATGGAGACGGGGGGATCGGGGGGCGTCATTTTAGGATGGGGGTGAAAGTGCCCCAGTCTCAGGATTGATGTGGGACCCCCACGATCAGTAAGGTATCACTTATCCTCTGTGGTAGGTGAGGATGTTTCTCCGGAGAACCCCTTTAAGACGCGGTGAAGTGTCCGGTGACCCTGAAATCGAGGCCTAGGAACCAAATTGTTGAGCTGGCCACCAACATTAAAGGGGTCCGAGAGGCACTGTTACATTCTATGCAGCACCTTGTGGATGACCCCTTTAAAGGGTGTCTGCCCCCTCGTCTGAGAGCAGCATAAAGTAGAGAAAGAGCCCCTGATTCCAGTGATGGGTCACTTGCAGCAGTTGTGATACAATCGGAGTTCTCTCTGTTATACATGTAGCAGAGCTCAGGAAGTTGCCCGCACCCCTAGACTTACATAGAGTTGCTAATCAGAGCTTGAGTGGTGGTTGGACTAGGAGTCACTGGGCAACTAGTCCTCTAGTGATAATCTCCTGCAGATAAATCATTGATTGTATGAAAACTACAGCACCCAGCCGAATAAGTTACACATCGCCGGAATCAGGGTCTCTGCCCCTACATCCTGCAGCTCTCAGATTACATAGCAAAAACCTTCTGATAGATTCCTTTACTGTTGGTTAAATCTATTGTTTTTGCCATGTAGGGCTTGCTTCACACCTTGAGTATTTGATGTGCTGAAATTCAGAGCATTTCGGCATATAAAATCCGCGCTTATTTTCCACACTTTTTTGGGGGGGTTCATTTCTACCCAACAACAAAACAAATCAGATAAAAGCTTGTTTCAGGCCGGCGGTTTAACCTTTCACATTTAACCCTGTTTAAATGCATAGGTAAAATTTGCTGCAAAAACGTCTCTGCCGCAGAAATTGACCGGCTGTAAAGAAGAACATAATCCAATTACCTTGTATCAAAGAAAAAACACAGGTGTGGATGAGATCAAGCTTCACCTCCTGCTCCTCACGGACACTGTGTAATGATGTGGATTTTACGTGCGGGAAATCTTCGGTGTGTGAAGCTCCCCTGATACTGGAGGAGAGTAGGATCGGACTGTTGGATTTCAATATGCCTGATCCTTTGCTTCTCAGAACAGATATGATGCAGCCGGTGATGATCAGCGTGTTCAGACCAGTCTATGGCATTGGGCCGACGACTGTCTGGATGGCCGGCTTGGGAATTGGTCATCACTAGTGATGAGTGAACGTGCTGGGATGAGGTGTTATCTGAGCATGCTCGGGTGCTAATAGAGTGTCTTCAGCGTGCTAGAAAAATATGTCCCCGCAGCTGCATGTCGACAGCCACAACACACACCGGAGACCCTAACCGGCCCACACCGTGATTTGTGTGTACTGCGGCCATGATGATCCCCACGCGATATTGGCCCCGAGGTCACTGCTTCTCCTTTGTACTGTGAGCCGTCTGAACATTAAGATCGCTCTTATTTTTAGAGCTGCCGGAGGAGGCTTTCGCTGGGGACTATCTTTAGTCTTCAAGATTTTTTTTCCTGGTGTAACCTTTCGGTAGAACAAGCCCCCGTCTAGTGTTTCCAGAGTCCTCCGTGCCCCACGGCTTTCATGTAGACGCTTGTTCTATCAGCGGGGACCTATGGTGGAGCGCTCAGTAATTTACTGAAGACTATTTATAAGTCTGCCGTATCATGCGGTGGCTGAAAAGCCTCATTTCCTCCTCTCCTAGGACACATAATTGCTTGTTTCCCATGTGCTATTTTGCCGTCCCCCTCCCCCTCTTTTTTTTTTTTTTTTCTCTTTCATTTAAGGTTGTAATTTCCTATTAAATACCAGTTCTGGAGCATCTTCTTCACGTTGAGCCGTCCCTGTTACTTTTCCTGGAATATGTTTTCATTGACTCCTGCGTTTTACCATTCCCTTTGCTATTGGGGTGTACAAACATATTGGCTAAAATTTTCGGCGTTGTCTATTACCTGGCAACCCCGAATTAATGGGCCCAGGGAGAGGAGCACCGCTCCTGTGTACTCAGCATTGTGGGGGCATCTTGAGAGCGCTGCAGCCCATCAGTGGCTGCTGATGAGCTGCAGTGTTCAAATTTTTACCTTGCCTTTTTTTTTCCACCTCGATAATAAGAGATTTCCACAAACACTTTTAATATGTGAAATGCCCCCTTTATCATTTGGAACCCCCCTTTAGGTCTGCTGGGAGAGTTTGATTTTCCTTATATTAAATTGTCGTCCTGCAATTACGGTATATATCACGTTTCTCTGTTGCGTTCCATCAAAGATTCTTCATTTGTTAAAAGAAATTGCTTCCATTCTTACCTTTATTACCTAAGCTGCCGATCTCTGGTGGTCTTGACTCCTGGGACTCCCACAGCATCCCTTGCGGTCTTACCTGACCTGAGATTGACAAGTGCTTTTCACCATCCATGCATTCAACAGAACCGATGAGTCCAGCACATTCCCTCCACTCAAATGGGGGTGCCAAATGCCCCGTTTTCGAGATTGGGGTCACAGCAGTTGGGCCACCAGAGATCAGCAACTTCTTTATCTGGTGGCCAGGCAATAAGTTTTCCTGGTGGGGCCGAAGTCGCACCACTCATATCCTTGTGTACATGGGCAGTGGGGTGTTCCTGCAGTTGGGCATCAGGGAACAAAATTGTTTTCCAAAACGCTTCTGAAAGGTAAAAGCTGTCATCTGATTGGCTGTTATCAGAGACTCCTCTTGGCGCTAGTTTTCCCTGTCATCCGTGACGGCACCAACGATATAACGGTGCTGTCATGGGTTCCATAAAAACACATTACCGATAAGTAATATGTGTTTTCCTGGCACCCTCATATTGTTGGTGCTGTCATGGGTTCCGTAAAAACACATTACTGGTAAGTAATACACGTGCCGGTAAGTAATATACGTGTTTTGCCAGTATACACTATTCAACTAGTTGTCTATTGATAATCTGGATATACTGTGTTTGTTTGTTTTACAATTATTTTTTTTTAAATTAAAAGGTAATCCTACTTTATTTCTTTAGTTCATATGTCAGTAAAACAAGTGAAGAGAAAAAACTACCGTATGTAATATTTTATTAGAGAAAAATGCCTCTCTTATCAGTTCCCCCCGTGCTTCCTCCATTGATCAGTCACTCTCAACCTGTTCATCTGTCTTTGGGCATCAGAATGATTTTAGTTGCTGCCTATAGAAGTCTATGGAGACGGATGGAGGAAGACAGAAGCGAGAAGCTGCCGCAGATTTTTGTTCTTAGAGACTGCAGGTTATAAAATGCAGACTACACATTCGGCAGAAATGGTGTTCTTCCACACGGCGCCTTATTCTGTAAAGTTACCTGCAAGCGCAGCTACTTCTACTGCATTATTTTTGTTTCCTTTTGTACAGAGCCTGGGTCTACCAATATCGGAGGAGCAGATCCAAGAGATGGAGGCCAACTTGGAGAACATAGACTTCAGAATGGCAGCTGACGAGGAGAAACGTTTGCGGCATGACGTCATGGCCCACGTGCACACTTTTGCACACTGTTGCCCCAGAGCTGCGCCCATAATTCACCTGGGGGCCACTTCTTGTTATGTAGGAGACAATACAGTGAGTGCTTCTTGCTTCATCTTGCATTTCTCTGACTATAGGATGTAATTGGTTATGTGCAAAACCCAAGTTTGCTTTTAAGTGCTCCCTCAAATTACGATATCAGATCATTCCAAGACGACCATTTAAAAAAGACAACCTATCGGCGCTCTGGCACTGCCCTTTTTATTAAATAAAACACTGGGCAGCCCCCAATTAGTGATTTATCTAAATATCACATAGGAACAAAATGGCTCCATAATAATTTCTATCAAAAGCTGGGCCTGGAATTCAAAGTTGCGTGCAGTAAGGGGTATAGAAAACCCCTCTCCACACTCGCTCATTACTAGTAGATAGCAGTACACTACATGTGGTACCGTGCTATAGCATGGCACTACTAGACAGGCACACTGGTTAGCAGCGAGTGCAGCGCTGGATGCCAAATGTGGTTTTAAGTTACTGTAGCCCAGAAAAGAGGCTAAATATTGTAACTTGAGGGACCACTGTAAATTAATTTTCATAATCTCGTCCCTTACGGCTTGGGCAGCTTTTTGCTAAACCTTCGTCCTCGCTCCCTTCATACAAATGCGCCCTCAGTTTGGCTTTGAGATCATGCATTTTTCAGTGGGGTGAGAGAAGTAAGCAGCTGCCAGGCACCTCTCGCTGTGCCTTATCTTCTGCTGAAATGCACAATATTATATTTCTCCAGACATCATCTGTTGGGGAGACGTTCACATTAAAGGGAACCTGTCACCCCCAAAATCGAGGGTGAGGTAAGCGCACCAGCATCAGGGGCTTATCTACAGCATTCTGGAATGCTGTAGATAAGCCCCCCTGATGTAACCTGAAAGATAAGAAAAAGAGGTTAGATTATACTCACCCAGGGGCGGTCCCGCTGCGGTCCAGTCCGATGGGTGTCCGGTCCGGCGCCTCCCATCTTCATCAGATGACTTCCTCTTCTGGTCTTCACGCTGCGGCGCAGGTGTACTTTGTCTGTCCTGTTGAGGGCAGAGCAAAGTACTGCAGTGCGCAGGTGCTGGGCCTCTCTGACCTTTCCCGGCGCCTGCGCACTGCAGTACTTTGCTCTGCCCTCAACAGGGCAGACAAAGTACGCCGGAGCCGCAGCATGAAGACCAGAAGAGGACGTCATCCTATGAAGATGGGAGGCCCCGGACCACGACGCCCACCGGATCGGACCGCCCGCCCTGGTGAGTATAATCTAACCTCTTTTTCTCATCTTTCAGGATACATCAGAATGCTGTAGATAAGCCCCTGATGCTGGTGGGCTTAGCTCACCCTCGATTTTGGGGGTGACAGGTTCCCTTTAATGGTCGTTCAATCTACACAAATCTAAAGTGTGTGCAGAGTCCTTATTTATATTTTATACAGACTGGCCAATATTTGACAACTTCTTTTCAATCTCTGGTGCTTATCATAAAATTAAAACACTTGATAAATACGCTGTTCCTGTGACGTCAGCACAGTGTCCTTCTACAGTCCCTTGACCGCTGCAGCCAATCAGCAGCCGCAGCTCTTCAGTATTCCATCAGAATGTAATACTGTCAGCTCTGACAAAACGATAAAGGCTGTTGATTGGCTGCAGCGGTCACTTGCCAGAGGGCATAAAGCTGACAGTAGTAGACAATTCGCTTAATTTACTGCCATTACAATATGACTTTCTTGTACTTTCAGGACCTTATTGTTTTGCGTGATGGTTTTGATCTTCTGCTTCCAAAGGTGAGAGCAGTTTACTACAAGAAAGCAAGTGGTATTCTGAATAACTCTCTGTATAACTTGTAACGTTTTCTCCTTCCTGTCTCTCAATCACAGCTCGCACGGGTCATAAGTCGCTTGTCGGACTTTGCAGAAAAGTACGCTGATCTACCCACATTAGGATTCACCCACTATCAGTAAGCGATGGCATGGCTGCCAGTGTGACCGTGTGTTATGTGCGCCCCATACCCACTCACTGTTCCAGATGACTCCCGTAATCCCTGCAGTGATATAACTATCAGACCTATTGTCCAGTTCTAAGTGTTGCTGTGATTGCATGCATCTTACATTTCCTGCATGAGATTTAAAGGGAATCTGTCAGATGATCCATGCTGCCCAGACCGTATCACAGCCACGTATGCCACAGCATTTCAGAGAAACTGAACTTTATTCCCCCTGACGGGAGCAGCATCGGTGCGCGTTTAGTCACCACTCCTAGTATTCACATTGTGCAAGCACGCACTGTCAAGATTCTCAAGGACCGCGGTCATGGGGCGTGGCCTGAACGTCCATGTGAGCGGATGTGTGACAGAGCGCTCCCGCTGCTAACGCTCAATTTATCCTTATAAGCCGCAGCTGAGCGGCGATTCAAGGCGCTTACCGGCTGCAGGAAAGTCCCGGGAGTGCGGCGGTGAATAGAGGCGGCCTCGAGGTCAACAAATATGACCAGGAGGAGGCAAAGAGATGCAGGAGCCGGCGAGGCTGGGATCAGCCAAGATGGCGCCGACGCCAGAGAGAAGGCGGAGAAGGACAACGCGGCATGCCAGAAGAGAATGTCGGCGGCGGCAAAGCTCCAGCAGTTTGCTAGAGTGGAGGCCGCAGGGAACACAGGAAAAGCAGAGGAGGATGCCGGAGCAGACACAGACACAGAAGGAGAGGAGGAAAGCCCAGCAGAGGAGCAGGAGGTACAACAGGGGAGCAGGGATGGTGACATGGCAGTGGTAGTAGGGGGATCTGAAGATAAGGAGTCAGGAGCAGAGCCCACTCTTAGAGATGTTTTTGCACTGGTATCATCATGCAAACAATCCCTCACCCAGCAGCTACAGGAGGTCAAGGGGGATACAGCCCAGATAAATGCAGCCCTGCAGAAGATTGACAAACGTGTGGGGGCTGTGGAGGAAAGAGTGAGCACGGCAGAAGACCATATAGTGCAGCTGCAGAAAGCGGAGAGGAAGTTTACTCAGGCAATATCGGAGCTGGCTGCAAAAAATGAGGATCTGGAGAACAGGTCCAGAAGAAATAACATTCGTATAGTGGGTGTCCCTGAAAAAATTGAGGGGAGGAATCCCACGGAGTATATTGAAAGCTGGCTCCTTGAGACCTTTGGTGATGCAGCACTGACAAAAGTATTTGCGGTAGAAAGAGCCCACAGGGTCCCACCGAAACCACCTGTCCCTGGAGCAAATCCCCGTACCATGCTTGCCAAAATCCTAAACTACAGAGACAGAGACATTATCCTGAGGAAAGCTAGAGACATGACGGATCTGACAATTGGAGGTCAAAGAGTTGCTATTTACCCTGACTATTCCGCCCTGGTACAGAAACAGCGGATGATGTTCACGGGTATCAAGAGACGGCTGAGAGAACTGGGAGTGCAATACTCCATGATGTTTCCGGCACGACTGAGAGTGGTAGCGCTGGATAAGATTCATTTTTTCCAGACGCCGGAGGACGCTACCCAGTGGATAGATCTTAATGCTAAAAAGCTTAAAGGGAAAGGAGATTGAAAATGTGGGGTGGGTTAGTCGGGAGGTATTTTAATTCTTTCAAAAAGGGGAAAAAGAGATGGACTGACAGTACACTGGTAATTGAAATGTGAAGGTTGGAGGGTGGAGCTGGGTATTATTCAGGGAATGTACTGGGTGTGCTGATGCGGCGGAGAAGTACGAGGGAGGAAGGGTGTGCAGCGTACTAAAAGTTTATTTAGTTTCTTGCAGTTGTAATTTAATACAGGTTGAATTATATTGTTCTTCTAAGAATTGCGCCGAATTCTGTTATAAACGGTAGCGGGAGGCGGAAGGAGAAGGTTACGTTAACAAGAGTGTTCGCAATGGGTGATGGTGCCCCACTCTTGATAAGAGGCAGAATGTATAGTATTGGGGGGTGTGGGGGAGGGGGGGTAGGGGTAAGGGTGGGGAGGGAAGTTAGACAGCTCAGAACGGGAAGTAAAGACATAACTAAAGATGATGAGTCACATAATAGGGGACCGCTTTAAGATTTTGAGTTGGAATGTGAGAGGTCTGGCGGATAAATCTAGGAGAGCTGCGAGCTTGCAGTATGCGAAGGATCAGCGGGCTTCTATGATATGCTTGCTAGAGACGCACTTGATACAGGAGAAAGTGGATGTACTGAATAGACGTTGGATACAGAAAGGGTATCATTCTACCTTTTCGACGTACTCAAGAGGTGTGTCAGTGTTGGTGCCGGTGGGAGTGCAGTATGAAGAGGTGAAAGTATGTGTGGATGCTGAGGGTCAGTATGTGGTGATACAATGTATATTGTATGGAGTGAGATTGTGTGTGGCGGCAATGTATATTCCACCTCCATATTCAAGTAAGAAGATCAGGGAGGTGTTGGAGAGGGTGCAACGATGGGAACCACTACCACTCTTAATTATTGGGGATTTGAACAATATCTGTGATGACTTTTGGGATAAAAATAAGAACACCCAGAACAGGTCGGAGGGGCACACTACAACATTTGGTACCTATGTGCGTGAAATAGGCATGATTGATCTATGGAGAGTTAGACATGTTGGGGAGAGAGGGTACTCGTGCTACTCGCCGGCTCATGCTACGCTATCCAGAATTGATATGGCGCTGGGTAACCGCCTGTTGGACACAATGGTGGGAGAGGTGCGTTATCTGCCGAGGGCCCTTTCGGATCACAGTCCAATTGAGGTGGAGGTTAGGTTGTTGGGGACACGGACCGCAAGTGGGAGAGAATGGAAGATCCATCCTAACTGGTTACAGAGTATTGATTTGGACGGTATAGGGAAGGAGGTGACGGAATTCTTTGCTTTAAATGATGGGAGTACAGATGCTCTAACTGTTTGGGATGCAATGAAAGCGTACCTGAGAGGGTTACTATTTAGAGACATTAGTAGGTGTAAGAGGAGGACAAGGGAGGCGGAGAGAGTGGCGATGGAGGAGCTGAAAGCCGCAGAGGACGAGATGGTAGTGCTGGGGACTTCTGAGGCAGAGAAAAGGTTGAGAACAGCGCAAAATTGTATGGAAAAGATTCTGCTGGGAAAAGCTGAAAGGAAGCGGGAGTTTCAGAGGGTGGCTTATTTTCAGGAGGGAGAAACAGTGGGACACATGCTATCGGTGGTAGCCGCGGCTCAGCGTGGTACCTCGTATGTACATTCGTTGGTTTCAGATGGGGGGAGCAGGGTATCTGAAACACCTGAAATTATAAAGGTCTTTGCGGACTTTTACGCGGACTTATATTCCTCCAGGGTCAATGAGTCAGCCGGAGATACGGAGACTTTCCTTGAGAGTCTGGGTCTTCCGAAATTGAGTGAGGAGGATGGGGTGAGCCTCGATGCCCCTATCACCGAGGAGGAACTGAGTCGGGCGCTGAAGTCTATGGCTAATGGGAAGGCACCTGGGGTTGATGGGTTACCAGCCGAAATCTATAAAAGTTTGGAGGAAGTGCTGATTCCCAGATTAAAGTTAGTACTGGAGGAGGCTGGATGCCAAGGGTATCTCCCAGCATCTATGAGGGAGGCTATTATAGTGGTTATTCCGAAGGAGGATAAGGATCTGGGGAAGCCTGAGTCGTATCGACCAATCTCTCTGTTAACCATCGATGTCAAACTCTTGGCCAAGGTGTTAGCTACCCGTTTGTCCAGCGTCATTGCTAGCCTTGTACATCCGGATCAGTCTGGTTTTATGCCTGACAGGTCTACAGCGGTTAATCTGCGGAGGCTGCATATGAACCTACAGCTGAAGTCTGACAACTGTGGCCGAAGGGTTATTGCATCCTTGGATGCCCATAAGGCGTTTGACAGTGTGGAGTGGGGATATCTCTGGCGGGTGTTGAAGTGTATGGGTATTGGTCCGCAATTTGTGGCATGGACTCAACTGTTATATTCACTACCAACAGCTAGAATTAGAGTGAATGGGGAACTTTCTCAGCCTATAAAGTTGGCCAGAGGTACGAGGCAGGGTTGCCCACTGTCGCCCCTTCTGTTTGCCTTAGCTGTGGAGCCACTGGCCGCTAAGATCCGACAATCGGATGAGGTTCCTGGGTTCAGATATGGGAGTGTTGAGGAGAAGATCGCGTTATATGCAGATGACATTTTACTGTTCCTGGCGGACCCGGATGAAGCCTTGAATGGGGCTATCGAGATCATTGGGAAATTTGGAGCCTTGTCGGGATTGAGGATAAATTGGGATAAATCGGTCCTCTTCGAGGTGGATGGGGTGGAGGAGAGCAGAAGTGAGCCATTGGGAGAGGGGCGGCTTAAGGTGGCATCCCTTTTCAAATACCTGGGAATATGGATCTCGATGCCAGTTACAGAGTTTTTGTATAGGAATTTGACTCCTCTCATGGGCGCCCTTAAAGCAAAAGTGGATGCGTGGAATAAATTACACCTATCGGTGGTGGGTAGGGTTAATCTCATTAAAATGGTTCTGATGCCCAAATTACTTTACGTCCTACATAATGCGCCAGTTTGGATTCCACGTGGGAAATTCCGGCAGATTAATGCTCTTTTCTCTTACCCCATGACGGCACTAACGAGAGAGAGGGATCCGCCCTCAGGGACAGGAAACCCACAGGTTAAAAAGGCGGGACCTCTCCTCCACCTCAGTTCGGTTTCCTGTCCCCGACGGGGAGCCCACAACTCACCATCCAGGAGTCCAGGGACCATCGGGCCGAGTTCAGGCAGCGGGGGGCCCTGCCACGGTTCAGGTGGATTCCTCCCTGAAGGCGCGTTCCGGGGTCGGCGGGCCTCGTGGATATGCGCGGAGGGGAGGCAGTGAAGAGGTTACCGAGCCTGCCTCTTCTCTTTTCAATGGAGTGGTCGGTAATAGGTAGCGGCGGCTACCTGGAGGTTTCCTCCGCCGGTCCATGAGGCGCACAGGGGGTGGTGACGCCGGTCACCGACAAGCGGCAAGACGCAGATTGCAGCGGCGGCTGCAGAAGCTCCGTCCCTCCTGTGAGCCGGCAAGTAGTGAGCGCGCGCGCGAGGTCCGGCAACTTACTGCGCAGGCGCTGGGGTCACTTCCGGGGTCGGCGCAAGGTACCTCTGGGTAAACCGGAAGTTACCTGGCGCCGCTCTGTCAGCATAAAAAGGGAAAAAAAGGGGCATACCGCTGCTCAGTAATTACCACCATGAGTGGAATAGAGCAGTCGGTGGAAGAAATTTCACAGGCCCCTGTGACAAAGAATCCGAAGGAGCGCCATTCGTCACGGAAACCTACGCAGCGCAGCAGCTCAGGATCCCAGCGCAGCAGAGGCTCTGGTGGATCCAGGAGGGAGACGGTGGTTCAAGTGGAGGAGGCATCCTCAAAGCCACAGCCGGTATCTTCCTCACATTAGGAGGGTAAGTGACCTCCGTGAAAGTGTATATTCTAATAGGGGTTTATTGTTTCCTAGGGAAAGAAATGCCAAGGGAAAAGTAAACATAAAGTGTGCCCACTTTGTTCAGCAGATTTGCCAGATTCGTGGGTTAAAAAACTCTGTGCGTCATGTATTAAGAACACCATTGATGAGGAGGCACCAAGTTTCACATCTGAATTAAAAGATTTAATTAAAACCCAAGTAGCAGACGCATTAAAAAGCGTAAAAAACCGTAAAAGAAAACATAAAGAAAAATCTCCAGATTACAGCTCCAGCGAGGGAGATAGTACGAGTGGGGATTCTGATAGCTCTACAGCTTCATCATCCTCCTCTGCATCTTCAGAAAGCGGTCGCAACTGTTTCCCAATAGATGAAACGGATGCGTTGGTGAAAATGGTTAGGGCGACAATGGGTCTGGCAGATACTCGTTCCAAAAAATCTGTACAAGATCTTATGTTTAGTGGCCTGGAACAAAAGAAGTACAGAGTGTTCCCATTAAATGAAAAAATTCAAGCCCTTATAAAAAAGGAGTGGAAAAGACCAGACAAAAAAGTACTGTTAACACCCAAAAGGAAATACCCATTTGATGACCCAGCCTGCGCCTCATGGGGAAAAGCGCCAAAATTAGACGTCGCCATCGCGAAAGCCTCTAAAAAGTTCGCTCTGCCTTTTGAAGATATGGGGACCCTCAAGGAGCCTATGGATAAAAAGGCCGATGTCTTCCTAAAAGGGTCCTGGGAGGCCGCCAGCGGGGGGCTAAAACCCGGTATAGCTGCTACGTGTACAGCTAGAGCACTAATGGTCTGGCTGGATCATTTGGAGTCTCAATTAAAAAATAAAACCCCGAGAGAGTCTATACTAGACTCCGTGTCAGCGATGAAAGGGGCCGCTGCATATTTAGCAGATGCCTCAATAGACTCAGTTAGACTGACGGCAAGATCGGCTTCCTTCTCAAATGCGGCTAGGAGAGCATTATGGCTAAAGTGCTGGCCGGGGGACCTGCAAACTAAAGCTAAGTTGTGTTCCATTCCGTGTGAAGGTGAATATTTGTTCGGTCCCACCCTAGACGATGTCCTCGAAAAAGCGGTTGATAAAAAGAAAGCCTTTCCGGGATTCCTAAATCAATCTTATAGGCGGCCCTTTCGAGGAAGGAGGTTCACACAAAGACGCCCCCCAAAAAATCAAAAGGAGGGGTGGGAAGACAGAAAATTCAAAAGAGGAGGTTTCATGTTCAACAAGCCGGATAATAAAAAACAGCCACAATGAGGGTGTGCCCCAGGTAGGAGGGAGACTGACCCACTTTCTTCCAACCTGGGAAAAAATTTCTGGAAGTGCCTGGACTCTAAACATCATAAAGACGGGCCTAAAACTAAGCTTTCACACAATGCCACACAATCAGTTTGTGGTCACACCACGAAGAAAGTCAGAGATCGAGCAGCTGAGCATCCAGAGAGAAGTTCTCAGTCTTCTGGAGAAGAAAGTCTTACAGGAAGTTCCACAACAGGAAGAGACGAGGGGTTTTTATTCTCCACTCTTTCTTCGAACAAAACCGGACGGAACTTTCAGAGTAATTATAAATTTAAAACAACTAAACAGATACCTGATAATAGAAAAATTCAAAATGGAGACAATAAAATCATGTGTCAGATCCCTTATCCCGTCTTGTTTCATGACTGTTGTAGACTTAAAGGACGCATACTATCATGTGCCAATCCATCCGGATTTCCGGAAATATCTCAGGGTTGCAGTAATGATACAAGGGGAACTGAAACATTACCAATACAAGGCTCTTCCGTTTGGTCTAGCCATTGCCCCGAGAGTATTCACAAAATTAATGGCGGAAGTAATGGCCCATATAAGGGAACAAAACATATTGATTGTGCCTTATCTGGACGACCTCCTAGTGATGGGCAGTTCCTCTCTACATTGCAGCCAGCAACTAAACAGAGTGATGGTAGCCCTATCGAATCTAGGATGGTTTCTGAACCTGGAAAAATCCAGGCTTATCCCATCTCAAGTACAGTTGTACTTGGGGATATTAATAGACTCAACAAAGCAAGAGTGTCGTCTGCCAGAAGAAAAAGTATCCAACATGATACATCTAGTGAATCAGTTGAGTATCTCTCCTCTGATCTCTCTAAGGAGAGCCATGTCCATACTGGGATCAATGACATCCTGTATCCCAGCGGTACAGTGGGCTCAGAGCCACTCGAGAGATCTCCAGTGGGAAATACTAAAGGCGGTATCCCACGCAGGAGGAAATTTAGAAAAGCAATTAAAAATATCCTCTCGGACAAAAACTTCCTTAGCTTGGTGGACAGACCCGTCCAATCTCAGGAGGGGGGTTCCATGGGTATGGCCGGTCTCGATAATCCTGACCACAGACGCAAGCCCTTGGGGGTGGGGGGCCCACCTAAACAGGCAAATTGCCCAAGGTCCTTGGTCAGTAGAAGAAAAAGACCTTACTTCAAACAGGAAGGAGCTTTTAGCAGTTCAGTACGCCATCAATCATTTTTTAACTTCCCTCCGTTCCCACCACGTGAGAGTACTGACGGACAACAGGGTGGTAGTAGCATATTTAAACCATCAGGGAGGGACGAGGTCTCAATCCCTAATGAAAGTGACAAATTTCATCATGTCACAAGCAGAAGCCAACTTGTCCTCCCTGACAGCCCTTCACATAAAAGGGTCAGAAAATCAAACTGCAGATTTTCTAAGCAGAACCCAATTAAAACAGGGGGAATGGGAGTTAAATACAAGTATATTCAAACGCATAGTGGATCTTTGGGGGGCCCCGGATATAGATCTATTTGCAAACAATCAAAATCGGAAAACGGAGGCCTTCTGCTCGATAGATCCTCGGGGGAGTCCAGTGGCCATAGACGCGTTGTTAATTCCATGGAAATTCCATCTAGCTTATGTGTTTCCTCCGATAGCTCTAATTCCCTTAGTCTTGAAGAAAATCAGGGAAGACAGAGCCAAAGTGATACTGATAGCTCCGTTCTGGCCGAAAAGAGTATGGTTCCCATGGCTACGCCTAATGTCCATAGCGGATCCATGGGTACTCCCAGATATCCCAGACCTTCTGCATCAAGGGCCAGTGAATCACCCTCAAATAAAAAGTTTGCACATGACGGCCTGGCTTTTGAAAGGGAACTGTTAACAAAAAGGGGGTTTTCTTCAAATTTAATTTCTACCCTGCTGGCCAGTAGAAAACCTATAACTACCAGAGCCTACGGCAAAGTCTGGAAAAAGTTCCTCTCCACGTCAGGAGTTATCCTATCAAATCAGATGCCAATTCAGGAAATCTTAGAATTTCTTCAAAAAGGTTTAGAGAAAGGCCTAGCAACAAATACTCTGAAGGTTCAGATTGCAGCATTGGGTGCCCTTTACAACCAGGATTTGGCGGGGAATCACTGGGTAAAAAGATTTGTTAGAGCATCTACTAGGTCCAGACCAGTTATACATCTCACCGCTCCTCCCTGGGACCTGAACTTAGTCCTTTCAGCACTAACTAAAGCGCCGTTCGAACCTTTATCTCAGGCTTCACTAAAAATAATATCTTGGAAAACCTGTTTATTGGTGGCCCTAACCTCAGCTCGCAGGATTAGTGATCTGCAGGCCTTATCAGCCTACCCACCTCTAACACAAATATTAGATGACAGAGTAATCCTCAAAACTGACCCTTCTTACCTTCCCAAAGTGGCATCAAAATTCCACAGATCTCAAGAGATAGCGTTACCATCTTTTTGCCCCAATCCAAAAAACAAAAAAGAGGAGGCTCTACACACTCTAGATGTAAAGAGATGTCTAACACACTATCTATCAGCCACAAGGGAGTGTAGAAAAGGGAGGGCTCTGTTTGTCTGCTTTCAGGGACCAAATAAGGGTCACAAGGCATCGAAAGCCACGTTGGCGAGGTGGGTAAGAGATGCCATCAAGATGTCATATACCTCTTCCGGAGAACAAGCTCCGGACACAATTAAGGCCCATTCAACCAGGTCGGTGGCAACCTCTTGGGCTGAACGTGGTGGAGCATCAATAGATCAAATATGTAGAGCAGCCACTTGGTCTTCCCCCTCTACATTCTTCAAGCACTATCAGCTTAATCTATCTTCTCCCTCAGACTTAACTTTTGGTAGGAGAGTTCTTGAGGCAGTAGTCCCACCCTAAAATTTTTCATTCTTTGAAATTCTCTCGTTAGTGCCGTCATGGGGTAAGAGAATATCGTAGTTACTTACCGATAACGGTATTTCTCTGAACCCATGACGGCACCTGTATATTCCCTCCCTTCACGTATGGGTGTCCACACTACTTATAAATTAAGTCACGAGGTGTGCATAAAAAAAAAAAAAAAAAGTGTATATATAGAGGAGCTTATATAAGTTATACAGTTATATTTTGTTGTGTAAAAATAACCAATTAAGTTACAGCAGAAATTCCCTGCAAGGCTCTGTAAACCAACTGAGGTGGAGGAGAGGTCCCGCCTTTTTAACCTGTGGGTTTCCTGTCCCTGAGGGCGGATCCCTCTCTCTCGTTAGTGCCGTCATGGGTTCAGAGAAATACCGTTATCGGTAAGTAACTACGATATTTAGAAGCCTGATATGGGGGAGGCGGTACCCACGTATTCGCCTGGAGACGCTTCAGCGACCCAAGGAAGATGGAGGATTGGCTTTACCCAATCCTGAGTTATATTTTCTTGCAGCCCAGAGCCAGCATTTGAAGGGCTGGGCGCGGGGAGCGTCTACCAGTGCGGTACAACACTTGATGGAGAGGGTGACAAACCGAAGACCGGTGGCGCAGTGTCTGGAGGATGGCTCCTTGGGAGTATTGGGGAAATTATACCCAACTATGTTTTTGATACATAAATTATGGACCAGACTGCGACATATTCGGGGGGTTACGGGGCTGACTAAATTTACACCGATATGGCTTAATAATAATTTGGTTGAGTTTGCGGCTCTTGGAGTGCTGGCGGAGTGGCAGGCCAAAGGAATCCACTTGGTGGCTCAGATAATTCAACAACAAGGATTAAAGTCCTTTTCGCAGCTGCAGGGAGAGTTTGGATTGAGACCGACTGGGGAGTATCAATATGCTCAGATGAAACATGCCTTTAAAGCGCAAAACAAGGGCGGTGGTATTGAGATCCAGGAGGACATAGTTCTGGAATACGTATGTGGGGAAGGGTCCACAAGGGGAGTCATTACCACCCTTTATAAGGACCTTCTACATGCATATTTACTAGACTTCCCTCTAAAAGCGAGAGCGAAATGGGAAAGAGATTTAGGCCCAATGGAGGATGAAACCTGGGAGTCGGTGTTGGAGTGGGTTCCACGAGTGTCACTGAGCGAGCCGTATAGACTATCGCAGCTGTACATCTTGCACAGAGTCTATAAATCACCGGAAGTGTTGCACAGAGCGGGGTTGCGTGCGGACTCTGAATGCCCGAGATGTAAGACTGAGAATGCAGGAATATACCACATGATGTGGACATGTCCAAGACTGGTTGCTTTCTGGTTGGTGGTAATGAGCCGTGTGGAAGGGGCGTATAAATGCAGAGTGCCGAGAGATCCGATAGTGTGTATACTGGGACATGTAGAGGAAATTAGAGTGGATAACACCTGGAAGATAGCAATAGCTAGGCTATTATATATGGCAAGGAAGGTAATAGCAAGGAACTGGATCAAGGATGAGCCGCCTACAAGGGGTGAATTCCTGAAATATGTTAAACATGGTCTCAATTTGGAAAAGGGGGTATACAAAAGACGTGGGAAAATAGAAACGTTTGATAAAATGTGGTCTCCGTGGCTCGAGCTGGGATAGTAGGTATGGGAAATGGGAGGATGAGGGCCTCTGAAAGGAAGAGAGTGCTAAAGAACAAGCGGACATAAGTGATTCAAATGGCTCAAAGAGCCATCAATACTGGTAACAAAGTATAACTGGGTATGAGCTGTCAGGGGAGGGGGAGGTGTGGGTTTTGTTGGGATTGTTGGGGGTTTGGAAAATGTAAAAATTTTGTAATATACTGGAAAATGCATAAATTGTATTGTTCATATTCGCTTTCAATAAAAATCTATTTAATAAAAAAAAAAAAAAGGACCGCGGTCATGTGACTGCACGTATGCTATATTCATACTCCCGGCCACATTCTGACTAGACATGCGCAGTGTCGCTCAATACAAGTAAACTGAGCAAGGCTGTGCACGTGCAGTCGGAATGTGACTGAAAGTATGCATATTGCATGCTAGTGGTCACATGACCGCACCGGAGAATCCCGATAATGTGCAATGTCAGGATTCACAAGTCTGTAGTCACATAGCAGACTGGGACAAATCCTTTTAGGAGACTCTTTCTCCAGAGCTTGTTCCCTTGCTCAGCACCAGTCTCTTTTTGGCTAGGTTCACATTGCGTTAACAGCAGCCCGTTCAACACATGCGTTAACGGGCTGCTGTTAACGCAAGTGCCGACATTCCATCACGCTAGTGCAGATAGAGCAGTGACGGACCCGGAAAAGCTGCAGCCCGCGTCCCAGGGTCCGTCACTCAATGACGGCACATCGCTAGCGCATGCCCATTGTGGCGATGCGTCCGGCATAGGAAGTAATGGTGGCGTTAACGGACTGCGTTACGCCGCAGTGTAACGTAGTCTGTTTAACGGACGCCTGCAACGCTATGTGAACCCAGCCTTAGTGATGAGCGACTGTACTCGTTGCTCGGGTGTCCTCCCGAGTATTTATGACTGCTCGGAGATTTAGTTTTCATCGCGGCAGCTGAATGATTTACAGCTACTACCCAGCCTGAGTACATGTGGGGGTTGCCTGGTTGTTAGGTAATCCCCACATGTAATCAAGCTGGCTAATAGCTGTAAATCATTCAGCTGCCGCGATGAAAACTAAATCTCCGAGTAGTCATAAATACTCAGAGGACACCCGAGCGTACTGGGAAAACCCGAGCAACGAGTACACTCTCTCATCACTAGTCTCTTTAGCGTGATTGATATATCACTGGGTGATGTCAGGAGCCAGGCTGGGAAATCAGTCTGTGAGCTATCAATCAAGCCGAAGAGGCTGGTGATGGGCAAGGGAGCAACGTAGAGATGCAGTAGGCCATTAAGTGCTCTGCCACGCCCAGAGCACTTAATGCCTCATTTTTTTGTGGAATGCAGTAACACATAGAAGATATAAAGGTGTTGATGGATTTATGTTTCAAAGACCAGGTTTGATCTTGCTGGCAGAATCCCTTTAAAGTCTGGATCTTACTACCCATTCAAGTCTACAGGAATGAGAAGGAAAACCGAATGCACAGACCTCCTTTTTTTAAAAAGACATGATAATATGAATGTATGTTAAATTGGTCTGAAATTGTGCTCCCTTAACATTCATCCTCAAGTTAAAGGGAACCTGTCAGCGGTTTTTGGCCGATATAGGATACAGCCATCACCTTTCAGGGCTTATCTACAGAATTCTATAATGTTGTATATAAGACCCCGATCCGACCTGTAAGAACTGAAAAATAACTTTTATTATACTCACCAGTGGTGCGGTCCTGTCGCTGGTCTTGGTACAGCGCCTCCCATCTTCTTGTGATCGCCGCCCTCCTGCTTGATTATGACGTGTCCATATATAATCCACACGGGTTCCCCGGCATCACGCTCCTGCGCAGGCGACTTCTCTGCCCCGTTGAGGGAGAGCAAAGTCCTGGAGTGCGCAGGCGCCGGGGCTCTTTGACCTTTTCCGGTACCTGCGCACTGCAGTACTTTACTCTGACCTCAATAGGGCAGAGAAGTCGCCTGGAGCGTGATGCCGGGGAGACTGTGTGTATGATGCAGGGTCTCGTCACCCACAAGAAGCAAGCAGGAGGGCGGCGATCATAAGAAGATGGGAGGCGCCGGACCAAGATCAGCGACACCCATCAGACCATCCCACAGGTGAGTATAAGAAAAGCCTTTTTTTTTTTTTTCTTCTCTTGCAGGTCAGGTTGGGGACAGATATACAGCATTATAGAATGCTGTATATCAACCCTGAAAGGCAGTAGCCGTATCGTAAATCGGCCAAAACTGGTGACTGGTTCCCTTTAAAACAATGGCGCAACTGTTTTGAAACTGTCTTAAAGAAAGCTATTGCAGCCAATACTTTTTCCAGCAACCTTTTATTATTTTAAGGGTGATGGGTCTGATCTGTTTTGTTGACTGATGGGCAAATAATAATTTGACCACTGATGCCAGATCATAGATGTGATGGTGAGTGAGGAGGGTCCTTCATAGGAACGCCTAGTAGACCTTACAGAAGGAGAAAGGTCCACTCTGTAAACGGTTGACAGAAAAATCAGTTGTACCTGTCAGATTCTTCCTACCCTAAAAATGAGCCCCATCCCAACATGTGATGAACATACATGTCTACTATCATTCACAACTGCAAAGTTAAAGTTACAAGTCTGGAGCACACACGGCTGAGCATGCACACTGATGTCACAGCTCCACCCAGGATTCTGTGGTACCATTATGTGTTATTTCCCCACGTTGTTGTCTTGTAGACCGGCCCAGCTGACCACTGTAGGAAAACGCGCTTGTCTCTGGCTTCAAGACCTGTGCATGGATCTGCGAAATCTGGAACGAGCCAGAAATGAACTCCGATTCCGAGGGGTGAAGGGCACAACTGGAACCCAGGCCAGCTTCCTGCAACTATTCGATGGAGACCATGACAAGGTAGTGCATCACTCATGTTCCTGCCGGCTCTTCTGACTTATCCTTTTTACTAACTACTTGCATAGCTTATGAAATACAGTTATGGAGCATCATTTCGTAGAACTCTTCATTGCGGTGTCCCTCTGTTGTTCCTCCTAGAAATGTATGGAAGATTGACCAATGGGTCTTATAAAACATCTGACTTTGGCCATAAGTGCTTAGAATGTCAGATTGTGGGGAGACATACCTACTTTGATTTTGGAACGGTAGCCCAAAATTATTTTTAGTCTTTTGTCACTAGCTTCCATCCGTAAATGCTTCATGACAAAGGACTGGTTTAGGTCTGCATTGGTGAGAAATTTTGTTTTCTTTTTTTTTTTCATTTAGGTGGAAGAGTTGGACAGACTGGTGACCAGTATGGCAGCATTTAAAAGGTAAGATAGAGCTTTGAGTTTTCTTTTTCCAACAATCTTGAGGTTTCCTTTATGTCCCTGATTGTAATCCATAAACTTTTTTTTAGCCCAAAATAAATGGATAAAAAGAAATAAATATACCCCCGAAGGTGTCCATATCCGCTCAAAGATGGACATTCTTACTGATATATGGTGTGGTGTTTGACCTTGTTCCAGGATTTAAAAAAAAATTCCTGGCTGGTCAGAAATAAGTGGACCCTTTTAACCAAATTTTTTATATTGAACTGGATACACAATGTTATAGTGGCTACAGAGCAAAATAAAACATTTTTGTTTGTTATTAATTTTGTCTCTCCGTTGTGGAGAAATTAGCAATCAAAGCATATAAGCACATAATGGGTTAACTTTAGTTAACTCCAAGTGGGTGTTATCAGATAGCTTTCACTGGGGGCGTGTACTCCTTTTCCTTTTATGAGTTATCTTAAGTCCAATTAGGTGTTGTCAGATAACAACTCCTAAAGGGAGAAG
The DNA here is from genome assembly GCF_032444005.1 of Ranitomeya imitator. NCBI lineage: Eukaryota > Metazoa > Chordata > Amphibia > Anura > Dendrobatidae > Ranitomeya > Ranitomeya imitator. The sequence goes on along the minus strand of NC_091289.1, from coordinate 49,788,763 downwards.
TGGAATCCCCCCACCCTCCAGTGAAACCTATCTGATAGTTTTCACTGGGGGCATATACTACTTCTCACTTTGAGTTGCCATCTGATAACACCCACTTGGACTTATCTAAGCCGATCACTCCTAAAGGAAAGATAAGTACACGCCCCCAGTGAAAACTATCTGTTAACTTTAATCAAATCCTTGTGGGTGTTAACTTTTTATGTGCCAATGATTTGATTGCCAACATCTCAGTAACGGAGAGACAAAATTAAAAGCAAACAAAAATGTGTATTCCAATCTGCATCTGTTATTACATCGTGTGTCCGGCTGAACATGAAAAGTTTGGTGAAAGGTGCTCATTAACCTTTTGTACAATGCACAGTGAACAGGATGAATCCAGACCATTAAAAAGTGCTTTTTTGTTTGTTTGTTTTTTTTAAGAGCATATATAGTTACTGGACAAACTTACAGTCGCAAAGTGGATGTAGAAGTATTGTCTGTCCTGGCTAGTTTAGGAGCCACGGTCCACAAGGTGGGTAAGAAAAATGGACTGAAATCTATATATTTGTATTCAATGATATTCTCCATATATTCCTAAAGCTCCTGTAACTCCCGAATTCTGCTGGTTCCTTTATCACCATGGAGTGGTGTTTTGTGATAGATGACAAAGCGTTACTGCTTGCTGTAAGGTCAAATCCTTGCATCCATGCTTCACGGTCCAAGTCCACAATGCACTGACTGATCATCGCGGGTATCCTGACACATGCTTATGAGGCTGTTGAGTTCGGGTCAGACCTGCTGCAGGTTCGTGCTTCACGCATTGTACTTGGGCCTCGAAACATGGATTTTTGAATCTGGCCTAAGAATTCTGGGTCTGCTTGTATTTTTATTTTCCTTTTTATCCCAAACCATCCTTGAGTCCAAAAGTATAAGTAGTCTTTTTAGATCTGTTAATCAGTTTATGGCTAGATGCTGCGCACTGTTACTTTCCCATTTGCTCCCCACGATGGCATTGTGCTGTGTATACTAGGATCCGTTTTCAGAGCTCTTGTCACATTTTTCCTTTAGTTTTTTGAACTATGAAATATATTGTAGGTAGCGCGTATTTATTTCTCTGAGACGTTGCCTGATGTCTGCTGAGGGGGTTAGAGGATTTTTGTTTCCTGCAGTATAAAAGGGTATCTGGCAGCCGCTGTCCCCTCTTTGTCTAACTGGGGACAGCAGCTGCCATCACTGGGGACAGCGGCTATCCAACCCTCCCAGGCGGTAGAAGCCCCTCATCTAATATTTCTTCTTAGAATGGCTACATATATTTCACCAGTACTTTTTACAATGTTAAAGGTGTTGGTGGTGTCGTGCATTTCCATATAATAGTGCACTATCTTTTCTATAGATATGTACTGATATTCGTTTGTTAGCCAACTTGAAGGAACTTGAGGAGCCTTTTGAGAAAGAGCAGATTGGTGAGTTCTACTGTCTTAAATGCTTCACGAGCCAGTTTTTGCACTAAGCAATGTTTTATTAGATTTGCCTGTGATTTTAGAGATCATGAATATACACAGAATTTCTTCACCTATGATTAAAGGCAATCTGTCAGTAAAATCGGCTCCAAACCACATTTATGGGCACGCAAGGCTTTGAAATATAAATCCATCAACACCTTTTCTATTTTCTATCTTTTGTTGCATTCCCGAGCAAATAACGCTTTCATTAGTTTGCAAATGAAGCATTAAATGCTCTAGGTGGGACAGAGCACCTAAGGAACCACTTCTGCCAGAGCTTGTTTTCCTGCCCAACACTAGCCAAGTTGCCACTGGCACCAGAGAATCCGGTTAGTGCGCTGCATGAGGATTGGTGGACTTTCATGCCAAACCTGGACAACCCCTTTAAGGAGACACTGCCTCCAGAACTTGTTCCCTTGCTCAGCACCAGCCTCTCTATCTTGATTGATGGCTCACTGTATGTGATGTGAGGAGCCAAGGAAGGAAATCGGACCATAAGCTATCAATCAGACAAGCTAAAGAGGCTGGTGCTGGGCAGGGAAACAACATAGAGAGCAGAAGCCTGGGAAGTGCTCTATTATGGCCAGAGCACTTAACGCTTCATTTGCATGTGAGTGAAAACGCTAATCACCTGGTAATGCAGCAACAGATAGAAGATAAGATTTACAATTCAAAGACCTGCATGCCTACATATTAGGTTTGGGGCGAGGGAGACTGACAGATTCCCTTTAATGATCAATTACTTATTTAGACCATTACAGCTATCGGCTGTGTAAAAGAGGACATGCTACTTGCTCAAAAAATTGAGTTAAATACCTATTAAAAATCCCTGAGCTCCCCTGATTCAGATACTGTCTTGCATTGCGCCGCTCCATTGCAGAGATTTTCACATTTGTTTCTGGAGTGCACTATGTGAAATCTCTGTTTGCAGTTCAACTGGGCGTTTCATCAGTCTTATCTAGTGCGGATTGGCAGCATCTGAGATTGCTAGATCAGCTGCTGAGCTGTGATTGGCAGTGTCCAATAGGAAGAGGTGAAAGCACACTGCACCAGAGAAGACTGAAGAAATATTTTGGCTATATTCACACTTTGCGGATTTTGCTGCGGATCCGCAGCGGATTTGACCGCTGCGGATCCGCAGCAGTTTCCCATGAGTTTACATTTCAATGTAAACCTATGGGAAACAAAAAACGCTGTGCACATGCTGCAGAAAAATCCGCGCGGAAACGCTGCGGATTACATTCCGCAGCATGTCACTTCTTTTCTGCGGATTTTCACCTGCTCCAATAGAAAACTGCAGATGAAAATCCGCAGAAAAAAACGCAGTAAAAACCGCGATAAATCCGCATTAAAAACCGCGATGGGTTTTCACTGCGGATTTTGCAATTCTGCTGCGGAAAAATCCGCAGTGTAATCTGCAGAGTGTGAACATAGCCTTTAACTAGAAGCAGAGATTTCACATATTGCGCTCCAGAAAAAAAAACAAATGTGAATATCTCTGCGATGCAGCCCAAAATTAAAGAGCGCTGCGGAATGTGGGAGCTCTGGTATTTTCTTAACAAGGTATTTAATTCCAGTACAAGTACAACCAATACACATTCTGTATCCAAAAATTGAAAGGAATGGACGGCACTCACCGGTTAAAAAACTTCTTTATGCCATTACTTTAAAACATCGGTGTTGGGAGGATGGGAGCAGGAGTGGAATGCACGACAGCCATTTCGCGCTGTAGTGGCTCTTCTGGTCACCGTTCCTTTCAATTTTTGTATCATTGTGGCTATTTTCTTTGGAGTGGCGCCCCGGCTCATATATTTGTATATATGCTTGCAGCATCAGTTCATGCAATTACCTCAGTGCGAGTGGGCTTCACCGCTGTGCGGATTAACACTTTGTTGGAGACATTCTGTATCCAAACCAATTGGCCAAATCTGTACATATAAATATTAGTCAGTACACACTAAACTCTGAACTCGCCGGTCTGCAAAGAGGCACATATTGAAGAAGCAAATTGGAATACACAGATTATAAAAAATATATATGTTTTGGAGAAATTTGATACATTAATGTTTTGGTGTGGTCATATTGCAGAGCTAATCTGTATTCCATATTTAGGGCAGACTATGCCAACTCCAAGCTTTCCCTCTCTACCTACCGTCAACATTGTAATTAGAAATAAGTATTGATTGACCCGCTAGTGGGATGTCTACACTCACAATGGAGCATGAAGCGGGTGGCACTTTGCCAGAGCATTAAGCCTTGCTATGAAGTCTGTCCCTGTATAGTATATTGTTATTGTTCCAGGATCCAGTGCCATGCCCTACAAGAGGAATCCCATGCGCTCGGAGCGTTGCTGCAGCCTGGCCCGGCATCTCATGACGCTGATTATGAACCCACTCCAGACTGCTTCTGTACAGTGGTTTGAGCGCACACTGGACGACAGCGCCAACAGGTACAATTATCCCTTATGATCCATGTTGGATAGCCAATTAAAATAAAGTACACCCCTGACCTCTACCCTAGGAGAGGTCTGATGAGCAAAACCAGCAGACTAGAGATGGAGTCAGAAAGGTCTACATCCACCATTTCTGCATCTAAATTTAGTATTGTTACACAGTCATGGACCAATCATTGTCAGCACGCTGTCTACTTGTTATGGTTCAACTTTGGGCAAAAGCTAAAAACATAAATTAAAGGGAATCTGTCACTGCGGTTATGTTGCTCTATTTGAAGGCAGCATGCAGTAGTAGTGGCATGCATTTTTCAGCAGTGTCTGCCATCTGTGAATATGGAGTTTGGTTTTTAAAGGGTAAGTACATTTTCTCTTACCCCATGACGGCACTAACGAGAGAGAGGGATCCGCCCTCAGGGACAGGAAACCCACAGGTTAAAAAGGCGGGACCTCTCCTCCACCTCAGTTCGGTTTCCTGTCCCCGACGGGGATCCCACAGCTCACCATTCAGGAGTCCAGGGACCATCGGGCCGAGTTCAGGCAGCGGGGGGCCCTGCCACGGTCTCAGGTGGATTCCTCCCTGAAGGCGCGTTCCGGGGTCGGCGGGCCTCGTGGATATGCGCGGAGGGGAGGCAGTGAAGAGGTTACCGAGCCTGCCTCTTCTCTTTTCAATGGAGTGGTCGGTAATAGGTAGCGGCGGCTACCTGGAGGTTTCCTCCGCCGGTCCATGAGGCGCACAGGGGGTGGTGACGCCGGTCACCGACAAGCGGCAGGACGCAGGGTGCAGCGGCGGCTGCAGAAGCTCCGTCCCTCCTGTGAGCCGGCAAGTAGTGAGCGCGCGCGCGAGGTCCGGCAACTTACTGCGCAGGCGCGGGGGTCACTTCCGGGGTCGGCGCAAGGTACCTCTGGGTAAACCGGAAGTTACCTGGCGCCGCTCGGTCAGCATAAAACCGGGAAAAAAGGGGCATACCGCTGGTCAGTAATTACCACCATGAGTGGAATAGAGCAGTCGGTGGAAGAAATTTCACAGGCCCCTGTGAGAAAGAATCCGAAAGAGCGCCATTCGTCACGGAAACCTACGCAGCGCAGCAGCTCAGGATCCCAGCGCAGCAGAGGCTCTGGTGGATCCAGGAGGGAGACGGTGGTTCAAGTGGAGGAGGCATCCTCAAAGCCACAACCGGTATCTTCCTCACATTAGGAGGGTAAGTGACCTCCGTGAAAGTGTATATTCTAATAGGGGTTTATTGTTTCCTAGGGAAAGAAATGCCAAGGGAAAAGTAAACATAAAGTGTGCCCACTTTGTTCAGCAGATTTGCCAGATTCGTGGGTTAAAAAAACTCTGTGCGTCATGTATTAGGAACACCATTAATGAGGAGACGCCGAGTTTCACATCTGAATTAAAAGACTTAATTAAAACCCAGGTGGCAGACGCACTAAAAAGCGTAAAAAACCGTAAAAGAAAACGTAAAGAAAAAACTCCAGATTACAGCTCCAGCGAGGGAGATAGCACGAGTGAGGATTCAGATAGCTCTACAGCTTCAGCATCCTCCTCCGCATCTTCAGAAAGCGGCCGCAACTGTTTCCCAATAGATGAAACGGATGCACTGGTAAAAATGGTTAGGGCGACAATGGGCTTGGCGGACACTCGTTCCAAAAAATCCGTACAAGATCTAATGTTTAGTGGCCTGGAACAAAAGAAGTACAGAGTATTCCCATTAAACGAAAAAATACAAACCCTAATAAAAAAGGAGTGGAAAAGACCAGACAAAAAAGTACTGTTGACACCCAAAAGGAAATACCCATTTGACGACCCAGCCTGCGCATCATGGGGAAAGGCGCCAAAATTAGACGTCGCCATTGCGAAAGCCTCCAAAAAATTCGCTCTGCCTTTTGAGGACATGGGAACCCTCAAGGATCCTATGGATAAAAAGGCCGATGTCTTTCTAAAGGGGTCCTGGGAGGCCGCCAGCGGGGGGCTAAAACCCGGTATAGCTGCTACTTGTACAGCGAGAGCTCTGATGGTCTGGCTAGATCATTTAGAGACTCAATTAAAAAATAAAACCCCGAGAGAGTCTATACTGGACTCAGTGTCAGCAATGAGAGGTGCCGCTGCGTATCTAGCAGATGCCTCAATAGACTCAGTTAGGCTGACGGCAAGATCAGCTTCTTTCTCAAATGCGGCTAGGAGAGCATTATGGCTGAAGTGCTGGCCGGGGGATCTGCAAACTAAAGCCAAGCTGTGTTCCATACCGTGTGAAGGGGAATATTTGTTCGGTCCCACCCTAGACGATGTCCTCGAAAAAGCGGTGGATAAAAAGAAAGCCTTTCCAGGATTCCCAAATCAGTCTTACAGGCGGCCCTTTCGAGGGAGAAGGTTCACACAAAGACGCCCCCCAAAAAACCAAAAGGAGGGGTGGGAAGACAGAAAATTCAAAAAAGGAGGGTTTATGTTTAACAAACCGGAGAATAAAAAACAGCCACAATGAGGGTGAGCCCCAGGTAGGAGGGAGACTGACTCACTTTCTTCAAACCTGGGAAAAAATTTCTGGAAGTGCCTGGACTCTAAACATCATAAAGACGGGCCTAAAACCAGCCTTTCACACAATGCCACACAGTCAGTTTGTGGTTACACCACAAAGAAAGTCGGAGATCGAGCAACTGAGTATCCAGAGGGAAGTTCTCAGTCTTCTGGAAAAGAAAGTCTTACAGGAAGTTCCACAACAGGAAGAGACGAGGGGATTTTATTCTCCACTTTTTCTTCGAACGAAGCCGGACGGGACTTTCAGGGTAATAATAAATTTGAAACTACTAAACAAATACCTGGTGATAGAGAAATTCAAAATGGAAACAATAAAATCATGTGTCAGATCCCTTATCCCGTCTTGTTTCATGACTGTAATAGACCTAAAAGACGCGTATTATCACGTGCCAATACATCCGGAGTTCCGAAAGTACCTCGGAGTGGCAGTGATGATACAAGGGAGATTAAAACATTACCAATACAGAGCTCTTCCGTTTGGTCTAGCCATTGCCCCAAGGGTATTTACAAAATTAATGGCGGAAGTAATGGCCCATATAAGGGAACAAAACATATTGATTGTGCCTTATCTGGACGGCCTACTAGTGATGGGCAGTTCCTCTCTTCATTGCAGCCAGCAACTAGACAGAGTGATGGTAGCCCTATCAAATCTAGGATGGTTTCTGAACCTGGAAAAGTCCAGGCTTATCCCGTCTCAAGTGCAGCTGTACTTAGGGATAGTAATAGACTCGACAAAGCAAGAGTGTCGTCTACCAGAAGAGAAAGTATCCAATATGATACATCTAGTGAATCAGTTAAGTGTTTCTCCTCTGATCACTCTAAGGAAAGCCATGTCCATACTGGGATCAATGACATCTTGTATCCCAGCGGTCCAGTGGGCTCAGAGCCACTCGAGAGATCTCCAGTGGGAAATACTAGAAGCAGTATCCCACGCAGGAGGAAATTTAGAGACGCAATTAAAAATATCCTCTCGGACAAAAACTTCCTTAAGCTGGTGGACAAATCCATCCAACCTCAGGAGAGGGGTTCCATGGGTATGGCCGGTCTCGATAATCCTGACCACAGATGCAAGTCCTTGGGGGTGGGGGGCCCACCTAAACAGGCAAATTGCCCAAGGTCCTTGGTCAGGGGAAGAAAAAGACCTTACTTCGAACATGAAAGAGCTTTTAGCAGTTCAGTACGCCATCAATCATTTTTTAACATCCCTCCGTTCCCACCACGTGAGAGTACTGACGGACAACAGGGTGGTAGTAGCATATTTAAATTATCAGGGAGGGACGAGGTCTCAATCCCTAATGAAAGTGACAAATTTCATCATGTCGCAAGCAGAAGCCAACTTGTCCTCCCTGACAGCCCTTCACATAAAAGAGTCAGAAAATCAAACTGCAGATTTTCTAAGCAGGACCCAATTAAAACAGGGGGAATGGGAGTTAAATACAAAAATATTCAAACGCATAGTGGATCTTTGGGGGGCCCCGGATAGAGATCTATTTGCAAACAATCAAAATCGGAAAACGGAGGCCTTCTGCTCGATAGATCCTCGGGGGAGTCCAGTGGCTATAGACGCGTTGTTAATTCCATGGAAATTCCATCTAGCTTATGTGTTTCCTCCGATAGCTCTAATTCCCTTAGTCTTGAAGAAAATCAGGGAAGACAGAGCCAAAGTGATATTGATAGCTCCGTTCTGGCCGAAAAGAGTATGGTTCCCATGGCTACGCCTAATGTCCATAGCGGATCCATGGGTACTCCCAGATATCCCAGACCTTCTGCATCAAGGGCCAGTGAATCACCCACAAATAAAAAGTTTGCACATGACGGCCTGGCTTTTGAAAGGGAACTGTTAACAAAAAAGGGATTTTCTTCAAATTTAATTTCTACCCTGCTGGCCAGTAGAAAACCTATAACTACCAGAGCCTATGGCAAAGTCTGGAAAAAGTTCCTCTCCACGTCAGGGGTTATCCTATCAAATCAGATGCCAATTCAGGAAATTTTAGAATTTCTTCAAAAAGGATTAGAGAAAGGCCTAGCAACAAACACTCTGAAAGTTCAGATTGCAGCATTGGGTGCCCTTTACAACCAGGATTTGGCGGGGAATCACTGGGTAAAAAGATTTATTAGAGCATCTACTAGGTCCAGACCAGTTATACATCTCACCGCTCCTCCCTGGGATCTGGAATTAGTCCTTTCAGCACTAACTAAGGCACCGTTCGAACCTTTATCTCAGGCTTCACTGAAAATAATATCTTGGAAAACCTGTTTATTGGTGGCCCTAACCTCAGCTCGCAGGATTAGTGATCTGCAGGCCTTATCAGCTTACCCACCTCTAACCCAAATATTAGATGACAGAGTAATCCTTAAAACTGACCCTTCTTACCTTCCCAAAGTGGCGTCGAAATTCCACAGATCTCAAGAGATAGCGTTACCATCTTTTTGCCCCAATCCAAAAAACAAAAAAGAGGAGGCTCTACACACACTAGACGTAAAGAGATGTCTAACACACTATCTGTCAGCCACAAGGGAGTGTAGGAAAGGGAGGGCTCTGTTTGTCTGCTTTCAGGGACCAAATAAGGGTCACAAGGCATCGAAAGCCACGTTGGCAAGGTGGGTAAGAGATGCCATCAAGATGTCATATACCTCTTCCGGAGAACAAGCTCCGGACACAATTAAGGCCCATTCAACCAGGTTGGTGGCAACCTCTTGGGCTGAACGTGGTGGAGCATCAATAGATCAAATATGTAGAGCAGCCACTTGGTCTTCCCCCTCTACATTCTTCAAGCACTATCAGCTTAATCTATCTTCTCCCTCAGACTTAACTTTTGGTAGGAGAGTTCTTGAGGCAGTAGTCCCACCCTAAAACTTTCATTCTTTGAAATTCTCTCGTTAGTGCCGTCATGGGCAGGGCTGCCACTAGAAATTTCGGGGCCCCATACTGGCAAAATTTTCGGGGCCCCCTTGAAACTCCGCCCAGGCTCCACCCCAGCCCCGCCTCCAGGCTCCACCCCACGAACTGTCCACAGTCCCACCACTCTCTCTTGGAAAATCTCCACTTCTCACCTATCACACATTGACAGTTCCCATCACCAGATCACACATATAGCCGGCAGCTTTTGTTTTGGCCAAAAGATTTTTTAAGCCGCCACCACAACAAGGTAGACACTTTTGGCCGGGCCCTACTCTACTGTAACCTACTAAATATTTGTTAAAATATGCAATACAATTTAGGTATATTTTTATTTATTTTTCAATTTTTTAAATGACCTATAATACTACATACAAGGAACAAATACCACAACACTATGACCAGATGACATATTACCACCACAGTGATCGAATAATATAAAATACAAGGAACAAATACCGCTACACCATGACCAGACCACATATTACCTCCACATCATGACCAGACCACATATTACCAACAATGACTGAATACTACAATACTGATCAGTAATACAAAAAAAAACCCACAATACTATCACCATCAGTGCCATTATGCACAGGAGATCTGTAATTAGTAAGCAGTGTCTGTGTACAGGTAATACAGTGATCACTGGTGACATTACACACAGGAGCTCTGTATATAATGTATAGATAATACAGTGATCACTGGTGACATTGTACACAGGACCTCTGTATATAGTATACAGTGTATAGTGTAAGTGTATAGGTAACACTGACTCACCAGTGACGTCTCTAGGTGAAGTCCTTCATCTTTCATCCAGCACAGACCGCCATCACTTTATCCAGCCAGGACTCGTCTCTGCAGGAAATAAAACAGTTATCTCGAGTTCCGCTTGTAGAACACATTACTTAATTTTCCCAACTTCTACATTACACCACATGAAGAAGGCAACATAGTATCACTCTACACAGTAACAGGACCGCCCCCCCCCCATTTAAAACAGTATACTCAAAAAATAAAATAAATACATCACTGCAATAATAATATCCCTTAATTAGCCCCTATGGTAATATTCGCCATCCTGGCCACCGTGTGTCTCATTTCAGGCTCCAGCCATATGTTCTCTCATCCTGCCCTCATGAGTATCCATTCTACCCCATATGATCTCCCCATCCTGCCCCATCTGTCTTCATCGTATCCATCCTGCCCCATCTGTTTCCAATCCTGCACCATCTCTGTCCAGCACTCTGCCCCATCTCTGTCCAGCACTCTGCCCCATCTCTGTCCAGCACTCTGCCCCATCTCTGTCCAGCACTCTGCCCCATCTCTGTCCAGCACTCTGCCCCATCTCTGTCCAGCACTCTGCCCCATCTCTGTCCAGCACTCTGCCCCATCTCTGTCCAGCACTCTGCCCCATCTCTGTCCAGCACTCTGCCCCATCTCTGTCCAGCACTCTGCCCCATCTCTGCCCCATCTCTGTCCAGCACTCTGCCCCATCTCTGTCCAGCACTCTGCCCCATCTCTGTCCAGCACTCTGCCCCATCTCTGTCCAGCACTCTGCCCCATCTCTGTCCAGCACTCTGCCCCGTGTCCAGCTTTCTGCCCCCCATGTGTCCAGCTTTCTGCCCCCCATGTGTCCAGCTTTCTGCCCCCCATGTGTCCAGCTTTCTGCCCCCCCCCGTGTCCAGCTTTCTGCCCCCCCCTGTGTCCAGCTTTCTGCCCCCCCCCGTGTCCAGCTTTCTGCCCCCCCCGTGTCCAGCTTTCTGCCCCCCCCCCCCCCCCCGTGTCCAGCTTTACTGCCCCCTCTGTGTCCAGCTTTACTGCCCCCTCTGTGTCCAGATTTACTGCCCCCTCTGTGTCCAGATTTACTGCCCCCTCTGTGTCCAGATTTACTGCCCCCTCTGTGTCCAGATTTACTGCCCCCTCTGTGTCCAGATTTACTGCCCCCTCTGTGTCCAGATTTACTGCCCCCTCTGTGTCCAGATTTACTGCCCCCTCTGTGTCCAGATTTACTGCCCCCTCTGTGTCCAGATTTACTGCCCCCTCTGTGTCCAGATTTACTGCCCCCTCTGTGTCCAGATTTACTGCCCCCTCTGTGTCCAGATTTACTGCCCCCTCTGTGTCCAGATTTACTGCCCCCTCTGTGTCCAGATTTACTGCCCCCTCTGTGTCCAGATTTACTGCCCCCTCTGTGTCCAGATTTACTGCCCCCTCTGTGTCCAGATTTACTGCCCCCTCTGTGTCCAGATTTACTGCCCCCTCTGTGTCCAGATTTACTGCCCCCTCTGTGTCCAGATTTACTGCCCCCTCTGTGTCCAGATTTACTGCCCCCTCTGTGTCCAGATTTACTGCCCCCTCTGTGTCCAGATTTACTGCCCCCTCTGTGTCCAGATTTACTGCCCCCTCTGTGTCCAGATTTACTGCCCCCTCTGTGTCCAGATTTACTGCCCCCTCTGTGTCCAGATTTACTGCCCCCTCTGTGTCCAGCTTTACTGCCCCCTCTGTGTCCAGCTTTACTGCCCCCTGTGTCCAGCTTTACTGCCCCCTGTGTCCAGCCTTCTGCCCCCCCTGTGTCCAGCTTTACTGCCCCCCTGTGTCTAGCCTTCTGCCCCCCGTGTCCAGCCTTCTGCCCCCCGTGTCCAGCTTTACTGCCCTTCTGTGTCCAGCGGCCTTCTGCCCCCCCCCCCCCCCCCCGTGTCCAGCTTTACTGCCCCCGTGTCCAGCGGCCTTCTGCCCCCTCTGTGTCCAGCTGCCTTCTGCCCCCTCTGTGTCCAGCTGCCTTCTGCCCCCCTGTGTCCAGCTTTACTGCCCCCCTGTGTCCAGCTGCCTTCTGCCCCCGTGTCCAGCTGCCTTCTGCCCCCTCTGTGTCCAGCTGCCTTCTGCCCCCGTGTCCAGCTGCCTTCTGCCCCCTCTGTGTTCAGCTGCCTTCTGCCCCCTCTGTGTCCAGCTGCCTTCTGCCCGCTCTGTGTCCAGCTGCCTTCTGCCCCCTCTGTGTCCAGCTGCCTTCTGCCCGCTCTGTGTCCAGCTGCCTTCTGCCCCCTCTGTGTCCAGCTGCCTTCTGCCCCCTCTGTGTCCAGCTGCCTTCTGCCCCCTCTGTGTCCAGCTGCCTTCTGCCCCCTCTGTGTCCAGCTGCCTTCTGCCCCCTCTGTGTCCAGCTGCCTTCTGCCCGCTCTGTGTCCAGCTGCCTTCTGCCCCCTCTGTGTCCAGCTGCCTTCTGCCCGCTCTGTGTCCAGCTGCCTTCTGCCCCCTCTGTGTCCAGCTGCCTTCTGCCCCCTCTGTGTCCAGCTGCCTTCTGCCCCCTCTGTGTCCAGCTGCCTTCTGCCCCCTCTGTGTCCAGCTGCCTTCTGCCCCCTCTGTGTCCAGCTGCCTTCTGCCCCCTCTGTGTCCAGCTGCCTTCTGCCCCCTCTGTGTCCAGCTGCCTTCTGCCCGCTCTGTGTCCAGCTGCCTTCTGCCCCCTCTGTGTCCAGCTGCCTTCTGCCCCCTCTGTGTCCAGCTGCCTTCTGCCCCCCTGTGTCCAGCTGCCTTCTGCCCCCTCTGTGTCCAGCTGCCTTCTGCCCCATCTGTGTCCAGCTGCCTTCTGCCCCCCTGTGTCCAGCTGCCTTCTGCCCCCTCTGTGTCCAGCTGCCTTCTGCCCCTCTGTGTCCAGCTGCCTTCTGCCCCCTCTGTGTCCAGCTGCCTTCTGCCCCCCTGTGTCCAGCTTTACTGCCCCCCTGTGTCCAGCTGCCTTCTGCCCCCTCTGTGTCCAGCTGCCTTCTGCCCCCTCTGTGTCCAGCTGCCTTCTGCCCCCTCTGTGTCCAACTGCCTTCTGCCCCCGTGTCCAGCTGCCTTCTGCCCCCGTGTCCAGCTGCCTTCTGCCCCCTCTGTGTCCAGCTGCCTTCTGCCCCCCTGTGTCCAGCTGCCTTCTGCCCCCCTGTGTCCAGCTGCCTTCTGCCCCCCTGTGTCCAGCTGCCTTCTGCCCCCTCTGTGTCCAGCTGCCTTCTGCCCCCCTGTGTCCAGCTTTACTGCCCCCCTGTGTCCAGCTGCCTTCTGCCCCCGTGTCCAGCTGCCTTCTGCCCCCGTGTCCAGCTGCCTTCTGCCCCCTCTGTGTCCAGCTGCCTTCTGCCCCCCTGTGTCCAGCTGCCTTCTGCCCCCTCTGTGTCCAGCTTTACTGCCCCCCTGTGTCCAGCTGCCTTCTGCCCCCTCTGTGTCCAGCTGCCTTCTGCCCCCCTGTGTCCAGCTGCCTTCTGCCCCCCTGTGTCCAGCTGCCTTCTGCCCCCTCTGTGTCCAGCTGCCTTCTGCCCCCCTGTGTCCAGCTGCCTTCTGCCCCCTCTGTGTCCAGCTGCCTTCTGCCCCCCTGTGTCCAGCTGCCTTCTGCCCCCTCTGTGTCCAGCTGCCTTCTGCCCCCTCTGTGTCCAGCTGCCTTCTGCCCCCTCTGTGTCCAGCTGCCTTCTGCCCCCTCTGTGTCCAGCTGCCTTCTGCCCCCCTGTGTCCAGCTGCCTTCTGCCCCCTGTGTCCAGCTGCCTTCTGCCCCCTCTGTGTCCAGCTGCCTTCTGCCCCCCTGTGTCCAGCTGCCTTCTGCCCCCTCTGTGTCCAGCTGCCTTCTGCCCCCCTGTGTCCAGCTTTACTGCCCCCCTGTGTCCAGCTGCCTTCTGCCCCCGTGTCCAGCTGCCTTCTGCCCCCTCTGTGTCCAGCTGCCTTCTGCCCCCCTGTGTCCAGCTGCCTTCTGCCCCCGTGTCCAGCTGCCTTCTGCCCCCTCTGTGTCCAGCTGCCTTCTGCCCCCTCTGTGTCCAGCTGCCTTCTGCCCCCTCTGTGTCCAGCTGCCTTCTGCCCCCTCTGTGTCCAGCTGCCTTCTGCCCCCTCTGTGTCCAGCGGCCTTCTGCCCCCTCTGTGTCCAGCTGCCTTCTGCCCCCTCTGTGTCCAGCCTTCTGCCCAAACCCCCCCCCCCCCCCCCCCCCCCCCGATCGCCGCTCTCCGCTCTTTTTTTTTTTTATCAGATAGATTTTTATTATCCGCAAAGAATAAACAATCGGAATAATTCTCATGGCAATGTTTCATTAAACATTTACAGATAACTTTTTCCCCCCGACCCAGAGCCCCCCCACCCCGCCCAACCCCAGAGACCTCAGCCAGAGCCACCCCACTTCCCATCATCATACAAACATTTGAATAAACATCCGTTATATTTCCATTGAATACTAGGTTCCCTAAATTCTCATTTATCATCCTAATTCAAGTCCATCCACGGTTGCCACAGCTTGTGGAAGATGTCCAGCTTATTCCTTTTGGTGTAGATACTTTTCTCCAAAGTAAGTATATGCTCCGCTTGCTTAAGAAAGTCTTTTCTTGTTGGAGGTTCCTCTCTAATCCAAAATTTGGCGATCAATTTCCTAGCAATGAATAACAATCGTGCAATAGCTATTTTAAACATGTTGTCCGTAACAATTTCCTCCACATATCCCAATATGCAAGTCAGTGGAACCCTAGGGACAGAACATCCATACACCAGTTCAATACGATTTAAAACAACTATCCAGAAGGAGGACAGTCTAGGGCACTGCCACATCATATGCAATATCCCCGCCTGGGATTGTGAGCACCGAGGGCATTCCGAGTTCTGCCTAAGCCCAGCCTTGAACAACCTGTCAGGGGTTCTATAGGCCCTATGGATTACGAATAACTGTGATAGCCTGCCTGGTTCACTCATTGATATCTTGGGCACATATTCTAGGACCGACTCCCATCTATCATTGTCAATTATTCCCAATTCAGCTTCCCATTTCCCTTTGGCTCGGATGGGATATTTTTCCAGGAAAGAAAAAAGTAGAAACCCATATATTTCTGAAATCGCCCCCTTCGTGCAGCTATTCTTAAGGATATAGTCGAGCATGAGATCAATCTGTACCACTATGGCTCCCCTTTTATTCTGTGCCTGATAAGCATGAGAGATACGATTATACTGGAACAATTCAGACCGTGGCAACTGAAATTCTTCCTGCAACTCCTCAAATGTTTTAAGTCTGCCCTGACTTATCAGCTGCCCCAGCCGTTTAATACCTGCTGCAGACCAAAAGTGAAAACCCTCCCTCTGCCTAAATTCCGGTAGATAAATGTTGTCCCAAATAGGCGAGAATCTGGTGAACCCACTCACTTCCCTAATGAGTTTGACTTTTTCCCATACTCTGTGAATTAATTTGATAGTGCACCCCTGTGAACCCATTTGTTTGAATTGTCCTCCCTCCAAACTGTCACTCAAAACGTCTGCCTGTAGTAAGAACCTCAAGCTATTAGGTATTTGCACACTCCCTGCCTCCTCCCCCCATCCTTTGAGATGTTGACACTGTGCTGCTAAGAAGTATAGCCATGGATTAGGAAGTGCAAGACCCCCCTCTGTTTTGGCCCTCTGAAGTATCTCCTGTTTAAACCTAGGACTCTTTCCTCCCCATATTAATTCCCCAAACAAAGACCTAATCTTACGGAATCTGCATTGTGTAATCCAAATGGGAGAGTTATGTAGCACGTACAACAACTGTGGCATTACAATCATCTTTAAGAGGTTCACCCTACCAACCACCGATAAATGTAATTTGTTCCATGCCGCAATCTTGGTACGAATTTTCTGCATTAATGGACTTAAATTCAGTTCCTCAAAGGTAGTTAGAGGAAGAGCAATCTGAATACCCAAATATTTGAATTTTTGAACAATCTTTAATTTTGTGGTTATCGCCCTCTCTCCACTGCCAATACTGTCCCCCTCAATCAACAACATACAAGACTTATCCCAGTTTATTGTGAGACCCGAAAACCGACCAAACTCCTCAATCAAAGCAACCGCATTGCACAGGGACCTTTCAGAATCCTCCAGGAACAACAAAATATCGTCAGCATATAATGCAATTTTGTCTTCCCTCCTACCATAGATGAAACCTCTAACCTCCTGAGCACCTCTTATTTTAGCCGCTAACGGCTCTACGGCCAGAGCGAAGAGCAACGGGGACAGCGGACACCCCTGTCTGGTACCCCTAAACAGCGGGAAACTCTCTGACAAATTATTATTAACTCTAATTTTTGCCGTTGGGAACGAGTACAGCAACTTAACCCAGGAGATGAATTTTGGACCAAACCCCAGGCGATCCAGTACCGACCACAAGTAACTCCACTCCACACAATCAAAGGCCTTGTGGGCATCTAAAGACACCACAACTCTTTTTCCGGCATTGTCTGCAGGAATTTGCATATCTAAAAATAGCCTTCTCAAGTTAATTGCCGTGGATTTATTGGGCATAAAGCCAGACTGGTCTGGGTGAATCAATTTATCGATCACTTGGGACAGCCTGTTCGCCAGGGCCTTCGCCAAAATCTTTATGTCAGCCGTTAGAAGTGAAATTGGTCTATACGACTCCGGCTGTTGAGGATCTTTATCAGCTTTAGGAATAACCACCACAATGGCCTCTCTCATTGATGGAGGCAGCACTCCCCTCTCCAACGACTCAGAGAACACTCGCTCCAATTTGGACATTAACTCTGCATTAAGAATTTTATAAACCTCTACTGGGATACCGTCCGTCCCCGGAGCCTTGCCCCCCGCCATATCCGCCAAAGCCGCCTTCAATTCTTCCTCCCCAAGCGGTCTATCCATCCACTCCCTTTCCTCTCTACCTAGTCTGGGTAAGTCAACCTCTTTCAGATATCTATTCATTTCCTCAGGACTTTTATCCACCCTAGAAGAATATAATTTACTATAAAATCTCCGAAAAACGTCTAAAATTTCCTCCCCTTGAGTAACCGTTTTACCTTCCTCTGTTCTTATGGAGTATACATGTGAAGAATCCCGCTGCGCAGAAACCACCACCGAGAGCAAATGTCCCACCTTCTCTCCCTCAGAATAAAATGTTTCCTTTTGAAAGGCTCTCAACCTATTTGCCCTACGCATATGGAGTTCATCGACCGCTACCTGAGCCGCCCTCATACGAAGTTGCGCTTCTCTTGAATTCTGAGAGGCCAGTGTCTCTTCCGCCACCCTCAGTTCCTCCATCACTGCATTGTCTTGAATTTGCCGCTCTCCGCTCTTAATAGAAAAAAAAAAAAGTTCTACTTATCTGCCGCGCTCCTCTCTCCACGCAGCTGCACTGTGCACTCGCCGGCGACTGACAATGATGTCAGACGCCGGCGACCTGCACGCTGCGGCTGGCGGCTGTTAACTATTGACGTGCGGGCGCGGGCCCGCATGTCAATAGCGTACAGCTGCAGCGCCGGCCGCCGCTAAGGGCCCGGTTCAGCCTGCGGCTGCCGGTAGGGGCCCGGTGAGCAGGTAAGAGGGGGCCCGATGCGGGCCCCCTCTGCTCACCGGGCCCCTTACGCCAGTCACGGCTGTAATGCCCTGATGGCGGCCCTGGTCATGGGGTAAGAGAATATCGTAGTTACTTACCGATAACGGTATTTCTCTGATCCCATGACGGCACCTGTATATTCCCTCCCTTCACGTATGGGTGTCCACACTACTAATAATTTAAGTCACGAGGTGTGCAAAAAAAAAAAATATATATATATATAATAATATATATATATATATATATATTGTAGCGTGGCTAAAGGATGTCTAATCGATGGGAGATATGTGTCTTATAGATAGCTTGTTGCTGTGATGTAACCATGGCTACCTATATGTGTTTCAGGACCTGTGGTGATGTCACAACCACATGTCTGGTCATGTGATGGGTTCTGGGTGTGGTTAGACATATAAAAGAAAGCCTAATGCTTAACACAGGTAGGTATGTGTGGAGGTGAAACCCTCCTGAGTGTGTTACGGCTTCAGGACTGAGCCGGATGAACTGGACACTTGTTTTTCTTTACCTGAACCAAAGGCTATTTGTTTTCTGTTGTTTGCCACATGGTTTATGAAGCAATAAACCCAGTGAACTTTAAAGGAACACGTCTCCTGAGTGTCAGCCGTCGCAGCTGAGTGAGTGAAATCCCTACAATTGGTGGTAGACGTGCGAGCAGCGTTCCCAGCGGAGACGTGAGTTTATTTTGAATGTCCTGGGTCAAGGCTGTTGCAAGCCAGCAAGCATTGCCGGAGAAAATGGAGGACCTGCTGAAACTATTGGTCCAGATGCAGTCACAGCAGGAGAAAAGGCAGCAAGAGACCAACAGGCTGTTGATGCAGCAGATACAACAGAGCCAGCAGGAGCAACGGCAGCAGATGCAACAAAGCCAGCAGGAGCAACGGCAGCAGTTACAACAGAGCCAGCAGCAGATGCAGCAGAGCCAGCAGGAGCAACGGCAGCAGATGCAGCAGAGCCAGCAGGAGCATCAGCAGCAGATGCAGCTTCTGGCAACCGCCATCCAGGGCAAGGCGAGCGCCCCAACCCCAGGTTTGGCTGATGACACCCACGTCCGGAAAACGGTAAGACGCGCATTGCAGAAAATGACTCCCGGGGATGATGTTGAGGCCTTCCTGACGGTGTTTGAGAGGGTCGCTGAGAGGGAAAAACTTCCGCCAGAGCAGTGGGCAGAGGTACTTGCGCCATACCTGACGGGAGAACCCCAGAAGGCGTACTATGATTTGACCTTGCAGGATGCCAAAGAGTATCACAAATTGAAAGCCGAGATTCTCGCACGTTTGGGGGTGACACTGACTGTCAGAGCACAGCGAGTTCACTCCTGGTGCTATCACCGGGACAAACCACCTCGTTCCCAAATGTTTGATCTGTTGCACCTGGTCCAGAAATGGCTGCAGCCAGAGTCCTCTGCGCCTGCACAGATGGTAGAACGGGTGATGATGGATCGGTTTGTCCATTCCCTCCCGAGGCCTATACAGTCTTGGGTTGCCCAGGGTGATCCCCAGAATGCCGACGAGCTGATCGGACTGGTTGAGAGGTACCAAGGGTTGGAAGGCTCCTTCGGGAGGCAGCCCATGCCGTACTGGGGATCCCAGAAGGCAGCTGAGTCCCAAAAAGGGGTGGTGCGTCCAAGGTCACAAAGGGCGGGGGAGGTGGTGCCCAAGGTCCCCACGGGTGATATTATTTGTTGGAGGTGCCACAAGCCAGGACATATAGCTGCCCGTTGTTCCCAAACCACTGAGCAGATGGACTGCAGCATGGGACGCCGTTGTTCATACTATGCGTATCCAGCTTGCAGTGTGAACTCTCCGCCCAACGAGGGACCTCAAGCATGTCCCGTGAAGGTGAACGGTCAAGCAGTAACGGCACTGTTAGACTCGGGGAGCCTAGTGACCCTGGTGAGGGCCACTTTTCCTCTCCACCTGCTCCCGGGAAAGAAGGTCGGAGTGCGGTGCATACATGGTGATGCAAAGGACTACCCTGTGGCCAGTGTGAACATTGAAACGACATGTGGCACGGAGTCCCACATAGTCGGCGTCGTTCAGGACTTGTTGCACCCTATAATTATTGGCCGGGATTTCTGTTTGTTTTGGGATTTGTGGGGGAAAGGTTCTGAGCTCCCTAGCAAGAGTAGGGAACCAGTGAACCCGGGAAGGGTGGTGCCACACCCAGAGTCAGACAGATTTCCTTTTTGTGTCCTGGCTGGAGATGAGGAGGAAGTGTCCCCTGCATCTGACATTCTGGAGTTAGAGGTATCCGGTGAAAATTTTGGGACTGCCCAACATAGGGACCCCACTCTGAGGGAAGCCTTTAATAATGTCACAGTTATTGACGGGGTGGTACAGGAGCCGGGGGCAGACACAAGATTTCCCCATTTTCTAATGAGCAGGAAGTTGTTGTACCGGGTCACGAAAATAAGGGAGGAGTTGGTAGAGCAGTTGGTAGTGCCGGGTCCATATAGACGGAAGGTGTTGGACATGGCCCATTCACACATCTTGGGTGGACACCTAGGGGTGGAAAAAACGCAGGAACGGGTTGTGCAGAGGTTCTATTGGCCTGGGTGCCACCGGGAAATAGTGAACTATTGCAGGTCCTGCCCTACATGTCAGCTAACTGCTCCCACTCCTCATTTCCGGAACCCCCTTGTGCCACTGCCCATTATTGAGGTGCCATTCGAGAGAATTGCCATGGACTTGGTCGGTCCCTTAGTTAAATCAGCCCGGGGCCATCAGTATATATTAGTCATCCTGGACTATGCCACACGCTATCCTGAGGCAATTCCCTTGAGAAATTCTTCTTCAAAGAGTATAGCTCGCGAGTTGGTCCATGTCTTTTCCCGGACAGGTCTGCCGAAGGAGATCCTGACTGACCAGGGGACACCTTTCATGAGCAAGGTGATGAGGGAACTATGCAAAGCCCTGAAAATCTCCCAGTTGAGGACCTCGGTGTACCATCCCCAGTCAGATGGCCTTGTTGAGAGATTTAACAAGACACTGAAGAGCATGCTGAGAAAAGCTATAGAGAAAGACGGTAGAGACTGGGATTGTCTCTTACCCTATTTGATGTTTTCCATTCGTGAAGTTCCACAGGCCTCCACAGGTTTCTCACCGTTTGAGCTTCTGTATGGCCGACATCCACGAGGACTCCTGGATATAGCCAAGGAAACCTGGGAAGCCGAAGTCACGCCCCACAGAAGCGTCATTGAGCATGTGGCCCTGATGCAGCAGAGGATTGCAAAGGTGATGCCTATCGTGAAAGAACACCTTCTCCAAGCACAAGAAGCTCAGGCCAGGGTCTACAACCGGTCTGCAAGAGTGAGGCAATTCAATCCGGGAGACCGAGTTCTTGTGTTAGTTCCGACAGTGGAAAGCAAGTTCTTGGCCAAATGGCAAGGGCCATATGAGGTTGTCGAGAAACTTGGTGAAGTAAACTATAAAATTCACCAACCAGGAAGACGGAAACCATTCCAAGTATACCATGTCAACCTTATCAAGCCGTGGCAAGATAGAGAGCCGACAGTAACTCCATCGTTGTTAAGCAACCCAGAAGATGAGGTTGGAGCGGTTACTATAGCGGAGACGCTATCGGAGTCCCAGAAACAGCAATGCCGGGAGTTACTCCAGAAAAACAGGGACCTGTTTTCCGAGTTGCCTGGGTACACGAAGGTCATAGAGCATGAGGTCCTGACAGAGCCCCATGTGCGCGTGAACGTGAAGCCCTATAGAATTCCTGAGGCCCGTCGAGAAATAGTCTCCAAGGAAGTGGAGCGTATGTTGAAGCTTGGAGTCATTGAGGAATCCAAGAGCGGTTGGTCGAGCCCAATTGTCCTGGTCCCAAAACCTGATGGGGAGTGGAGATTTTGCAACGACTATAGGAAGTTGAATGAGGTCTCCAAGTTCGACGCATATCCCATGCCCCGAGTTGATGAGCTCATCGAAAGGCTTGGGCCCGCCAGGTACATAACCACCTTGGATTTGATGAAGGGGTATTGGCAGATCCCCATGGCACAGGAAGCCAAGGAGAAGACGGCGTTTTCTACACCAGATGGATGCTTCCAGTATGTCCGGATGCCATTTGGCCTACAGGGAGCTCCGGCCACCTTCCAAAGGGCTATGGATAGAGTCCTTGCACCCCACAAGGCATACGCTGCTGCGTACCTAGATGATATCGTCATCTTTAGCCTGGACTGGGAGAGTCATCTGGAGAAAGTACAAGCGGTGTTTGATGCTATAAGAGAGGCCGGATTTACAATAAACCCGAAGAAGTGTGCATTGGGTAAAGAAGAAGCTAAGTACCTTGGATACATAGTGGGTCATGGAGAAATAAAACCCCAAATCAGTAAAGTGGAGGCAATTCAAACATGGCCAAAACCAGTTTCCAAGAAGCAAGTTAAAGCCTTCCTGGGAATCATGGGATATTACAGGAGGTTCATCCCAAACTTCGCCACAATGGCGGCGCCTCTGACTGACCTGCTAAAAGGGACAAAATCAGTAATGGTTAAGTGGTCCGAAGAAACAGATTCAGCCTTCCAAGAAATGAAAGAGGCTTTATGTAAGCAACCCGTTCTGATGGCCCCAAACTTCAAGAAAGAGTTTATTCTTCAGACAGATGCCTCAGATGTTGGGGTGGGAGCAGTCCTTTCCCAAGAACTACATGGAGAGGAGCATCCTGTTCTCTATCTGAGTAGGAAGCTGTCCTCGTCTGAAAAGAACTACTCAGTCGTTGAAAAGGAGTGCTTGGCCATAAAATGGGCAGTCGACACATTACGGTACTATTTGCTGGGACGTAAATTTAGACTGATATCCGACCATGCCCCACTTAGGTGGATGAGGGAAACGAAGGGTAGAAATGCTAGGGTCACCCGTTGGTTCTTAGCCCTGCAGGACTTCTGTTTCCATGTGGAACATAGGGCCGGAAAGCTGCACGGTAATGCTGATGCCCTGTCAAGAATCCCTTGTCTAGTGGGAGAAAGTGCCAAGCCCCACGGCTTTAGGCAGAGGGGGGAGGTATGTAGCGTGGCTAAAGGATGTCTAATCGATGGGAGATATGTGTCTTATAGATGGCTTGTTGCTGTGATGTAACCATGGCTACCTATATGTGTTTCAGGACCTGTGGTGATGTCACAACCACATGTCTGGTCATGTGATGGGTTCTGGGTGTGGTTAGACATATAAAAGAAAGCCTAATGCTTAACACAGGTAGGTATGTGTGGAGGTGAAACCCTCCTGAGTGTGTTACGGCTTCAGGACTGAGCCGGATGAACTGGACACTTGTTTTTCTTTATACCAATAGAGAACTATGAAGACGCTGGATCAAGAATAAAACCACAATTTTATTAGAAAATATCAAAAATACATATACATAATATAAATAGTGTAACACACTAGTAAGACTAGAATAGACATATACAGGGTCAGAACAGAAGCTCCAACCAGGTACAACCCCCTAATATATAACACATAACAGGTCCAAATAATGCCGTAATTAACTAGCAGATCCCTCAATAGTCCTGGTACAGCAGAAGTCCCACATGACTAGAAACCCTATACCCCATAACCATATAGCAGTGCCAATATACATAAAGTAGTAACCAGAGACTGGGAACAGAGCTAGCAGCCAGAAATAATCGGTATCTATGCCGTGTGGACTAACGGCGTAGGCACAACAATCACCAGAAGGTAAGAAAACATAAGCAGCTAGAGATGGTAACTACCTGTGGTCATGCTGAAACCAGGGAGGGAGGGGTCGTACCGTACCTTGAGGTGCGCCCAGCCGGTACGACCCCTCCCTCCCTGGTTTCAGCATGACCACAGGTAGTTACCATCTCTAGCTGCTTATGTTTTCTTACCTTCTGGTGATTGTTGTGCCTACGCCGTTAGTCCACACGGCATAGATACCGATTATTTCTGGCTGCTAGCTCTGTTCCCAGTCTCTGGTTACTACTTTATGTATATTGGCACTGCTATATGGTTATGGGGTATAGGGTTTCTAGTCATGTGGGACTTCTGCTGTACCAGGACTATTGAGGGATCTGCTAGTTAATTACGGCATTTTTTGGACCTGTTATGTGTTATATATTAGGGGGTTGTACCTGGTTGGAGCTTCTGTTCTGACCCTGTATATGTCTATTCTAGTCTTACTAGTGTGTTACACTATTTATATTATGTATATGTATTTTTGATATTTTCTAATAAAATTGTGGTTTTATTCTTGATCCAGCGTCTTCATAGTTCTCTATTGGTATATAGTGTTGGTTTATGAAGGGATCCTTGTACTGGATATGAGGGTGTGTTGCTCTTTACTTGTTTTTCTTTACCTGAACCAAAGGCTATTTGTTTTCTGTTGTTTGCCACATGGTTTATGAAGCAATAAACCCAGTGAACTTTAAAGGAACACGTCTCCTGAGTGTCAGCCGTCGCAGCTGAGTGAGTGAAATCCTTACAATATATATATATATATATATATATATATATATATATATATATATATGAGCTTATATAAGTTATATAGTTATGATTTGTTGTGTAAAAATAACCAATTAAGTTACAGCAGAAATTCCCTGCAAGGCTCTGTAAACCAACTGAGGTGGAGGAGAGGTCCCGCCTTTTTAACCTGTGGGTTTCCTGTCCCTGAGGGCGGATCCCTCTCTCTCGTTAGTGCCGTCATGGGATCAGAGAAATACCGTTATCGGTAAGTAACTACGATATTGTAGCCAATATTTAGTCAGTTTTGACCAATGGGAGTCCTGGTCCAGAGACCCTCCATGATCGCCAAAAGGAAATAGCTGCTTATTCTCGGAACAGAGCAGGGCGTCTGCCTGTAAACTCTCCCTATTAAGCCCTTACACCACGTTGAGGATAAACTGAGCACGTCTGCCTTTCACGGGGAAAGGGTTCTCAGGACCCCCAGATGTCCGCTATCAAAACTTCTATACATTAAATACAGCATCTTAAAGGGGTTGTCTGGTCTTGTGGCGAAAGTCTGCAATAACTCTGTGAATGCAGACATAGGGATTTCCACAGCGTGTGCACTGAACGCTGTCAGGATTCTCCAGTGGCACTGCCGAAACCGTCACGTGGCGCATGTCTGTGATCTGCATGCTTCCATCCACATCCTGACTAGATGGGCATGGCCTTATTCAGTTCACTCGGATTGATTGAGCCCAAGCAGGTCTCGTCAGCACATGACCATATGTGTACAAATTGCATACTTGTGGTTACGTGTCCACACAGTCTCGGCAGTGACACCGGAGAATTCAGACAGTATGCCGTGCACGCACTCTTAGGATTCAGAAGTCTGCAATCACATAGAATGACTGAAGATTTTTAGCAAAAGACTGGCCAACCTCTCTTAAAACTGTTTTTGTAAAATGTAGGTGCCCTTCAATACAGTGTGCCGCCTGCCCTGTCACCTAGGAGTGTGTCACTTTCATTTTACTCCGCCATTGTAGACCACGCTCTTCATAACCAGTGGCCATATGTCTGTATCTCCTGACCCCTTCCAGTAGCTGAACCTGCAGGTTTCTTCATTGGAAACAAGGCACAAAGCTGCTTCCATTTACCTTCCCCTGTATGTTTGTGTTTCTTTTCTAGGCGCGTTTGCTTGGCAGAAGCTTTCCTAACTGCAGATATTGTACTCAGCACTCTGCAGAACATCTCTGAAGGGCTTGTGGTTTATCCTAAGGTAATACCGACTAAGAAAGAAGAAACCCTGAACTCATTATATCATCAGTTTAGTCTTTAGTCATAATATGCCCCTTCATCTCCAGAAGCTTGTCTCAAGTATGTATAGCAAGGAAATATCAAATCTAATATTTTCTTTCAAACATAGTGATAAAAACCTTTGTCCATTTAAGAAATAAAGACATGAGTGGGGCTCCTTCTTTTCAGTTGATGGATACCACTGTGTGGGGGAAAGGGAGTGTGTTGGTTATAAACAATAGGAGGAGTCTGCTCTTGCCTTCATCCTGTATGTTAAATTAGCAATGTAAGATGGCTTCCTGTGTATTATGGAGCAGCAGCAGTAGAGCTAAACCCTGTCACAGCCTTCTTCTAGCTGCTGTTGTCTCTGTATAGTAAGATTTTTATTAACCATTTACAAGCTGCTATATCCTCTTCTAGAAAGGTTGTTAAATACACAGGGTTATGTGACTGTGTATAATGAGATTTTTATTACCATTTACAAGCTGCTATGTTCTCCTTTTGGGCTGGCTGCTTAATACACAGGTATATGTCTTACATGGCTGATGACGTTTATCTATACCAGGCTACTGACAGGATGTGAGTGAATTGCCTTCTGAATTGTTCTCTTTTCGCACATTTTTAAGAAAAAAAAGTGAACTGGTTCTCTTATAATATTCTTTCTCCTACGCCTCATTGGGGGACACAGGACCATGGGTGTTATGCTGCTTGCCACTAGGAGGACACTAAGTAAGCACAAATAATTAACTCCTCCTCTGCAGTATACACCCCTTGACTGGCCAGTAATGACCCAGTTCTTGCTTAGTGTCTGAAGGAGGCACTTGGGTCTGTTTTCAGACTCCACCGTTTTTATTTTATTTTTATTTTCTGTAAATTTTTATTTTTTAATTAACGGAGTGAAGGGGGCAACGGATTCCTTTCTAGGGTCCGCTCTTCCCCGAACCATGAACAGGCGAGCACGGCGAGTATACCTCCCCGTACCTCTCCTGCAACGAATGGGGCACGCCTAATCTACGCTAGGGCGACGGTTCCTATACGGTCCCGATCTCCCCCGTGTAAGATGGCGAGCACATAGAGTATACCTCTTATGTGCATCTCCCGGGCTCCTCCGCATTCAAGCCCTCTCCTCGGCGTCATGTAGTCCCCACAGTAGCCGTCAATCCCCTGCGGCAGGCACATCTGAAGACGCACAGACGCTCTCCATCCCCCAGCATAGGGAGGATCGATTGAGCTGGAGGCGACATCCCTCCTCGGTGAGTAGTACCCTTCCTCATGCCGCCTGCTTGGGAAGGTGCGGTCCGGGTACCTGGGGAGAGGTACCGCTGGCTAGACGCCAGCGGTGGTCATTAGGCGCAGCCGCCAGCTCCATAAATTTATTCCACGGCTTCTTCAACCGGACTAGGCCGCAGTAAAAATTCCCGCCCACCGCCGGAGCTCCACCCACTACTCACGCACTTCTCGCTCTGAACGAGAAGAGCCCTGCAAATCTCGGGCGCCATCTTGGGACTCCACTTCTGCAGGAAATCAGCCGAAAACGCTACCCTCCCTCTCTTCCTCCCCAGGGACACCAGCACAGGACCGTGGGTAAGCTGCTCCACTCCATAGGAAAAAGCTTAACCCCTTCTCTGCACTTATAGCCCTGCTATCGCAGTTTTTGGAGAATAGACATACACTGTGTCTCAATCTAAGGAGGCTAAAAGGGGCAATAAAAAGCACACTGTGTTTTTTACTTCATGTGCCACTTGCAATTCTGCCATGTGCCCACAATACCCCTCTGTGCCAGAAGTGTGACCCGGCCTGTGCACAGCTGCCTTCTGCCTCCACCTTCAATGTCTCCACCGACCCCGTCGCCTAACCCCCCAGAGTGGGCCGCTTCCTTGTCACATTCAATGGATTCTTTGGCCAAGGCATTGGACTCTTTCCGGGGATCCTCCCTAAGCCAGAACTCCCCTCCGTCGACCGTGACGGAATCTGGCGCCGGTACGGGGCCGTCCGACCACAGGGGGTACTGTACTACGGGAATCTTGGGGTTCCAGGAAAGGAACCCATGCCTCGTCCCCCCGTACACGCTCGAGCTTCAACATCTGCGAGCTCATCTTCTCACTCCCCCGAGGGTCGCAGCGTCCATGATTTCGAATACGAGTCAGAGGAATCTTTAACCCAAGACCCCTCTATTGGTCAGGAGACACTTGACTCCCTTATTGAGGCAGTCAACAAAACACTAATGGTGGACGAGGAATCTGTATCCACTCAGGAACACGTCGTGTCTTTTGAAAAGACTAAACCCGTCCAAAAGATATATGCTAATCACCCTGAGTTTCAGGACATTGTCCAAAAACACAGGGAACACCCGGATAAGCGATTTACGGCTCAAAAAGCCACGGAAGCTAAATATCCTTTCTCCAAGGACCTGATGAAGGAGTTGCTTCTCTCTCCTTCTGTGGATCTTGCCGTATCGCGACTAGCATCCAAAACCGTCCTATCTCTATCCGAAGGTTCATCAGTCAAAAACCCTTCTGACCGTCAAATTGACTACCTAGCTCTCTTAGTCTTTGAGGCCTCAGGAGCAGCACTCCTTCCTTCGTAGTTAACGCTTCCATAGCTGCGGCTAATTGCGCAGCGCAAGCGGCTGCAAACGCAATCTCCATCAGGAGGACCTTGTGGCTCCACGATTGGCGAGCAGATTCTGCTTCTAAAAAGTCACTGACTTCTTTACCTTACCAAGCTGGCCGTTTATTTGGGGAGAAACTAGACCAAATAATTTCTGACGCTACCGGAGGGAAGAGTAAATTTCTTCCTCATCAAAAACCTGCCTGGCCCTTTCGGAATCAACAACGGTTTCGATTCCGATCCTTTCGTAACCACTCCAGTTAGTCATCCACTTCCCCTGGTTCGGGACGGCGGGAAAACAGAAATCCCCAGGTCTCATACAGACCTAACCGTTCCTGGAAACCCAGACCGAGACCTTCTGGCCCTAAGCCATCCGCACCCCTTAAACCTTCTACACAATGACTCGTCGACGTGTCCGGCGGACACCGACAAAGTAGGTGGACGGCTTCTTTCGTTCCGTCAAAATTGGCTCTCGGTCGTTCACAACGAGTGGGTCAGAGAGCTCGTGTCCTCCGGATACAAAATCGAGTTTTCTTCTATCCCCCCGTCCACGCTTCTTTCAGTCCTCTCCCCCCAAATCAAGAGCGTCACATCTTCTTCAGGCCATACAGGCGCTTCAAAGGGACGGTGTCATCATTCCTGTCCCTCGAGACCAAAGGTTCAAGGGGTTTTACTCCAACCTATTCGTGGTCCCAAAGAAGGACGGGACTCTACGGCCCATACTGGACCTCAAGCTACTAAACAAGTTCGTACGGGTCCGACACTTCAGGATGGACTCGCTCCATTACGTTGTCGCGTCCCAGGAAAAAAGAGAGTTCCTTGCATCCATAGACATCAAGGATGCTTATCTACACATCCCAATTTTTCCCTCTCATCAGCAGTTCCTGCACTTCGCAGTTCAGGACGAATGCTTCCAGTTTGTGGCCTTGCCCTTCGGACTCGCCACTGCCCCCAGAGTCTTCGCGAAGGTCATGGCCATTCTCCACGCTCGGGGAGTGGTAGTTCTTCTGTATCTGGACGACCTATTAATCAAGGGTCCATCCCATTCTGCCTGCGAGGAGTCTGTACAGGTCCTTCTCAAAAAATTAGCATATAGTGTTAAATTTCATTATTTACCATGATGTAATGATTACAATTAAACTTTCATATATTATAGATTCATTATCCACCAACTGAAATTTGTCAGGTCTTTTATTGTTTTAATACTGATGATTTTGGCATACAACTCCTGATAACCCAAAAAACCTGTCTCAATAAATTAGCATATCAAGAAAAGGTTCTCTAAACGACCTATTACCCTAATCTTCTGAATCAACTAATTAACTCTAAACACATGCAAAAGATACCTGCGGCTTTTATAAACTCCCTGCCTGGTTCATTACTCAAAACCCCCATCATGGGTAAGACTAGCGACCTGACAGATGTCAAGAAGGCCATCATTGACACCCTCAAGCAAGAGGGTAAGACCCAGAAAGAAATTTCTCAACAAATAGGCTGTTCCCAGAGTGCTGTATCAAGGCACCTCAATGGTAAGTCTGTTGGAAGGAAACAATGTGGCAGAAAACGCTGTACAACGAGAAGAGGAGACCGGACCCTGAGGAAGATTGTGGAGAAGGACCGATTCCAGACCTTGGGGAACCTGAGGAAGCAGTGGACTGGATGGTGTGGAAACATCCAGAGCCACCGTGCACAGGCGTGTGCAGGAAATGGGCTACAGGTGCCGCATTCCCCAGGTAAAGCCACTTTTGAACCATAAACAGCGGCAGAGGCGCCTGACCTGGGCTACAGAGAAGCAGCACTGGACTGTTGCTAAGTGGTCCCAAGTACTTTTTTCTGATGAAAGCAAATTTTGCATGTCATTCGGAAATCAAGGTGCCAGAGTCTGGAGGAAGACTGGGGAGAAGGAAATGCCAAAATGCCTGAAGTCCAGTGTCAAGTACCCACAGTCAGTGATGGTGTGGGGTGCCATGTCAGCTGCTGGTGTTGGTTCACTGTGTTTCATCAAGGGCAGGATCAATGCAGCTAGCTATCAGGAGATTTTGGAGCACTTCATGCTTCCATCGGCTGAAATGCTTTATGGAGATGAAGATTTCATTTTTCAGCACGACCTGGCACCTGCTCACAGTGCCAAAACCACTGGTAAATGGTTTACTGACCATGGTATTACTGTGCTCAATTGGCCTGCCAACTCTCCTGACCTGAACCCCATAGAGAATCTGTGGGATATTGTGAAGAGAAAGTTGAGAGACGCAAGACCCAACACTCTGGATGAGCTTAAGGCCGCTATTGAAGCATCCTGGGCCTCCATAACATCTCAGCAGTGTCACAGGCTGATTGCCTCCATGCCACGCCGCATTGAAGCAGTCATTTCTGCCAAAGGATTCCCGACCAAGTATTGAGTGCATAACTGAACATTATTATTTGTTGGTTTTTTTGTTTGTTATTAAAAAACACTTTTATTTGATTGGATGGGTGAAATATGCTAATTTATTGAGACAGGTTTTTTGGGTTATCAGGAGTTGTATGCCAAAATCATCAGTATTGAAACAATAAAAGACCTGACAAATTTCAGTTGGTGGATAATGAATCTATAATATATGAAAGTTTAATTGTAATCATTACATTATGGTAAATAATGAAATTTAACACTATATGCTAATTTTTTGAGAAGGACCTGTATGTATCACCATGGATTGTCTTTCTCGCCTGGGTTGGAAAATCAACTTGGAGAAATCATCTCCAGTGCCAAGTCAGCAAATCTGCTTCCTGGGCATGATTTTGGACTCTTCCCGCGGGTTAGTCATTCTCCCTCCAGAGAAGGTATTGTCCTTACAACAGGGAGCGCGCAAGCTCTCCCGCCCAGTCCCTCACTCCATTCGCTTCACAATGCGCATCCTCGGGAACATAGTTGCGGCGATGGAAGCCGTTCCGTTTGCGCAGTTCCATCTCCGTCCCCTGCAACAGGTGCTGCTGTTAGCCTGGGACAGGAGTCCAGTCTCCCTCGACCGTCGTTTTCGCCTGTTCCCACATGTCAGGCAGACCCTCAGGTGGTGGACGCTATGGTCCTCCCTGAACCAAGGGAAGTCCTTTCTCCCTGTGCGCTGGTTAGTGGTGACCACCGATGCCAGCCTTTTGGGCTTGGGCGCAGTTTTCAATCACCACACGGAACAGGGACGTTGGTCCACACGAGAGTCGTGTCTTCCAATCAATATCTTGGAGATTCAAGCGATCACACTTGCCTTACGCAATTTTCACCACCTTCTCGCAGGCCCTCCCATCAGAATCCAATCCGACAACGCCACAGCTGTGGCGTATATCAACCGGCAAGGGGAAACTCGCAGCAGGGCAGCCATGCTCGAAGTCTACCACATCCTACGCTGGGTCGAGACCAATCATTCACTCATCTCGGCAATCCACATACCGGGTGTGGAGAATTGGGAAGCGGACTTCCTCAGTCACCAAGGTCTTGCCTCGGGCGATTGGTCCCTCCATCCGGAAGTCTTCCAGCAGATTTGTCTTCACTGGGGGACGCCGGATGTGGATCTCATGGCCTCCAGACTAAACAACCAGGTTCCCCAGTTCATTGCTTGATCCCGTGATCCTTGCGCCATCGGAGCAGACGCTCTGGTGCTATCGTGGCATCGGTTCCATCTGCCGTACATATTTCCTCCTCTTCCCCTGCTCCCGAGGGTCATCAAGAAGATCAGGGCAGAAGGCAGTGATCCTTTTCACGCCAGACTGGCCGCGCCGAGTATGGTACGCAGAACTCGTCCAAATGGTCGCCGACGTCCCCTGGCGGCTTCCAGATCGCAGGGATCTTCTCTCACAGGGCCCGATTTGCCACCAGAACTCCGGGGCCCTGTCTTTGATGGCGTGGCCATTGAATCCTGGATTTTAGCCCAAGCCGGATTCTTTCCAGGGGTTTCTTCTACCATGATTTGTGCTAGGAAACCCGTATCCATGCGCATTTATCATCGCACCTGGCGCATCTTCTTTTCGTGGTGCAATACTCATGGACGTTCTCCTCTGGTGTTTTCCATTCCGTCCATTCTTGAGTTCCTCCAATCAGGTTTAGAGTCAGGCCTTGCGCTGGGCACGCTCAAGGGACAAGTGTCCGCATTGTCAGTTCTATTCCAACGAAAGATTGCTTCCAGACTGCCGGTTAACACGTTCATTCAAGGAGTCTCTCGGGTGGTCCCTCCCTATAGAATGCCTTTGGCTTCATGGAATCTTAACTTGGGTCTCAGAGTTCTTCAGGATGCCCCTTTCGAACCATTGCAGGACATCTCTCTCACCCTCCTTTCATGGAAGGTGGTCTTTCTAGTGGCGATTACGTCAATCAGGAGAGTTTCTGAGTTGGCGGCTGTCTTGCCGACCCCCTTTTCTGATTTTTCACCCAGACAAGGCAGTTTTGAGGACCTCTCCCTCTTTCCTACCTAAAGTCGTCTCCTCTTTTCATCTAAATGAGGACATTGTCTTGCCGTCATTCTGTCTGGCACCAGCCCATCGTATCGAGAAAGCGCTCCATACTTTGGATGTAGTTAGAGCTCTTCGGCGGTACATATCTCGCACGGCTCCCTTCCGTAAGTCGGATGTCCTGTTCGTGCTTCCGGAAGGACATAGGAAAGGTTTACCCGCCTCAAAGGCCACTCTAGCCAAGTGGATTCGCTCCACTATCCAGGAACCCTACCGCGTCAGGAACACCCCTGTCCCAGCAGGGATTAAGGCGCATTCAACTCGGTCTGTGCTTCTTTGGCAAATCGGCAGCAGGCGTCAGCACAACAGCTTTGCAAAGCTGTGACTTGGTCCAGTCTGCATACTTTTACGAAGCATTATCATGTTCATACCCAGGCTTCGGCAGACGCTGCCCTTGGTAGGCACATTCTGCAGACAGCGGTACCTCAGTTTGCCAGTGGTACATGGGGTTTTAGCAGTGCAATTGCTCCCCACCCAGGGACTGCTTTAGGACGTCCCATGGTCCTGTATCCCCCAATGAGGCGTAGGAGAAAAGGAGATTTTTGTGTACTCACCGTAAAATCTTTTTCTCCGAGCCAATCATTGGGGGACACAGCACCCACCCTGTTAGCCTATTGGCTGGTTGTTGTTGTGGTTTGTTCCTCAGTTTTTGACATAGTTTACTTGTCTTGGTTTTTCTTATACTCCTACTGCTTTACTACCGAACTGGGTCATTACTGGCAAGTCAAGGGGTGTATACTGCAGAGGAGGAGTTAATTCTGTGTTTACTTAGTGTCCTCCTAGAGGCAGCAGCATAACACCCATGGTCCTGTGTCCCCCAATGATTGGCTCGGAGAAAAAGATTTTACAGTAAGTACAAAGAAATCTCCTTATTAACCAATGATTTGAAGAGTCCACCAATAATACTGGTGCATTTACAGAATTAACCAACCGGTAACATTTGTTGATGGCAGTCGTTTAATATCCTGATTACACAGGCTGACCACTCTTCTTCAGATGTACACTAGTCCATCTGTAATGGGTTCTTTGATGCTTTTGGCTCATTCATCAAGTTATCGGGAGCCTGTGTAGACTGCACGTTAATTGTGCAGTGTAAATGGACCTTTAGAGGGTAAGTTCACACAGAGCGTTTTTGCTTCTTTTTTGCTGCGTTTTTTCAACACCCATTCAAGTCAATGGGTGAAAAAATGCAGCAAAAACGCTGAAAGAAGTGACATGCTCTTTGTCCAAAAAACGCAGCAAAGCACAAAATACTGATCACACAAAAAAACAATGTGTGTGCATGAGATTTCTGAAATCTCATAGGCTTTGCTGGTACTGTAAAAAGCAGCTGAAAATTCCCATTAAAAAAGCAGCAAAAAGCCCTGTGTGAACTTACCCTTTGTCCTGCAGCCTTGTAATGTCATAGGAGCAGTCTATTTTGCCAATGACAATCTACAATTTTATTATCATTTTTGTGTTTTTTACTAAGAATGGATAGGCTTGATTTAACGCCTTCCCAACATGTGACATGTATGAATATCAAGTGTCTGGTGTAGGTGTATGGCACAAGCTCAGGAGCTCTATATCAGACTGTTGAGTTTGGGTCAAGAGACCCGTGGCCTGTTTGGAAATGGCGGTCCATACACGGTGTCTAATGACCCCTATATACATTATACTAACCTGACAATGTAATGTGTACTGGGGCCTGCAGATTCTCCACTGACTGATTATGTTGGGGGAGATAAGGATCCAGCATGTTCGATTTCAGTTTCTTGATCCTTTTGTTCCCTAAGGGATAATCTACCACCAGATATTTATGGTATCCTCTTAACCCCTTCCCGACCTTTGACGCACCGTATGCGTCGTGAAAACCTGTGCCATTCCGACCTGTGACGCAGCATATGCGTCATGGCCGGATTGGGCTCCTGCAGGCCGGGTGAAAGGGTTAACTGTAATTTCACCCGGCCTGCAGGGACAGGAGGAGTTGTACTTTAGCCCAGGGGGAATGGCTTCACCCCCCCCCCCGTGGCTACGATCGCTCTGATTGGCTGTGGAAAGTGAAACTGCCAATCAGAGCGATTTGTAATATTTCACCTAAAAAACTGGTGAACTATTACAATACAGCCATGGCCGATGCTGCAATATCATCGGCCATGGCTGGAAACACTGATGTGCACCCACCCCACCCCACCGATCGCCCCCCCCCAGCCCTCCGTCCTGTGCTCCGCTCCCCTCCGTCCTGTGCTCCGCTCCCCCGTGCTCCAATCCCACCCCCCGTGCTCCAATCCCACCCCCCTGCACTCCGGTCCACCCCCCCGCACTGTGATCCACCGCCCCCCCCCCCCCCCCCCCCCCGCATTGCGATCCACCTCCCCGTGCTTCCCCCGCCACCCCATCATAGTTACCGAGCCTCCCGGGGTCCGTCCGTCTTCTTTCCTGGGCGCCGCCATCTTCCAAAATGGCGGGCGCATGCGCAGTGCGCCCGCCGAATCTGCCGGCCGGCAGATTCATTTCAAGTGCATTTTGATCACTGTGATAAAATTTCACAGTGATCAAAATAAAAAAAAAAGTAAATGACCCCCCCCCTTCCCCCTTTGTCACCCCCATAGGTAGGGACAATAATAAAATAAAGAAAAATTTTTTTTTCTTCCACTAAGGTTGGGATTAGAACTAGGGTTAGGGTTTCGGTATGTGCACACGTATTCTGGTCCTCTGCGGATTTTTCCGCAGCGGATTTGATAAATCCGCAGTGCTAAACCGCTGCGGATTTATTGCGGATTTACCGTGGTTTTTCTGCGCATTTCACTGCGGTTTTACAACTGCGATTTTCTATTGGAGCAGTTGTAAAACCGCTGTGGAATCCGCAGAAAGAAGTGACATGCTGCAGAATGTAAACCCCTGCGTTTCCGTGCAGTTTTTCTGCAGCATGTGTACAGCGATTTTTGTTTCCCATAGGTTTACATTGAACTGTAAACTCATGGGAAACTGCTGCGGATCCGCAGCGTTTTCCGCAGCGTGTGCACATACCTTTAGAATTAGGCCATGTGCACACGGTGCGGATTTGGCTGCGGATCCGCAGCAGTGTTCCATCAGGTTTACAGTACCAAATAAACCTATGGAAAACCAAATTCGCTGTGCCCATGTTGCGCAAAATACCGTGCGGAAACGCTGCGTTGTATTTTCCGCAGCATGTCAATTCTTTGTGCGGATTCCGCAGCGTTTTACACCTGTTCCTCAATAGGAATCCGCAGGTGAAATCCGCACAAAAAACACTGGAAATCCGCGGTAAATCCACGGGTAAAACGCAGTGCCTTTTTACCCACAGATTTTTCAAAAGTGGTGCGGAAAAATCTCACACGAATCCGCAACGTGGGCACATAGCCTTAGGGTTGGAATTAGGGTTGTGGTTAGGGTTGTGATTAGGGTTATGGCTACAGTTGGGATTAGGGGTGTGTTGGGGTTAGTGTTGGAGGTAGAATTGAGGGGTTACCACTGTTTAGGCACATCAGGGGTCTCCAAACGCAACATGGCGCCACCATTGATTCCAGCCAATCTTGTATTCAAAAAGTCAAATGGTGCTCCCTCACTTCCGAGCCCCGACGTGTGCCCAAACAGTGGTTTACCCCCACATATGGGGTACCAGCATACTCAGGATAAACTGCGCAACAATTACTGGGGTCCAATTTCTCCTGTTACCCTTGTGAAAATAAAAAATTGCTTGCTAAAACATCATTTTTGAGGAAAGAAAACGTATTTATTATTTTCACGGCTCTGCGTTATAAACTTCTGTGAAGCACTTGGGGGTTCAAAGTGCTCACCACACATCTAGATAAGTTGTTTTCGGGGTCTAGTTTCCAAAATGGGGTCACTTTTGGGGGGTTTCTACTGTTTAGCCACATCAAGGGCTCTGCAAACGCAACGTGACGCCCGCAGAGCATTCCATCAAAGTCTGCATTTCAAAACATCACTACTTCCCTTCCAAACCCCGACGTGTGCCCAAACAGTGGTTTAACCCCACATATGGGGTATCAGCGTACTCAGGAGAAACTGAACAACAACTTTTGGGGTCAAATTTCTCCTGTTACCCTTGGGAAAATAAAAAATTGCGGGCTAAAAAATCATTTTTGAGAAAATAATTTTTTATTTTATTTTCATGGTTCTGCGTTCTAAACTTCTGTGAGCACTTGGGGGTTCAAAGTCCTCACCACACATCTAGATTAGTTCCTTTGGGGGTCTAGTTTCCAAAATGGGGTCATTTGTGGGGGATCTGCAATGTTTAGGCACACGGGGGCTCTCCAAACGCGACATGGTGTCCGCTAATGATTGGAGCTAATTTTCCATTTAAAAAGCCAAATGGCGTGCCTTCCCTTCCGAGCCCTGCCGTGCGCCCAAACAGTGGTTTACCCCCACATATGGGGTATCAGCGTACTCAGGACAAACTGGACAACAACATTTGGGGTCCAATTTCTCCTATTACCCTTGGCAAAATAGGAAATTCCAGGCTAAAAAATTATTTTTGAGGAAAGAAAAATTATTTTTTATTTTCATGGCTCTGTGTTATATACTTCTGTGAAGCACCTGGGGGTTTAAAGTACTCAGTATGCATCTAGATAAGTTCCTTGGGGGGTCTAGTTTCCAAAATGGGGTCACTTGTGGGGGAACTCCAATGCATAGGCACACAGGGGCTCTCCAAACGCGACATGGTGTCCGCTAACAATTGGAGCTAATTTTCCATTCAAAAAGTCAAATGGCGCGCCTTCCCTTCCGAACCTTACCATGTGCCCAAACAGTGGTTTAGCCCCACATGTGAGGTATCAGCGTACTCAGGAGAAATTGCCCAACAAATTTTAGGATCCATTTTATCCTGTTGCCCATGTGAAAATGAAAAAATTGAGGCTAAAAGATTTTTTGTGTGAAAAAAAGTACTTTTTCATTTTTACGGATCAATTTGTGAAGCACCTGAGGGTTTAACCCCTTCATGACCCAGCCTATTTTGACCTTAAAGACCTTGCCGTTTTTTGCAATTCTGACCAGTGTCCCTTTATGAGGTAATAACTCAGGAACGCTTCAACGGATCCTAGCGGTTCTGAGATTGTTTTTTCGTGACATATTGGGCTTCATGTTAGTGGTAAATTTAGGTCAATAAATTATGCGTTTATTTGTGATAAAAACGGAAATTTGGCGAAAATTTCGCAATTTTCACAATTTGAATTTTTATTCTGTTAAACCAGAGAGTTATGTGACACAAAATAGTTAATAAATAACATTTCCCACATGTATACTTTACATCAGCACAATTTTGGAAACAACATTTTTTTTTGCTAGGAAGTTATAAGGGTTAAAATTTGACCAGCGATTTCTCATTTTTAGAACGAAATTTACAAAACCATTTTTTTTTAGGGACCACCTCACATTTGAAGTCAGTTTACGGGGTCTACATGGCTGAAAATACCCAAAAGTGACACCATTCTAAAAACTGCACCCCTCAAGGTGCTCAAAACCACATTCAAGAAGTTTATTAACCCTTCAGGTGCTTCACAGCAGCAGAAGCAACATGGAAGGAAAAAATGAACATTTAACTTTTTAGTCACAAAAATTATCTTTTAGCAACAATTTTTTTGATTTCACAATGGTAAAAGGAGAAACTGAACCACGAAAGTTGTTGTCCAATTTGTCCTGAGTACGCTGATACCTCATATGTAGGGGTAAACCACTGTTTGGGCGCACGGCAGGGCTTGGAAGGGAAGGAGCGCCATTTGACTTTTTGAATGAAAAATTGACTCCACTCTTTAGCGGACACCATGTCACGTTTGGAGAGCCCCCGTGTGCCTAAAAATTGGAGCTCCCCCACAACTGACCCCATTTTGGAAACTAGACACCCCAAGGAACTTATCTAGATGCCTAGTGAGCACTTTAAACCCTCAGGTGCTTCACAAATTGATCTGTAAAAATGAAAAAGTACTTTTTTTTCACAAAAAATTTCTTTTCGCCTCAATTTTTTTATTTTTACATGGGCAATAGGATAAAATGGATCCTAAAATTTGTTGGGCAATTTCTCCCGAGTACGCCGATACTTTATATGTGGGGGTAAACCACTGTTTGGGCACACGGCAGGGCTCGGAAGGGAAGGCGCGCCATTTGACTTTTTGAATGGAAAATTAGCTCCAATTGTTAGCGGACACCATGTCGCGTTTGGAGAGCCCCTGTGTGCCTAAACATTGGAGCTCCCCCACAAGTGACCCCATTTTGGAAACTAGACCCCCCAAGGAACTTATCTAGATGCATATTGAGCACTTTAAACCCCCAGCTGCTTCACAGAAGTTTATAACGCAGAGCCAAGAAAATAAAAAATAACTTTTCTTTCCTCAAAAATGATTTTTTAGCCTGGAATTTCCTATTTTGCCAAGGGTATTAGGAGAAATTGGACCCCAAATGTTATTGTCCAGTTTGTCCTGAGTACGCGGATACCCCATATGTGGGGGTAAACCACTGTTTGGGCGCACGGAAGGGAAGGCACGCCGTTTGGCTTTTTAAATGGAAAATTAGCTCCAATCATTAGCGGACACCATGTCACGTTTGGAGAGCCCTTGTGTGCCTAAACATTGGGGATCCCCCACAAATGACCCCATTTTGGAAACTAGACCCCCAAAGGAACTAATCTAGATGTGTGGTGAGGACTTTGAACCCCCAAGTGCTTCACAGAAGTTTATAACGCAGAGCCATGAAAATAAAATAAAAAATTATTTTCTCAAAAATGATCTTTTAGCCTGCAATTTTTTATTTTCCCAAGGGTAACAGGAGAAATTTGACCCCAATATTTGTTGTCCAGTTTCTCCTGAGTACGGTGATACCCCATATGTGGGGGTAAACTACTGTTTGGGCACATGCCGGGGCTCGGAAGTGAAGTAGTGACGTTTTGAAATGCAGACTTTGATGGAATGCTCTGCGGGCGTCACGTTGCGTTTGCAGAGCCCCTGATGTGGCTAAACAGTAGAAACCCCCCACAAGTGACCCCATTTTGGAAACTAGACCCCCAAAGGAACTTATCTAGATGTGTGGTGAGCACTTTGAACCCCCAAGTGCTTCACAGAAGTTTATAACGCATAGCCGTGAAAATAATAAATAAGTTTTCTTTCCTCAAAAATATTTATTTAGCCCAGAATTTTTTATTTTCCCAAGGGTTACAGGAGAAATTGGACCACAAAAGTTGTTGTCCAGTTTCTCCTGAGTACGCTGATACCCCATGTGTGGGGGTAAACCACTGTTTGGGCACACGTCGGGGCTCAGAAGGGAAGTAGTGACTTTTGAAATGCAGACTTTGATGGAATGGTCTGCGGGTGTCACGTTGCGTTTGCAGAGCCCCTGGTGTGCCTAAACAGTAGAAATCCCCCACAAGTGACCCATTTTAGAAACTAGACCCCCCAAGGAACTTATCTAGATATGTGGTGAGCACTTTGAACCCCCAAGTGCTTCACAGACGTTTACAACGCAGAGCCGTGAAAATAAAAATCATTTTTCTTTCCTCAAAAATGATGTTTTAGCAAGCATTTTTTTATTTTCACAAGGGTAACAGGAGAAATTGGACCCCAGTAATTGTTGCGCAGTTTGTCCTGAGTATGCTGGTACCCCATATGTGGGGGTAAACCACTGTTTGGGCACACGTCGGGGCTCGGAAGTGAGGGAGCACCATTTGACTTTTTGAATACAAGATTGGCTGGAATCAATGGTGGCGCCATGTTGCGTTTGGAGACCCCTGATGTGCCTAAACAGTGGTAACCCCTCAATTCTACCTCCAACACTAACCCCAACACACCCCTAACCCTTATCCCAACTGTAGTCATAACCCTAATCACAACCCTAACCGCAACACACCCCTAACCACAACCCTAACCCCAACACACCCCTAACCCTAACCACAACCCTAATTCCAACCCTAACCCTAAGGCTATGTGCCCACATTGCGGATTCGTGTGAGATTTTTCAGCATCATTTTTGAAAAATCCGCGGGTAAAAGGCACTGCGTTTTACCTGCGGATTTACCGTGGATTTCCAGTGTTTTTTGTGCGGATTTCACCTGCGGATTCCTATTGAGGAACAGGTGTAAAACGCCGCGGAATCCGCACAAAGAATTGACATGCTGCGGAAAATACAACGCAGCGTTTCCGCGTGGTATTTTCCGCACCATGGGCACAGCGGATTTGGTTTTCCATAGGTATACTTGGTACTGTAAACCTGATGGAACACTGCTGCGGATCCGCAGACAAATCCGCACCGTGTGCACATGGCCTAATTCTAAAGGTATGTGCACACGCTGCGGAAAACGCTGCGGATCCGCAGCAGCTTCCCATGAGTTTACAGTTCAATGTAAACCTATGGGAAACAAAAATCGCTGTACACATGCTGCAGGAAAACTGCACGGAAACGCAGCGATTTACATTCCGCAGCATGTCGCTTCTTTCTGCGGATTCAACAGCGGTTTTACAACTGCTACAATAGAAAATCGCAGTTGTGAAATGCGCAGAAAAACCGCGGTAAATCTGCCATAAATCCGCAGTGGTTTAGCACTGCGGATTTATCAAATCCGCAGAGGACCAGAATACGTGTGCACATACCGAAACCCTAACCCTACCCCTAACCCTACCCCTAACCCTAATTCTTACCCCAACCTTAGTGGAAGAAAAAAAAAAATCTTTATTTTATTATTGTCCCTACCTATGGGGGTGACAAAGGGGGGGGGACATTCAGTATTTTTTTTATTTTGATCACTGCGATACGTTTTATCGCAGTGATCAAAATGCACTTGAAACGAATCTGCCGGTCGGCAGATTCGGCGGGCGCACTGCGCCCACCATTTTGGAAGATGGCGGCGCCCAGGAAAGAAGACCACGGACCACGGGAGGCTCGGTAAGTATGATGAGGTGGGGGGGAGCACGGGGGGGTGGATCGGAGCATGGGGGGTAAATCGGAGCACAGGGGGTGGATCGGAGCACGGGGGAAGGTGCATTGGAGCATCGGGGGGTGGATCGGACTGCAGGGGGGGTGGATCGGAGTGCAGGGGGGGTGGTTGGAGCACGGGGGGGGTGATTGGAGCACGGGGGGGAGCGGACAGGAGGACGGAGGGGAGCAGAGCAGTGTAAAGGACAGATCGGAGGGCTGGGGGGGCGATCGGTGGGGTGGGGGCACATCAATGTTTCCAGCCATGGCCGATGATATTGCAGCATCGGCCATGGCTGGATTGTAATATTTCACCAGTTATAATAGGTGAAATATTACAAATCGCTCTGATTGGCAGTTTCACTTTCAACAGCCAATCAGAGCGATCGTAGCCACGGGGGGGGGGGGGGGGGTGAAGCCACCCCCCCTGGGCTAAACTACCACTCCCCCTGTCCCTGCAGATCGGGTGAAATGGGAGTTAACCCTTTCACCGGATCTGCAGGGACGCGATCATTCTGTGACACAGCATATGCGTCACAGGTCGGATTGGCACCGACTTTCATGACGCATACGCTGTGCCACAGGTCGGGAAGGGGTTAAAGTGCTCACTATGCATCTAGATAAGTTCCTTGGGGCGTCTCGTTTCCAAAATGGGGTCGCTTGTGGGGGAGCTCCAATTTTTAGGCACACGGGGCTCTCCAAACACGACATGGAGTCCGCT
Organism: Ranitomeya imitator; assembly: GCF_032444005.1. Taxonomy (NCBI): domain Eukaryota; kingdom Metazoa; phylum Chordata; class Amphibia; order Anura; family Dendrobatidae; genus Ranitomeya; species Ranitomeya imitator. The sequence continues at coordinate 49,746,651 of NC_091289.1, read as the reverse complement.
AAAGAGTGCAGCCAATTTTTCATTCAAAAAGTCAAATGGCGCTCCTTCCCTTCCAAGCCCTGCCGTGCGCCCAAACAGTGGTTTACCCCCACATATGAGGTATCAGCGTACTCGGGACAAATTGGACAACAACTTTCGTGGTTCAGTTTCTCCTTTTACCATTGGGAAAATAAAAAAATTGTTGCTAAAAGATCATTTTTGTGACTAAAAAGTTAAATGTTCATTTTTTCCTTCCATGTTGCTTCTGCTGCTGTGAAGCACCTGAAGGGTTAATAAACTTCTTGAATGTGGTTTTGTGCACCTTGAGGGGTGCAGTTTTTAGAATGGTGTCACTTTTGGGTATTTTCAGCCATATAGACCCCTCAAACTGACTTCAAATGTGATGTGGTCCCTAAAAAAAAATGGTGTTGTAAAAATGAGAAATTGCTGGTCAACTTTTAACCCTTATAACTCCCTAACAAAAAAAAATGTTGTTTCCAAAATTGTGCTGATGTAAAGTAGACATGTGGGAAATGTTATTTATTAACTATTTTGTGTCACATAACTCTCTGGTTTAACAGAATAAAAATTCAAAATGTGAAAATTGTGAAATTTTAAACATTTTCGCCAAATTTCCGTTTTTATCACAAACGCAGAATTTATTGACCTAAATTTACCACTAACATGAAGCCCAATATGTCACACAAAAAACAATGTCAGAACCGCTAGGATTCGTTGAAGCGTTCCTGAGTTATTACCTCTTAAAGGGACACTGGTCAGAATTGCGAAAAACGGCCAGGTCATTAAGGTCAAAATAGGCTGGGTCATGAAGGGGTTAAAGAACACTGGAGCGTTTGGTCGGAATCCTAATAGATGATTGTGACTTTTCTCACATTTGCTTTTCTAAATCTTCTCAGGTAATTGAAAGGCGCATCCGTCAGGAACTTCCATTCATGGCCACAGAGAATGTCATCATGGCGATGGTGAAAACTGGAGGAAATAGGCAGGTTGGTAGCACGATATCTACAACATCAAGGCAAGATGCTTTGTTTTGGGGGTCAACATCAAGACAAAACATGACTGTATATCAAAATTTTTTTTTTTAGAGAATTAACTTTGTTGTAAAAGAAAAGTTTATTGTAAAGGGGTTATCACACCGACTGCATTTATCTAGAACAATAGAGTTGGGAGGGACCTCCAGGGTCATCATGTCCAACCCCCTGCTCAATGCAGGATTCACTAAACCATCTCTGGCAGATGTCTGTCCAGCATTTGTTTGATGACTTCCATTGAAGGAGAACTCCCCACCTCTCATATAGAATTGTAAACATATAACCCAGACCCATTACCACACATACGGGATGGGTAACACCCTATTCAATCGCTAAACATACTGATCAGCTAAAGCAATTATTAAACTGCACGCTAAATCAAGGAGTGTTTTACTCTTTTAGATAAAAAGTTATAACTTTATTAATACAGACAATACAAAAAATAAAACAATGCCTCAAAACCATAAACATCAATTATATGGTGGCAGGTAGGCGTAGAACAAACTCTAATGGTAGCAGGAAAGCATCAGGTAAAACGAACATTCTTTAATTTTTCAGGTTTGAACAATAGAGCATGCTAAGAAAATACCTCAAATGAGTTAGATATAACACAAATTCTAAATTGACAAATATTAATACTATAAGCTTTATGTGTTGTTATGCGTCTATGCATGAATTTTAGAATTTATGATAATAAGAAAATAGAAACTGTACAGCGTGCAATTTTGTGTATAAATTCAATCAACACACTTGGGTAAATAGAGGCGCTTATACAAAATCCAGGTTTTTCAGGTTTGAACAATAGAGCATGCTAAGAAAATACCTCAAATGAGTTAGATATAACACAAATGCCAAATTGACAAATTTTAATACTATAAGCTTTATGTGCTGTACAGTTTCTATTTGTTTATTATCTTAAATCCTAAAATTCATGCATAGAGTAGACGCATAACAACACATAAAGCTGATAGTATTAATATTTGTCAATTTGGCATTTGTGTTATATCTAACTCATTTGAGGTATTTTCTTAGCATGCTCTATTGTTCAAACCTGAAAAATTAAAGAATGTTCGTTTTACCTGATGCTTTCCTGCTACCATTAGAATTTGTTCTACGCCTACCTTCCACCATATAATTGATGTTTATGGTTTTGAGGCATTGTTTTATTTTTTGTATTGTCTGTATTAATAAAGTTATAACTTTATCTAAAAGAGTAAAACACTCCTTGAGTTAGCGTGCAGTTTAATAATTGCTTTAGCTGATCAGTATCTCATATAGAATTGTAGAATTCGCTGCATCGGTGATAAATAGACGATATCTGTGGATCTGACCGTTGGGACAGCATTTCAGAGTGTAGCTGTATTTACTTGGTCTTATTGAATAGTTGTGACCGCTTGCACCTGTTCATACCTGTTTTATTCTGTTTGGAGGTGCAGGTCAATTTTTGTTTTTTGGGTGGTCAGGGGGTTGTAGTGTAATGCACTAACATAGTGTTTCCCAATATCCAGTCCTCACAGCCCCCAACAGATCATGTTTTCAGGATTTCCTTAGGGTCTGTTTCCACGTGCAGGAAACGCTGCGTGTCTGACGCTGCATAGAGTCGCAGCGTCAGACACGCAGCGTCCAGATGTTACAGCATAGTGGAGGGGATTTAATGAAATCCCGTCTCCACTATGCGTGGTAACACGCACGCGGCGGCCCTGCGACTCCGGACATGCTGCGCGTCTTTTCAGATCGCAGCATGTCCGTATATCTTGCGGCGACGCTGCGTCGCCGCAAGATATAGCACAGGGCCCTATGGTGGGGAGCGATGATGCCGGATGTGTGCTATGAACACATCCGGCATCATCGCGTCCCAGAAAGGGGGCGGGGCTTACCGCAGAGCGGCTAAGCCGCTCCGACGATACCGCCGGCCATCCTGATCGTGGACACATACCCTAAGTTTTGCACGAGTGCTGGAATTATTATCAAGGCATCAGACACTGACACAGATTCACCTGTGCTATACTAAGGAAATCCTGTTGGGGGAGCCTTGAGGACTGGAGTTTGGGAATCACTGCTGTAACCTATGCCTTATTGGGACATCTCATGTTTGGGACTCACGGTTTACAAACCAGCTACAGGAAAAATGAATGACCAAGCAAGACATTCCTCAACTTAATGGTCTCCAGATCTTGTCTGTTTGACTGTCATAGCCACACGCTGGCCGCAGTGGAGACATGGCCTTCTGCGCTGTCTCACAGTGACCAGGTAGGGACCATAGAACAGTTGGCATAAGAGCATTGATAGATTAGAAAAGTCAGTAGTTGTTATTTTTACCCATAGGCATGCTTAAAAAACAAAGTCAGAAAACACCTTTAACAAATGTCAGATAGTTTTATTCTAACTTGATTCTTGTTCTCTGTAACTCTTCCTACGTTCCTCTGCTTTAGGACTGCCACGAGCGTATCAGGGTGCTCTCTCAACAAGCCGCTGCTGTAGTGAAGCAGGAAGGGGGAGACAACGACCTGATCCACAGAATTCGCTCTGATCCCTACTTTGCTCCTATTCATGGACAACTGGAACAATTGCTGGACCCCAAATCTTTTACTGGCCGAGCTCCTCAGCAGGTGAGATTTGCAGGGCGCGCACGCCATCCGGGCGAGTGATTCCCACATCTGGCTTATAGGGCACAATAACATTCAGCCTAGATTATTTCTGTCCTGCACATGGTATGGAGCTGGGGTCTCGCTGTATCGCTGAGTAATGTAATTATACTACAGCCTGCAAGTCATCGCAGTATTAGCAGAAAATTGCTCTTTGGTATTAGACATTGCCCCAATACAGTGAGAAACATATCCATTGTTTGATTAAAGGGGTTGTACAGGATTAGAAAAACATGGCTACTTTCTTCCACACTGTTCTGGATATCTGGTATGACAGCATAACTGCTTTCACTTCAATAAAGTTAACGTTGACCTGTCTCCAAATTAAAAGTCGTCAGTTTTTGTGCTTATAGGAGGCTATGTGGGGCTCATCCTGCGTATAGGAGGCTATGTGGGGCTCGCGCTGCATATAGGAGGCTATGTGGGGCTCGCGCTGCATATAGGAGGCTATGTGGGGCTCGCACTGCATATAGGAGGCTATATGGGGCTCGCGCTGCATATAGGAGGCTATGTGGGGCTCGCACTGCATATAGGAGGCTATATGGGGCTCGCGCTGCGTATAGGAGGCTATATGGGGCTCGCGCTGCGTATAGGAGGCTATGTGGGGCTCGCGCTGCATATAGGAGGCTATGTGTGGCTCGCGCTGCATATAGGAGGCTATGTGGGGCTCGCGCTGCATATAGGAGGCTATGTGGGGTTCGCGCTGCATATAGGAGGCTATGTGGGGCTCGCGCTGCATATAGGAGGCTATGTGGGGTTCGCGCTGCATATAGGAGGCTATATAGGGCTCGCGCTGCATATAGGAGGCTATGTGGGGCTCGCGCTGCGTATAGGAGGCTGTATGGGGCTCGCGCTGCATATAGGAGGCTATGTGGGGCTCGCGCTGCGTATAGGAGGCTGTATGGGGCTCGCGCTGCATATAGGAGGCTATGTGGGGCTTGCGCTGCATATAGGAGGCTGTATGGGGCTCGCGCTGCATATAGGAAGCTATGTGAGGCTCGCGCTGCATATAGGAGGCTAATATTTGAAAAAGTGAACAAGCTTTATTGAATCACACATATAAAAGATAAAAACCGTTAAATATGTAATGCACACAATACATTGAGCAACCAATATATGGCATAATATTATGAGGTAAATGACAAAGTTACCAAAAAAAAAGTGAGTGCCGGCAAAAATGGGATAACATTACATACAAAAATGCTGTGTTAGAGAAAGTACAAAGCTAAATGTCACAGAATGTATAGAGGGTAAAAGCTGCTAAGTAAAGTGGTGACGTATACCGCTATAGCTAGTGCAGATCCATGTGGATATCAAATGCTACCAGCACCAATCCTCCAATCTAACAACTAAAGACTAGCAAAAACTAGCATAGGTCAGTCCAACAGTTTCCCAACATTGTAGACTTTGAACACAGCAATGCATAATAAAAATAATTAGTTACCCATATTAGTGCTAGGTCAAGTGTCCCGGACCCCACTCCCCAACGCACGTTTCGGTGTGAGATCACCTTCTTCACCCACTGATTCTAACGCATCAGGTATTCTAGAATATGTATGTCCACGTAGTATATTGCCCGGCCGCGTAGTATATTGCCCGGCCACGTAGTATATTGCCCGGCCACGTAGTATATTGCCCGGCCACGTAGTATATTGCCCGGTCACGTAGTATATTGCCCGGCCACGTAGTATATTGCCCTGTCACGTAGTATATTGCCCTGTCACATAGTATATTGCCCAGTCACGTAGTTCACGTAATATATTGCCCAGTTACGTATAGTATATTGCCCAGTCACATAGTATATTGCCCAGCTACGTAGTGTATTGCCCAGCTTGCCCAGTCACATAGTATATTGGACAGCCACGTACAGTGCCTACAAGTAGTATTCAACCCCCTGCAGATTTAGCAGGTTTACACATTTGGAATTAACTTGGCATTGTGACATTTGGACTGTAGATCAGCCTGGAAGTGTGAAATGCACTGCAGCAAAAAAGAATGTTATTTCTTTGTTTATTTTTTTTTTTAATTGTGAAAAGTCTTTTCAGAGGGTCATTTATTATTCAACCCCTCAACCCACCAGAATTCTGTTTGGTTTCCCTAAAGTATTAAGAAGTAGTTCAGGCACAAAGAACAATGAGCTTCACATGTTTGGATTATTATCTCTTTTTCCAGCCTTTTCTGACTATTTAAGACCCTCCCCAAACTTGTGAACAGCACTCATACATGGTCAACATGGGAAAGACAAAGGAGCATTCCAAGGCCATCAGAGACAAGATCGTGGAGGGTCACAAGGCTGGCAAGGGGTACAAAACCCTTTCCAAGGAGTTGGACCTACCTGTCTCCACTGTTGGGAGCATCATCCGGAAGTGGAATGCTTATGGAACTACTGTTAGCCTTCCACGGCCTGGACAGCCTTTGAAAGTTTCCTCCCGTGCCGAGGCCAGGCTTGTCCGAAGAATCAAGGCTAACCCAAGGACAACAAGGAAGGAGCTCCGGGAAGATCTCATGGCAGTGGGGACATTGGTTTCAGTCAATACCATAAGTAACGTACTCCACCGCAATGGTCTCCGTTCCAGACGAGCCCGTAAGGTACCTTTTACTTTCAAAGCGTCATGTCAAGGCTCGTCTACAGTTTGCTCATGATCACTTGGAGGACTCTGAGACTGACTGGTTCAAGGTTCTCTGGTCTGATGAGACCAAGATCGAGATCTTTGGTGCCAACCACACACGTGACGTTTGGAGACTGGATGGCACTGCATACGACCCCAAGAATACCATCCCTACAGTCAAGCATGGTGGTGGCAGCATCATGCTGTGGTGCTGTTTCTCAGCCAAGGGGCTTGGCCATCTGGTCCGCATCCATGGGAAGATGGATAGCACGGCCTACCTGGAGATTTTGGCCAAGAACCTCCGCTCCTCCATCAAGGATCTTAAGATGGGTCGTCATTTCATCTTCCAACAAGACAACGACCCAAAGCACACAGCCAAGAAAACCAAGGCCTGGTTCAAGAGGCAAAAAATCAAGGTGTTGCAGTGGCCTAGTCAGTCTCCTGACCTTAACCCAATTGAAAACTTGTGGAAGGAGCTCAAGATTAAAGTCCACATGAGACACCCAAAGAACCTAGATAACTTGGAGAAGATCTGCATGGAGGAGTGGGCCAAGATAACTCCAGAGACCTGTGCCGGCCTGATCAGGTCTTATAAAAGACGATTATTAGCTGTAATTGCAAACAAAGGTTATTCCACAAAATATTAAACCTAGGGGTTGAATAATAATTGACCCACACTTTTTATGTTTAAAATTTATATAAATTTAACTGAGCAACAAAACTTTTTGGTTTGTAAGATTTATGCATCTGTTAATAAATCCTGCTCTTGTTTGAAGTTTGAAGGCTCTAACTTATTTGCATCTTATTAAACCTGCTAAATCTGCAGGGGGTTGAATACTACTTGTAGGCATTGTAGTATACAGCAGAGTCACGTAGTATACAGCACAGAGCCACGTAGTATACTGCCCAGTCACGTAGTATACAGCACAGTCACGTAGTATATTGGCCAGTCACGTAGTATGCACCACATCCCTGTTTAAAAAAAAAAAAGAATTAAAATAAAAAATAGTTACATACTCACCTCCTGGAGCCTCCGGATCGAAGCGGCTGGTTCCCAATGCTTGTCGCGCGCTCCGGTCTGAAGAGTGCATTGCGGTCTCGCGAGATGATGACGTAGCGGTCTTGCGAGACCGTACATCATCATCTCGCGAGACCGCAATGCATGCAGCGGTCACCGGGGCGTCGCGCGGAGCGGGAAAGGCCGGTTCATGATACGGGGGGCCACCGGAGGGTGAGTATGTAACTATTTTTTATTTTTTTAATTATTTTTAACATTAGATATTTTTACTATTCATGCTGCATAGGCAGCATGAATAGTAAAAAGTTGGTCACACAGGGTTAATAGCAGCGTTAACCGAGTGTGTTACACTGCGGTCAATGCTGCCATTAGCCCTGTGTGAGCGCTGACCGGAGGGGAGTATGCGGACGCCGGGCACTGACTGCAGGGAGGAAGGAGCAGCCATTTTCTTCCGGACTGTGGATGTCGCTGATTGGTCACGGCAGCCATGACAGGCAGCTGGCGAGACCAATCAGCGAATGAATAACTGTGACAGAAAGAAAGAAGGACAGATGGAAGTGACCCTAAAGACAATTATATAGTAGATGGATTAACATGGGAATCCCCCCTATCCGCCTTCCAGAAGCACAGTCATACGCTTCCCAGTTGCCCTAAGATATTTATACAATTATTGGGTTTAGCCGGTTTCCTAACAGTAGGCTGTAGAGTTCACAGGGCCATTGCCCGCGTAGGTGTAGGTGTGCCCCAATTATGAGTTATGATGTGGGCTGTGAAGCTTCACTTTTAATAAAACGTACTGAACCAAGAGAAAAGTCACTGACACAGCTTCATTGAATTCAGGTTTATCATTCAGTCTGATCTCCACGTGTATAATCTATGGTCCCTCACCATGCGTCCTGCATTTACTAACATGTGGCAGAATGGTTCATGGTACAGAGCTCACTGATACCAGCGCGGTCCCGTAATAGGAGCCACCCGAGTAACATGTCCATTTGTGAAATCTCTTCCCTTCTATATCCTCCTCTAACACCTGTGAGTGCTGGACTCGGGAGCAGTGGAAACATGTTCGGCTCAGTGATGAACCACACTTCTGTCATCTGATGGATGAGTTTAGGTTTGGTAATCAGCCTGACTGCATTGTGCCCGCTGTAAAGTTTGGTGGAGGAAAGGTATGGGGCTTCTGTTTCAGAAGACTGATTAGTTCCAGTGAAGGAAATTCTTAATCTTTCAGCATACAAGATGTTGTGGACCATTCTAGCATCCAGCTTTGTGGGAACAGTTTGGAGAAGGCTCTTTTCTGATCCACGTGACTATGCCCCAGTGCCTAAGGTCCATAAAGCCACGGTTGGGGAAGATGGTGTGGCAGAACATGACCGGCTGCACAGAACCCTGACCTTAACCCCATCCAACAGCTTTAGGATGAGAGAGAACAGAAATTGGGAGCTAGGTCCTCTCCTCCAACATGTGTGTCTGACTGGTCATCCAGATCAGCATTTGTATGGGCAAAAATTTCTACCTGCAAATCTCCAAAATCCTGTAGAAATCCAGAAGAGTGGGAGCTATTATAGCTTCCAAGAGGTTGACTCCATATTATTGTCTATGGATTACGATATAATGAATCTTATTTGTTTTTTTGCCAGGTGGTAAAGTTTTTGAAGGAAGAGGCTATTCCATTACTTACCCCCTACCAAAATAAAATGGATGTGAAGATTGAGCTGGACCTTTGATATGTGCCACGATGAGAGATTTATTTTGGAAAATAAATAAACATGAATTTATGTGATCCTTTTGGGGGAATCCTGGTTCTTCAGCTGCACTGCCTGCTCCTCTATAGCAAAAAAAATGTTGACTGTTGTATTTACTGTGTTGCACCCCCTTTAATATTAGACCTGACAACCTTAAGACCATTTTCTTTTTCCTGATGTTTGTTGAGTATTTTCTCATCCTACCGAATTGCATCACTCAGTCTTCATGGAAGAAGAGCATGGACGTCGTACCAATGTGGCAATAGACTAAATGTTTGAGCTGTATTATTCAGACACTTGCAGCAGGTTTTAGCATGCTGTAAGGCATTTGCATGGAACCACTACCTTCTTATTATAAAAGTCATAAATAAGACCTTTATTTGTCAAGTTGGCGGATTTTACACACGTTCACACAAACAGTGCACTTAGCTACCCATAGACGTGTGATTGGACCTGTGGGTTGCTGCTTTTATTGGGATCCATACAGAATATTCTGGGGCATATTTGTCAAAACTGTCTTATTCTTAGTGCAGGCTTAGACTAAACAGTCTTTTAAAATGTGATACATTTACTAAAATGTTTTGTCTAATTTTAAAGAGGACCTTACACCACCACTGTTTGCATGATAAAGTGAAGATATTGGCTTCTAAACATCAGTGTGCATAATATACTAATTTCCCCTACAGCCAAGGGGAGAGGGGAGATTAGCAAAGATTTTTTTTTTCCGGGTGGGGGCATTTACCTTTTTCACCTGTATGATGATGTTCAATCATATAAGGCAAAGTCATGCAGGGGAAAAAAAAAGAAAGAAGCTGCCCTCCAGAGAAGGTTAGAACTGGCTCATCCAGTTTGATCTGCTAAGACTGATGTGTCTAAGGGTCCAGACGGCAGTATAAATCGGAATGCAGTGCACAGACTGGCTGGCGGATCTCCCGATCCATGCGCTGGAGCTACTTAGAGACACATGACGCTGTCCCACTTGGGTCGGAGAGCCGCGGCCAGTCTGTGCTCTGCGTTCCGATCTCAGTCTGATTAATACAGCCGTCTGACTACACCTAATCATACGGCGATACAGTATCTCCATTCCCAGCCCTAAACGACATTACAAGAGCCAGGAGAGGAGATCTCAGTGTAGTTAGGTTTAAAGGGAACCTGTCACCCCGAAAATCGCGGGTGAGGTAATCCCACCGGCATCAGGGGCTTATCTGCAGCATTCTGTAATGCTGTAGATAAGCCCCCGATGTTACCTGAAAAAGGAGAAAAAGACGTTAGATTATACTCACCCAGGAGCGGTCCCGCTGCTGGTCAGGTCGGATGGGCGTCTCCGGTCCGCTGCGGCGCCTCCTATCTTCTTTCCGTGACGTCCTCTTCTGATCTTCAGCCACGGCTCCGGCGCAGGCGTACTTTGCTCTGCCCTGTTGAGGGCAGACAAAGTACTGCAGTGCGCAGGCGCCGGGCCTCTGACCTTTCCGGCGCCTGCGCACTGCAGTACTATCCTCTGCCCTCAAGAGGGCAGAGCAAAGTACGCCTGCGCCGGAGCCGTGGCTGAAGATCAGAAGAGGACGTCATGGAAAGAAGATGGGAGGCGCCGGAGCGGACCGGAGACGCCCATCCGACCTGACCAGCAGCGGGACCGCCCCTGGGTGAGTATAACGTCTTTTTCTCCTTTTTCAGGTAACATCGGGGGCTTATCTACAGCATTACAGAATGCTGCAGATAAGCCCCTGATGCCGGTGGGATTACCTCACCCGCGATTTTCGGGGTGACAGGTTCCCTTTAAGCTATGTGCCCATGTTGCGCTTTTTAAACGTTGTTGCAGCGGTTTTCCGCTGCGGAAACTCTTAAACGCTTACATGAAGCATCCCATTATTTTTAATGGCATTCTGCATTCATTTTGCGGAAAATCAGCGTTTTTGCCGCTATAGAATTGCACTTGGACAAATGGGGGAAAAAAGCTAAAAAAAACGACAAATATGCGATAAAAACACAAGCGGATTTCCTGCAGAAAATTCTGCATACATTTTGCTACACAACTAAAGGGAATTTCAAAATAATAAAGAAAAACCCAAAAAGAGTGTTTTTATACAAGAAAAATATATATTTTTATTTAACCATAAAATATACAAAAATATAGCAGGGTAAAGCTCATCATGCAGGATAGGGGAAGTAGCTATCCATATATCATCGTGTATTCAAAACATGGTATAATCAAAACCAAAAAATAGTTAAATAATGACAAAAAGTATCAGAAAAATTATACAAATAAATACCATAATATGATTATAGGCATATATTGAGCAGCACTAATAGAGATGTGGATTAGCTTAGTGACATCAGCGTACATCCATAGGCACAAAATGTCATGGAGAAAAATAACAAATAATAGCAAGTGCCATGCCTAGGTGTAACACCCTGAAATGTACCAATGAGCTATTAAGTATAAGTAGTGCGCTGTCATGTATTACCTATTCCGAAGTATGGAAGCTAGACCCCTGCCTGCCGCCTCAACGCGCGTTTCGCCGATCTTCTTCAGGAGGCTCCTGAAGAAGATTATTTATTGGTATTTATTTGTATAATTTTTCTGATACTTTTTGTCATTATTTAACTATTTTTTGGTTTTGATTATACCAGGTTTTGAATACACGATGATATATGGATAGCTACTTCCCCTATCCTGCATGATGAGCTTTACCCTGCTATATTTTTGTATATTTTATGGTTAAATAAAAATATATATTTTTCTTGTATAAAAACACTCTTTTTGGGTTTTTCTTTATTATTTTGAAATTCCCTTTAGTTGTATATGTATTATTAGAGTGATCCACTTTGATGGATATTTTTTGGTGGAATTAGATGTTCTAATACATTTTGCTACGTAGGCACATAGTCTTACCTGATCATACTGAAAAAGCCAGTTCTGGCCTTCTCTGGGGGTGTTTTTTTTTTCTCCCCCCTCTCCCTGCATGACTCTGTCCTATCTGATTGGGCACGTCATACATGGGATAAAGTAAACGCCCCCGAGAAGAATCTCTGTTAATGCCCTATTGCCTGTATGGAAATTCAGCATATTATGCGTCTTACAATTTAGATTCCTGTATCTCCACAATTAATAGGAGAAATAAATAGAAAACTATGTTATTATTCTTCTACGTTCGTTCTTCAGCCAGTTTATGACGTAGCCACTTTAACGTGAAAAGATGGTGAAAGGCCCTCTTTAAGATTGTCTACGCTAAGTTTAAACCATGTATTAATGCGATGGCGTACTTTTGAACCGGACATACCTGCCATAATTTTGATGCGTTTTTTGATCACAAGTATGGTGATAGTCATTAAAGACTTTTTTTTGGTGCAAATTTCATCACATTTCTACAAATCTGACCAAATATCTGTGATAACTGCCTGAAGGCTTCAGCAAGATGGATTTCAAGCAGTCTGATGTTATTACGAGAAGATGAGTAATGCCCGACATTACTGGTACTACTTGTATTTCTTTTTCTTCAAACCCCCTTTAAAGGTAACCTGTCACCCCCCAAAATCGAAGGTGAGCTAAGCCCACCAGCATCGGGGGCTTATCTACAGCATTCTGTAATGCTGTACATAAGCCCCCGATGTAACCTGAAAAATAGGTTAGATTATACTCACCCAGGGGCGGTTCCGGGCCGATGGGCGTCGTGGTCCAGGGCCTCCCATCTTCTTCCGATGACGTTCCTCTTCTTGTATTCACGCTGCGGCGCAGGCATACTTTATCTGTCCTGAGGGCAGACAAAGTACGCCGGAGCCGCAGCGTGAATACAAGAAGAGGAACGTCATCGGAAGAAGATGGGAGGCCCCGAACCGCGACGCCCATCGGACCGGAACCGCCCCTGGGTGAGTATAATCTAACCTATTTTTCAGGTTACATCTGGGGCTTATGTACAGCATTACAGAATGCTGTAGATAAGCCCCCGATGCTGGTGGGCTTAGCTCACCTTCAATTTTGGGGGTGACAGGTTCCCTTTAATCTTGGATTTTTCTTACCCATCCATTAGGACTTGGCAGAACCTAAAAGGGCACCACAACCTGTAAGATCCTTGTAACAAAGGATCATGGACAGTAACATAAAAACTAAGACCTTCATGCCCAGAATTCTAACAATTCCTCGTATTCCCTTTTCATGCTTTGAGACTGGTGTCTGTACATGGAGAGTCTGGCTTGACTCATTACTAGTGATGAGCGAGTGTGCTAGTTACTCGAGTTTTCCGAGCATGCTCGGGTGATCTCCAAGTATCTTGGGCATGCTCGTAAATTATGTTTGAGTCCCCGCAGCTACATGATTTGCGGCTGCTAGACATCCTGAATACATGTGGGGATTCCCTACCAAACAGGCAACCCCTGCATGTGTTCAGGTTATCTAACAGCCGCAAATGATGCAGATGCGGGGACACAAACATAATCTACGAGCACGCCCAAAATACTAGATCACCCGAGCATGCTCGCTCATCACTACTCATTACCCTTGTTATAATGCAACACTTATTTAAAGGGACAGACATTGACTTCTAGGGTTGAGTCTAGACAGAGCGACATTGATGCAATGGGAAATTAAGACTGTGACCAGCTGATGTGGTTTTTAATTGTTTCATGGTTATAATTTTGTAGCAATAGCTTGCAAAACTGCACAGCCGCTCTATCAGCGCCAGGAGTGCGGTTACAGCCGCCACTCTCTCTACACAGAGCATTGACTGAACCTGCGCTGACACCGCCCAAAGTTCCAGTGGCGAGATTCTAAGTGCAGGCACTGGGCAGGTTCAGGATGCTATTAACCTGCAGTTTAACCCAATACCTGCAGCTCATTGGCGTTTGGGGACATGACAGACCCATGTTTATGTGTGTACCATCAATAGGTGGCGCTCACTGCACATAGATTCATGCAGCGCCCATTGAGCCCATTGTCAGTGTGTCGCTGCTGTAGATATACTTGGGAATAAGGAGCCAAGGCAATTTATAAAGAATTTCATCATCCTATAAAATGAATCTTTGTTAGGCCCCCCTTCACATATCCTTTTTTTTCATGGATACCACACATACCCATTATAATCTACTAGATGGTGGCCCGATTCTAACGCATCGGGTATTCTATCTAGAATATGTATGTAGTTTATTTATGAAGTTTTCAGAATAATGCAATTTATACACAGGATTCGGCCGGCTGGGCGCGACCAATTAGCGAAGCATGGTTCAAATTCCACGCCAATTTGTGGCCGGACTGCGCCGGTCGCTGATTGGTCACACCTGGCCAGCCGCGAACAATCAGTGAAGCCAGGGCCTGCTCCAGGTTTTTGAGGGCTCTGGGCGAAAGAGTCTCAGTGGGCCCCCCTCTTTAACACATACCACGATTCATGATGCACAGATACAGCAGAGCAATATAGCACAGCCAAGTAGTATATAACACAACCCACGTAGCATATAGCACAGCCCACGTAGCATATCGCACAGCCCACGCAGTATATAACACAGCTCACGCAGTATATAACACAGCTATATATTCTATTGCCCAGCCAATTAATATATTGCACAGCCACGTAGTATATAACACAGCCACGCAGTATATAGCACAGCTCATGCAATATATAACAGCCACATAGTATATTGCCAACCCATGTAATATATTGCACAGCCACGTGGTATATAGCACAGCCCACATAGTATAGAGCAATGTGGGCACCATATCCCTGTTAAAAAAAACTAGTTATATACTCACCTTCCGGGGGCCCCCGGATCCAGGCCAGGTGTTTAGCAATGCTCCTCGCGACGCTTCGGTCCCAAGAATGCATTGCGGTCTTGCGAGATGATGACGTAGCAGTCTTGTGACCACGTTCACACATTGAGTATTTGGTGAGTATTTTTACCTCAGTATTTGTAAGCTAAAACCAGGTACGAGTGATAAATACAGAAGTGGTGACGTGTTTCTACTATACTTTTCCTTTGATTGTGCCCCTCCTGGCTTTGGCCTACAAATACTGAGGTAAAAATACTGAATGTAGAGAGTTTACTAATTTATAGTAGGCTGCCTGTGGTTATTTGTCACTACTAATGTGAAGAACAAACAGGCTCTCCATGCATGTGCTGTGACAGTCACACAGCCGCGACACATACAGCTGTGGCGCTGATCGGCCGGCGTGAACCAGGAAACAGTGTTCCCTCTGTTATAGAGCGCTGATTAAGAGGGAACCTGCGCAAAATCGCTCATCTCTAGTCATGACTAAGCCATCGTCCGGTTACACTCTGGCACTTTACAGACAAACTGTCGCAGTCCCAGTGTGCTGTCAGGTGTGGGGTGCGTCACACTCGCTTGTAGGCCGCAGGCCTCCATCTTCAGGAGCCACTGCACACAAATCAGGGATCACCAAGTTCATTGCCACAAGCAAACATTTACTAGTCAGTTCAAGTTCACCAAATGGTGACACGTTTCATAAGGCAGGGAACTTCATATTCCTTACTTTTTTAGCACCTCACATCTACAGCCCTACCATTTGTTCCTCCGTGAACAACCCTTTGCTCACTGGCTCTGTTAACCCCAGGAATCTCCCTCCTCACTCGGAAGTGCACCCGGGATCCATTACCTTCCTTGGTGGGCCACAGTCAATCTTCCCCTGTATGCCAAAGGACGCGATTTGCCCAGTAGTCCCTATGCCAGACCTTGGCAACAGGAGAGTCCGCTCGGGATTTTAGTATGTCATCCCACTGTCTCAAATGGAAGACACATGCTAACCCTAGCAGCCCACTTGAGTTGGACTTGTTACTACACTTCTATGTCCTGTCCCTACCAGGAAGTGCCCATCTTTTATTAACCTCTTAACGACTACGGATACTTAGTTTTTGAATTTCTGTTTTTTTGCTCCCCTTCCCAGAGCCATAACTTTCATTTTGGCCATGTGAGGGCTTGTTTTTTGCCGGACAAGTTGTACTTTTGAACGACACCATTGGTTTTATCATATAGTGTACTGGAAAACGGGAAAAAAAATCCAAGTGTGGTGAAATTGCAAAAAAGAGCAATTCCACAGTTGTGGGGTTTTTTTGTTTGTTTTTTAACGTCCTACAATACTAGGTGGTGGTAGGACATGAGCTAGAACACCTTCAGCTCTCACTGCATTTACCCTGTGGGCAGTTAGGGAGATATAATGTCCCCAGCCGTGCTTACTGGTCTACATATCGGTGGTTATGTGGATCTTGTCACTGATGGCGTTGCGCAGTGCACACTTGATTTGGTCCGCAACATGTTTGTGCAGGGCAGGGATGGCCCGCCTGGAAAAGTAGTGGCAACTAGGAACAACGTACTGCGAGACAGCCACCAGCATCAGTATTTTAAAACTCTGTCTTCATCAGAAAGAATGGCAGAATTTCAAAGGCCTGTAATTTTGTAAATGCTGTAATTCAGGACCATGGCTCGTGGGTAGCTGGGGGGGGGGGTGTATATCTCCTCTTTCGTTCAAGGATTTGGGGGATGGAAAGCTGAACACTTCCACTGGATGTTGTTGACATGCGTAGTGACACTGGGGTAGTGATGCTGTTACATCCTCTCTTTGTGGGACTGGGGAGGCAGGTTGCCCTGCTGATTGTGCGCAGAAGGAAGAGGCAGAGACAGCAGCAGAAGAGGAGACACATCTGTCATGGTTTTTAAGGTGTGTACTCCACCATGGCCGGACCACATATTACCACCACATAGTGACCAAATAATACCTCATACAAGGCACTAATATAAGCATAGTGACATTATACAACAGAGCTTTGTAGATAGTACACAGTGTATAGTGTCATTGTACACGTAATACAGTGATCACCAGTGACATATATTTGAGCTCTGTACATAGCATATAGTGTACAGGTAATACAATGATCACCAGTGACATACACATGAGCTCTGTATATAGTGTCAGTGTACAGGTAATACAGTGATCACCAGTGACATTACACACAGGAGCTCTGTATATAGTGTCGGTGTACAGGTAGTACAGTGATCACCGGTGACATTATATACAGAAGCCCTATATATAGTGTCAGTGTACAGAATACAGGTATCTCCGGTGACATTCACAGGAGCTCTGTATATCTCCTCTTTCGTTCAAGGATTTGGGGGATGGAAAGCTGAACACTTCCACTGGATGTTGTTGACATGCGTAGTGACACTGGGGTAGTGATGCTGTTACATCCTCTCTTTGTGGGACTGGGGAGGCAGGTTGCCCTGCTGATTGTGCGCAGAAGGAAGAGGCAGAGACAGCAGCAGAAGAGGAGACACATCTGTCATGGTTTTTAAGGTGTGTACTCCACCATGGCCGGACCACATATTACCACCACATAGTGACCAAATAATACCTCATACAAGGCACTAATATAAGCATAGTGACATTATACAACAGAGCTTTGTAGATAGTACACAGTGTATAGTGTCATTGTACACGTAATACAGTGATCACCAGTGACATATATTTGAGCTCTGTACATAGCATATAGTGTACAGGTAATACAATGATCACCAGTGACATACACATGAGCTCTGTATATAGTGTCAGTGTACAGGTAATACAGTGATCACCAGTGACATTACACACAGGAGCTCTGTATATAGTGTCGGTGTACAGGTAGTACAGTGATCACCGGTGACATTATATACAGAAGCCCTATATATAGTGTCAGTGTACAGAATACAGGTATCTCCGGTGACATTCACAGGAGCTCTGTATATCTCCTCTTTCGTTCAAGGATTTGGGGGATGGAAAGCTGAACACTTCCACTGGATGTTGTTGACATGCGTAGTGACACTGGGGTAGTGATGCTGTTACATCCTCTCTTTGTGGGACTGGGGAGGCAGGTTGCCCTGCTGATTGTGCGCAGAAGGAAGAGGCAGAGACAGCAGCAGAAGAGGAGACACATCTGTCATGGTTTTTAAGGTGTGTACTCCACCATGGCCGGACCACATATTACCACCACATAGTGACCAAATAATACCTCATACAAGGCACTAATATAAGCATAGTGACATTATACAACAGAGCTTTGTAGATAGTACACAGTGTATAGTGTCATTGTACACGTAATACAGTGATCACCAGTGACATATATTTGAGCTCTGTACATAGCATATAGTGTACAGGTAATACAATGATCACCAGTGACATACACATGAGCTCTGTATATAGTGTCAGTGTACAGGTAATACAGTGATCACCAGTGACATTACACACAGGAGCTCTGTATATAGTGTCGGTGTACAGGTAGTACAGTGATCACCGGTGACATTATATACAGGAGCCCTATATATAGTGTCAGTGTACAGAATACAGGTATCTCCGGTGACATTCACAGGAGCTCTGTATATAGTGTCAGTGTACAGGTAATACAGTGATCACTAGTGATATTATACACAGGAGCTCTGTATATAGTGTCAGTGTACAGGTAATACAGTGATCACTAGTGATATTATACACAGGAGCTCTGTATAGAAAACAGTGATCACCAGTCCCATTATACACAGGAGCTCTGTATATAGTGTCAGTATACAGATAATATAGAGATCACCAGTGACATTATACACAGGAGCTCTGAATATAATATACAGTGTATAGCGTGAATGTACAGGTACTCACGTACTCACTCACCTGTGACATCTCTAGTCTTTCATCTTCATCCAGTATAGACTGCCATCATTTCTTTTTTAACCAATAAATTTTTATTGAGATATTGCATGTCAAACAACACATCAGAAAACTTCAGAAAGAGGAAGGGAGAGAAGGGAAATAGGGGAGGGAAGGGGGACAAAGGGAAAAGCCCAGTACATAATACTTGAAGACCACAGCATAATCAGTACAAAATACACAATTACAGTGCCAGATACAACAAAAAGTCAAAGAAGCATGCTTTTTAAATGAGGGTAAGAGCAGACTGAGAGATGTAGGTCGAGGACACTCAGGGGTCCCACCATGAGAGGACCTTAGTTTTCCTTGATAAACCCTGAGCCATAATAACCTCATAGCAGAAGTGTAGATCAATTTTGGAGATCAGTTCGGCTCTGGAAGGGAGATCCGGGGACTTCCAGTACTTCGCAATACATTGTCTGGCAGCAACTAGGACATTAGAGACCATGGGCCGGAGAGGGGAGGAGAGATCAATAAGAGAAATGCCCAGGACAGCGAGCTGACCACTCAGCGCAAGGGGGAGACGAGTCAGATCAACAATCAATGCCTCCACCCAGCGCCAAAAAGCCTGAACCTGCGGGCACGACCACCAGACATGGGAGGAGGACCCCATGGCGCCACACCCCTTCCAGCAAAGAGGAGAGGAAGACGGAGAGAACTTCGCCAAGTGGACAGGGGTAAGATACCAATGCAGCTGAATCTTTTTCACCTGTTCCAAGTGGCCAAGACATGAGGAGAACTTGGAGGGATGTACCATTGCAAACTGCCAATCTTCCAGGGAGGCATCAAAACCCAGCGAGGACTCCCAGGAAGTAATAAAAGGAAACTTGTCATTAGCACCACAGGATATGAGGGCTTTATAGATAATGGAGATGCCATGGGGCAATATAGTGGCTGGTCTGAAGAACCTATGCGCCGGATCTTCTGTCAAAGGCGGGGGTGCCCCGAACGACTGACGCGACCTGAGGAAGCTACGGAGCTGAAGGTATTGGAAAAAATCAGTATTAGTAAGGGAGAATCTCCCTGAAAGGTCCTCAAACGACAGAAGGCCATCTGAGCCAAATAGGTCAGCCACCCGGAGCACCCCACGACCTCTCCAGGAGGAAAGAGAAATGTGCCCGATAGCATACTCCAAAGCCTGCAAAGATACATAATCATACATAAACACCAGATGAGAAGAGCTAAGCAGCGCCCAAAGTTTAGAAGCATTCCTGATAGA
Source organism: Ranitomeya imitator (assembly GCF_032444005.1). NCBI lineage: Eukaryota > Metazoa > Chordata > Amphibia > Anura > Dendrobatidae > Ranitomeya > Ranitomeya imitator. Next base: position 49,726,713 of record NC_091289.1, on the reverse strand, counting down.
ACGGAGACAAGGGCCCACAAGAGGAACCCGAAGCAGCTGAAGCTCTAAGAGCAATTTAAGCGAATTTTGGGGGGCAAAGTGAGATTCGATAAGAAACCAGGGCAAACATGAGTTCCCCTCCCACCATATTTTAAGGGGCTCAAGGATCGCCGCCCTATAGTAAGACTGCACCGCAGGAGCGCCTAGTCCACCCACAGAATACGGTAGGGACATAATCCGACGCCTGATCCTGTGAGGTTTCTTATTCCAAATAAACCGATCTATAAGCGATTGAAAAGCTAAAATAAATTTCGAGGGGATAAAAAGGGGGAGGCACCGGAAAAGGTACATAATTTTAGGTAGGAATAGCATTTTAGCAGTTTGTATGCGGGCCATCCATGAGAGCGATGCACTTGATAAGTGATCCATGCCCTTCCTGACCTCCGCAAGGGTTTCCTCACAATTTGCACGAACTATATTGTCTAACCTAGTTATCCTGATACCTAGGTACGTAAAACCCAGGGGAGCCCAAATGAACGCATATTGAGATTGAATTTGGATTTGAAGGGGGGTTGGGAGAAAAAGGGGAAAAATTGTGGATTTAGTCAGATTGAGTTTGTAATATGAAACCGCAGAAAACTCAGTTAAAATGGAGGTGATCGCATTCAGCGAAGCTAAAGGTGAGGTGCAGGTCAGGACCACATCGTCGGCGTAGAGACCAATTTTGTGTTCAGTTCCTCCCACCCCAATTCCCCTTATGTCCGCACTTTGCCTGACCATGGCAGCCAACGGCTCCATGACCAGAGCAAAGATGATAGGGGAGAGGGGGCAGCCCTGACGCGTGCCATTCCGAATAGGAAATGTCCGAGACCCAAATCCCGCCGATCGAACCGACGCACAGGGGTTGGAATATGCCATAACCGCTTTACCGATTTGCCCAGTGAGCCCAAATTTCTCCAGCGTGAGTTCAATATAACCCCAGTGCACCCTGTCGAACGCTTTTTCGGCATCAAGCGACAGAAATACACTGGGGAGGCCCCCCCTCTCCACCACATCCAAAAGGTCTATCAGGCGCCTGGTACCATCCCTGGTCTGTCTGCCAGGAACAAACCCAACCTGGTCGGGGTGAATGAGGCTAGGGAGAACCGAGAATAATCTGTTGGCCCAGATTTTTGCATAAATCTTAACGTCGCAGTTTAAGAGTGCTATGGGGGCGAAAGTTCCCCGGAGATGTTGGGGGTTTCCCTTGTTTGGGAAGAGTCGCTATGGAAGCTTCCAACCCCTCAGCCCTAATACTGCCTACCGACAACCAATTATTAAAAAGGCGCAGAAGATAAGGGGAGAGGACAGAGAAAAACTGGGCATAATAAAGAAAGGAAAAGCCATCTGGCCCAGGGGAGGAACCTTTATTGGCTTCTCTGACAATCTGAGAGAGCTCAGACTCGACAATGGGAGAGTTCAGATAAGAGAGCTGCTCCGGGGTGACCGAGGGGAGATTAGCCCTCTCCAAGAATGCCAAAATTGACTCCCGCGAAGGCTGGGGAATCCCTGGGTCAGACCCAAGGTCATAGAGAGAGGAATAATAAGATGCAAACTCCTCAGCAATATGAATAGGGTTACACACCTGGGAACCGTCAGGCCTGAGCAGGAATGGGATCTTGGATTGAGCCTCTCTCTTCCTAACACGTCTAGCCAGAACAGCACCCGCTCGATCCCCCATTGTATAAAATTTGGCTCTAGTTTTCCTCAGGGCCTTCTCGGCTTTATGGAGGAGTAAATTGCGAACATGCATGCGCACTCTAGAAAGATCAGAGAAAAGCGCTGGAGAAGGGGATACTTTGTAAGCAGACTCGAGGTGCGCTATTTCATCTAGGGCAGATTGAAGGGCTGCATTATACTTCCTTTTTGCCGTTGCCGCCAACTTAATGAAACAACCCCTAATTACCGCCTTGTGGGCAAACCAAAGGGTGTCGTCACGTATGTCCGGAGTATCGTTGGAGACAAAAAATTCCTGCAAGGCCTCCTCTACAGATTGGGAATTGGATTGGTCAGCGAGGAGATGGGCGTTGAGACGCCAGTGTGCGGGGGGCCTGATGGCCAAGGGGTCTTTTAGGGTAAGGGACACCGGGGCATGGTCCGACCAGGTAATACTGCCTATATCTGCTGAAATGCAGTGAGGAAGAGCCACGTCATTCACCAGCACAAAGTCAATCCTGCTATAGGAACCATGCCTGGGAGACATGAACGTGTAATCCCTCTCGCCGCAATGCAGATATCTCCAAATGTCATGTAAATTGAACGAGTTAATTAGAGGTCCCGCCTCACATCTCGACAGGGAGGAGGCAGAGCAGTCCAGATCTCTAGACATTGGAGCATTGAAATCACCAGCAATCAGTTTGTGACCGTATTGGATGTCATGTAGAATTTTGAAAACCCCCTCCAGAAATTTAAGCTGCCCTATGTTAGGAGCATAGATCGAGGCAATGGTGTAGGGGGCATTATTAATAAGGCATAGAACCACAATGAACCTACCCAGCGGATCCGCTATGGAGCGAACCAGCTGAAAAGAGTTGGCCCTACTAAAAAAGATGGCTATTCCCGCCTTTTTTGATGGACCATTGGCAAAAAATTGATGCGGATATAAACCTGAGTGCATTCTGGGATTATCACATTCCAGCAAGTGTGTTTCCTGAAGACACAAAATATCATGACGGGATTTGCCCAACTGACGCCATACAACAGACCTCTTGCCTGGAGAGTTGAGACCATTAACATTAATTGAATACAACGAGATACTCATAGCAAAGACATATAAACAGTTTTACAATCTTCTGAGCACCGATAACCTGTGTAAAAGAGTAGAAGACATGTGGCCAGTAAACTAGAGCAAAAATAGGGGGAGACCGGGATGAAGGGGAGAAAAAAAGGGGAGGAAACAAACAAAACAGACAACAAATAAACCAGTGGACCGAGATCCATTCAGGAATACCCTGAGTCCTAAAGGTGAGAATCGAAAAAACAGTTCACCTATGGGGCAAACAAACGCTGCGGATACTCTCAAAAGAGGAACCAGCGCAGCTTGGGAAAAAAAAGTAAACAAAGTAAATCCGTACGGGAAAATAGCCAGGAACCATAGATGCAGTGGGCTCAGGCCACCTCCCAGTCCGGTGAAATGTGGGCCCTGAGGCCTCCACCAGTCCCAGGCTTTGAAAGGGTCACGGAGACCGGAGAGTCAGGAGTTGAGAGTCCCCATTTGGAGAGAGCGGTAGCTGCGTGGGACGGAGTCAGGCAGGTGGTGATCGATCCATCTTTACGGATGAGGAGCTTGGTAGGAAACCCCCAGCGATACAGGATGCCCTTCTCTCTGAGGATAGCAGTATAGGGGCCAAAGGCCCTCCGAAGGGCCAAAGTACCCGGGGAGAGATCTGGAAAGACAGAAATGCGTGCGAATCTTTCAGGTAGAGCTGGATTCTTCCTTAGAGCCTGGAGAAAATCTTCCTTCATTTCATAGAAATGTATGCGTGCTAGCACATCTCTTGGGACGGAGGGCCCCAGTCCAGACGGTTTAGGGATCCTATGCACACGGTCAATTATAATATCCTTTGGAGCAAACTGGGGGAGAGCTGCAGCCATAAAATCCTGTAAAAATAGCTTCAAATCCCCTGCCAGGATAGATTCCTCTATGCCTCTGAGTTTAACGTTATTTCTCCTGGACCTATCTTCCAGGTCCAGGGCTTTAGAATGGGTTTTGGTGGCCAGGGTTTGCAGGGTCTCATGAGCGTCCCAGAGTTCGTTGTGGGAAGAGACCAGCTCCGCCATCTTGCGTTCCAAGCGATCAGTGCGATTACCCAGCTCCACCACCTCCCCTCCTAATTCAGCCAGCATGGTGCGCATATCCTCTTGAATGGAGGTCCTGAGGTCTCCAAGTAAGCCCTTGAGAAGAGCGGCAGTCACCGGACCATCAGCCGAATCCGACGCTGTACCGCCTGAATGCGACGCTGCTCCGCCTGAATGCGACGCTGCTCCGCCTGAATGCGACGCTGCACCGCCTAATTGCGACGCTTGAGCGTTGCGTTGTGAAGAGCGGGAAGGCCTGGGGGAGGACGGCGCCATCATGGGATTCAGCGGTGGCTGTGGGGAGGCCGCAAAGAAATCCGGAATTCTCCTGGAGGGATCACGGGCGCCAGCTTTGGATTTCCCCATACACTCACCACTGCACCGGGGACCGGTACCGATATCGTGGAGGTGAGCGAGGACGCCGGAGAGGAAGATATGAGCCACTTTAAGGTTCCCAGCCGTGGAGCTCCCGCTCTGTGCGACCTACTCCATCGGCAGATAGGCCACGCCCCCCCACTGCCATCATTTCTTAAAGCCAGGACTCACCTCTGCAGAAAATAACACAGTAATGCAGAGCACATTCCCCAAACTTTTCCCAACTTCTACAGTCATGGCCAAAAGTATTGACACCCCTGCAATAAGGGGGGATAATACTCAGTTTCTTCCTGAAAATTATTGCAATCACAAATTCTTTGGTATTATTATCTTCATTTAATTTGTCTTAAATGAAAAAAAAAACACAAAAAGAATTGTCCTAAAGCCAAATTGGATATAATTCTACACCAAACATAAAAAAGGGGGTGGACAAAAGTATTGACACTGTTCGAAAAATCATGTGATGCTTCTCTAATTTGTGTAATTAACAGCACCTGTAACTTACCTGTGGCACCTAACAGGTGTTGGCAATAACTAAATCACACTTGCAGCCAGTTGACATGGATTAAAGTTGACTCAACCTCTGTCCTGTGTCCTTGTGTGTACCACATTGAGCATGGAGAAAAGAAAGAAGACCAAAGAACTGTCTGAGGACTTGAGAAACCAAATTGTGAGGAAGCATGAGCAATCTCAAGGCTACAAGTCCATCTCCAAAGACCTGAATGTTCCTGTGTCTACCGTGCACAGTGTCATCAAGAAGTTTAAAGCCCATGGCACTGTGGCTAACCTCCCTAGATGTGGACGGAAAAGAAAAATTGACAAGAGATTTCAACGCAAGATTGTGCGGATGTTATATAAAGAACCTCGACTAACATCCAAACAAGTTCAAGCTGCCCTGCAGTCCGAGGGTACAACAGTGTCAACACGTACTATTTGTCGGCATCTGAATGAAAAGGGACTGTGTGGTAGGAGACCCAGGAAGACCCCACTTCTTACCCCGAGACATAAAAAAGCCAGGCTGGAGTTTGCCAAAACTTACCTGAAAAAGCCTAAAACGTTTTGGAACAATGTTCTCTGGTCAGATGAGACAAAAGTAGAGCTTTTTGGGCAAAGGCATCAACATAGAGTTTACAGGAGAAAAAAGAGGCATTCAAAGAAAAGAACACGGTCCCTAAAGTCAAACATGGCGGAGGTTCCCTGATGTTTTGGGGTTGCTTTGCTGCCTCTGGCACTGGACTGCTTGACCGTGTGCATGGCATTATGAAGTCTGAAGACTACCAACAAATTTTGCAGCATAATGTAGGGCCCGGTGTGAGAAAGCTGGGTCTCCCTCAGAGGTCATGGGTCTTCCAGCAGGACAATGACCCAAAACACACTTCAAAAGCACTAGAAAATGGTTTGAGAGAAAGCACTGGAGACTTCTAAGGTGGTCAGCAATGAGTCCAGACCTGAATCCCATAGAACACCTGTGGAGAGATCTAAAAATGGCAGTTTGGAGAAGGCACCCTTCAAATATCAGGGACCTGGAGCAGTTTGCCAAAGAAGAATGGTCTAAAATTCCCAGCAGAGCATTGTAAGAAACTCATTGATGGTTACCGGAAGCGGTTGGTCGCAGTTATTTTGGCTAAAGGTTGTGCAACCAAGTATTAGGCTGAGGGTGCCAATACTTTTGTCTGGCCCATTTTTGGAGTTTTGTGTGAAATTATCAATGTTTTGCTTTTTACTTCATTCTCTTTTGTGTTTTTTCATTTAAGACAAATTAAATGAAGATAATAATACCAAAGAATTTGTGATTGCAATCATTTTCAGGAAGAAACTGAGTATTATATGACAGAATTGCAGGGGTGTCAATACTTTTGGCCATGACTGTACACTACGCCAGATAAAGAAAAAAACGACAGTGCCACCCTGCACAGTAACAGGACTCCCGACACACTGAAAACAGTATCCTCAAAAATAAAAAACATCACAGCACTAATAATATCCCAGAATTAGCCCCTACAGTAATAATGTCCTACATCCTGCTCCCATATGTACTCCATTCTGGACCCCACGTGTTCTCCCATTCTGCCCCATGTCTCCATCTTGCCCCCAATGTCTCTCCATACTCCCCCAATGTCTCTCCATACTCACCCCAATGTTTCTCCATACTCCCCCAATGTCTCTCCATACTCACCCCAATGTCCTCTAAGGCAGAGGTCCCCAACTCCAGTCCTCAAGGCCCACCAACAGGTCATGTTTTCAGGATTTCCTTTGCATTGCACAGGTGATGCAATTATTACCTGGGCAAGACTAAGGAAATCCTGAAAACATGACATGTTGGTGGGCCTTGAGGACTGGAGTTGGGGACCTCTGCTCTAAGGGAAGCAGAGCTTTCAGCGGCATGGCAGAGAGGGTCTGGACAGGTTTTGTAGGAAGAGTTAAGGACCAGATCAGAAGTAGCTGACACGGAGCTGATTGTTTCTGACCAGCATGGAAAGGGTCGTTAACCTCTTCAGCACCAAAGGAAACCAAATTCATTTAATATGGGATCCAAACACTCAGATTAAATGGAAAATCTGCGATTCACAATATGCAGTGATCTTCTACCCCCAGATCTCTCAGGTTGACATAACACACTTGTGACATCTACCAGCTCTGACACAGAAGTGGTGCCAGCAGCGTGATCAGCTCACATGATCATGCTGCTGATGTTGCCTTGACCTTGAAGTACCGTCTGTCAGGGTTTCAAATGAACTCACACCTGAAAGATGCACAATTGTGTGGTGGGAGATGGTGTTTTACAGCTGTTAGTTTGACAACCAGCTCGACAAACAAGAAATTCCACTCCTAGTGACGGAAAAACACCGCCTGGGAGGCATCATGGACCACTGCATCAGATGGCCCCTCTGTTCGATGCTCCCAGTCTGCTTCCCTCTAGATACATCCCTGGACATTACTCAAATGTGTATGGGGGCTTAAGTTATATAGTGCTGTTATATTGTTATATTTCACAGCACTTTACAGACATTATCATCGTTGTCCCCAATGGGGCTCACAATCTAAGGGAGTATTCAGACATACATGCAAATCGTACCGCAATGCCCAAACCAGATGTGGCTCTCCCGACCTGAGCGTGACAGCCTCATGGAAATATACAATCATGGACCAAATGAAATTGTTCCAGAAAAAGAAATTTCTTGAAATTGTTCCAGAAAATGAAGTATTTCTTTCCGAAAATTATTGCAACTGCACATATTTTGCCATACACGTTTATTTCTTTTGTGTGTTTTGGAACACAAAAAAAAAAAACAGAGGAAGAAAAAGGTACATAGGACATAATTTCACGTAAAACAACAAAAATGGTCCTGACAAAATCGTTGGCACCCTCAGATTAACCCCTTAATCCCATTGGACGTACTATCCCTTCAAGGTGACCTGGGACTTAATTCCCAGTGACGGGATAGTACGTCCAGCGTGATCAGTTGCGCTCACGGGGGGAGCGCGGCCGGGTGTCAGCTGACTATCGCACCGCTCTGCTTTCCGGCCGCTGTCAGTGCAGGAGAAGTGCAGAGAAGCACAGCGCCGGGGACAGACAGCGGTAGGTAAGTATGTACTGTTTTTTTTTTTTTACTTTTACGCTGGTAACCAGGGTAAACATCGGGTTACTAAGCGCGGCCCTGCGCTTAGTAACCCGATGTTTTCCCAGGTTACCCGGGGACTTCAGGATCGTTGGTCGCTGGAGAGCTGTCTGTGTGACAGCTCTCCAGCGACCAAACAGCGACGCTGCAGCGATCGACATCATTGTCGGTATCGCTGCAGCGTCGCTTAGTGTGACGGTACCTTTAGGGTTGGGGCTAAAGTTAGGGTTAGGGTTTGGATTACATTTACGGTTGGGAATAGGGTTGGGATTAGGGTTAGGGGTGTGTCAGGGTTAGGGGTGTGGTTAGGGTTACTGTTGGGATTAGGGTTAGGGGTGTGCTTGGATTAGGGTTTCAGTTATAATTAGGGGGTTTCCACTGTTTAGGCACATCAGGGCTCTCCAAATGCGACATGGCGTCCGATCTCAATTCCAGCCAATTCTGCGTTGAAAAATTAAAACAGTGCTCCTTCCCTTCCGAGCTCTCCCGTGCACCCAAACAGGGGTTTACACCAACATATGGGGTATCAGCATACTCAGGACACATTGGACAACAACTTTTGGGGTCCAATTTCTCCTGTTACCCTTGGCAAAATACAAAACTGGGGGCTAAAAATAATTTTTGTGAAAAAAAAAGATTTTTTATTTTTACGGCTCTGCGTTATAAACTGTAGTGAAACACTTGGGGGTTCAAAGTTCTCACAACACATCTAGATTAGTTCCTTGGGGGGTCTAGTTTCCAATATGGGGTCACTTGTGGGGGGTTTCCATTGTTTAGGTACATTAGGGGCTCTACGAACGCAATGTGACGCCTGCAGACCATTCTATCTAAGTCTACATTCCAAATGGCGCTCCTTCCCTTCCGATCCCTCCCATGCGCCTAAACAGTGGTTCCCCATATATGGAGTATCAACGTACTTAGGACAAATTGGACAACATTTGGGTTCAATTTCTCCTGTTACCCTTGGGAAAATACAAAACTGGGGGCTAAAAAATAATTTTTGTGGGAAAGAAAAATAATTTTTATTTTCACGGATCTGCGTTATAAACTGTAACTCTCTACTAATCGGCCTCCCTCTTACCAAACTCTCCCCGCTCCAATCTGTCCTGAATGCTGCTGCCAGGATCATATTCCTCACCAACCGTTACACCGATGCCTCTACCTTGTGCCAGTCATTACACTGGCTACCCATCCACTCCAGAATCCAGTACAAAACTACTACCCTCATCCACAAAGCACTCCATGGCTCAGCACCACCCTACATCTCCTCTCTGGTCTCAGTCTACCACCCTACCCGTGCCCTCCGCTCCACTAATGACCTCAGATTAGCATCCTCAATGATCAGAACCTCCCACTCCCGTCTGCAAGACTTTACAAGTGCTGCGCCGATTTTTTGGAATGCACTACCTAGGTTAATGCGATTAATCCCCAATCCCCACAGTTTTAAGCGTGCCCTAAAAACTCATTTGTTCAGACTGGCCTACCGCCTCAATGCATTAACATAACGATCCCTGTGTGGCCTATTTAAAAAAAAAAAAAAAAAGAATGTTCTCATTCACTTTATGTAGTTAATAGCCCTCTGTTTCTGTACTGTTACATACTTAGGCAGTTAACTGGTTCATGCAGCTTTACATGAACACCCGAGCCTTACACTATGGCTGGTCCGAATAACTATAGCATTTGTTACCATCCACCTCTCGTGTCTCCCCTTTTCCTCATAGTTTATAAGCTTGCGAGCAGGGCCCTCATTCCTCCTGGTATCTGTTTTGAACTGTATTTCTGTTATGCTGTAATGTCTATTGTCTGTGCAAGTCCCCTCTATAATTTGTAAAGCGCTGCGGAATATGTTGGCGCTATATAAATAAAAATTATTATTATTATAGTGAATCATTTGGGGGTTCAAAGCTCTCACAACACATCTAGATAAGGTCCTTAGAGGGTCTACTTTCCAAAATGGTGTCACTTGTGGGGGGTTTCAATGTTTAGGTACATCAGGTGCTCTCCAAACGCAACATGGTGTCCCATCTCAATTCCAGTCAATTTTGCATTGAAAAGTCAAATGGCACTCCTTCCCTTCCAAGCTCTGCCATGCGCCCAGGGCTGCCACTAGAAATTTCAGGGCCCCATACTGGCAAAATTTTCAGGGCCCCCTTGAGACTCCGCCCAGGCTCCACCCCAGCCCCGCCTCCACCCCTCGAACTGTCCACAGTCCCACCGCTCTCTCTTGGAAAAACTCCACTTCTCACCTATCACACATTAACAGTTCACATCACCAAATCACATACATAGCCAGCAGCTTTTGTTTTGTCCAAAAGATTTTTTAAGCCGCCCCCATAACACGGTAGACACTTTTGGCCGGGCCCTACTCTTCTGTAACCTATTAAATATTTGTTAAAATATGCAATACAATTTAGGTATATTTTTATTTATTTTTCAATTTTTAAAATGACCAATAATATCACATACAAGGAACAAATACCACCGCACCATGACCAGACCACATATTACCACCACATAGTGACTGAATACTACAATTCTGATCAGTAATAAAAAAAAAAAAGCACCATACTATCACCATAAGTGACAAGTATTCACAGGAGATCTGTACTTAGTATGCAGTGTCTGTGTACAGATAATACAGTGATCACTAGTGACATTATACACAGGAGCTCTGTATATAGTATACAGTGTATAGTGTCAGTGTATAGGTAACACTGACTCACCAGTGACGTCTCTAGGTGAAGTCCTTCATCTTTCATCCAGCACAGACCGCCATCACTTCATCCAGCCAGGACTCGTCTCTGCAGGAAATAACAGTTATCTCGAGCTCCGCTTGTAGAACACATTACTTAATTTTTCCCAACTTCTACATTACACCACATGAAGAAAAAGAGGCAACATAGGGTCACTCTACACAGTAACAGGACCGCCCCCTCATTTAAAACAGTATACTCAAAAAATAAAATAAATACATCACTGCAGTAAAAATATCCCTAAATTAGTCCCTATGGTAATAATATTCCCCATCCTGGCCACCGTGTGTCTCATTCCTGGCATCAGCCATATGTTCTCCCATCCTGCCCTCATGAGTATCCATTCTGCCCCATATGATCTCTCCATCCTGACCCATCTGTCTCCATCATATCCATCCTGCCCCATGATCCTGCACGATCTGTCTCCAATTCTGCCCCCAGTATCTCCAATCATGCCCCATGTCTTTCATCCTGCCCTGTTTCTCCATTCTGCCCACTATGTCTGCAATCCTGCCACTTGTCTCCAATCATGCCCCCTGTGTCTCCATTCTGGCCCATCTGTCTCCAATCCTTCCCCATCTGTCTCCAGTCATGCCCCCATGTCTTTCATCCTGCCCCATGTCTCCAATCATACCCCGTATCTCCATTCTGCCCCGTGTCTCGCATTCTGCCCCTGTGTCCAGCATTCTGCCCATGTCCAGCATTCTGCCCGTGTCCAGCATTCTGTCCCCGTGTCCAGCATTCTGCCCCGTGTCCAGCATTCTGCCCCCGTGTCCAGCATACTGCCCCCGTGTCCAGCATACTGCCCCCGTGTCCAGCATTCTGCCCCCGTGTCCAGCATTCTGCCCCCGTGTCCAGCATTCTGCCCCCGTGTCCAGCATATTGCCCCCGTGTCCAGCATATTGCCCCCGTGTCCAGCATACTGCCCCTGTCCAGCATACTGCCCCTGTGTCCAGCATTCTGCCCCTGTGTCCAGCATTCTGCCCCTGTGTCCAGCATTCTGCCTCTGTGTCCAGCGTGGAGGGAGTGAGCTTCGCCCGCCGCAGGAGCACGGCCAGGTAAGAACTCGTGGGTTTTTTTTGGGTTTTTTTTGAGAGCGCCATGTCCAGAGATGCTGGGGACAGGGGCAGAGATGCTGGGCACAGGGGCAGAACGCTGGACACAGGGGCAGAACGCTGGACACAGGGGCAGAACGCTGGACACGGGCAGAACGCTGGACACAGGGGCAGTATAACAATAAGTGCCCACTTTACATTTAATAATGTCCCGAGTCTGCCTCCTGTACAGCTCCTCAATACACAGCATGATGCTCACTTATAAACAGTATGCTGACCCCTTAGTAGCCTCCAAACTGATGGCTCCAACACTGTAATCCCCACACTGTATGATGCCCCTCAAGATAGCCTCCATATAGTATAATGCACCAGATAGTCCTCAATATAGTATAATGCACTCCCCATAGGCCTACTCTACAGTATATTGTATAATGCACCCCCCTTAGGCAGACTCTATAGCACAAGGCAGCACCCATAGGCATACTCTGTAGTATAAGGCAGCACCCCATAGGCAGACCCTGTAGTATAAGGTAGCACCCGCAGGCAGACCCTGTAGTATAAAGCAGTACCCCTATAGGCAGACCCTGTACTATAAGGCAGCACCCCAATAGGCAGACACTGTAGTATAAGACAGCACCTCCATAGGCAGACCCTGTAGTATAAGGCAGCACCCCCATAGGCAGACCCTGTAGTATAAGGCAGCACCTCCATAGGCAGACCCTGTAGTATAAGGCAGCACCCCCATAGGCAGATCCTGTAGTATAAGGCAGACCCCCCCCCCAGAGACAGACCCTGTAGCTTTAGGCAGACCCCCCATAGGCAGACCCTGTAGTATTAGGCAGACCCCCCATAGGCAGACCCTGTAGTATTAGGCAGACCCCCCCATAGGCAGACACTGTAGTATTAGTCAAACCCCCTCCCATAGGCAGACCCTGTAGTATTAGGCAGACCCCCATAGGCAGACCCTGTAGTACTAGGCAGACCCCCCATAAGCAGACCCTGTAGTATTAGGCAGACCCCCCCATAGGCAGACCCTGCAGTATTAGGCAGACCCCCAATAGGCAGACCCTGTAGTATTAGGCAGACCCCCATAGGCAGACCCTGTAGTATTAGGCAGACCCCCCATAGGCAGATTCTGTACTATAAGGCAGCACACCTTAAAAAAATAAATACTCACCTCTCTTCTTCCTGGTTCCTGCGCTGAGCTCCCGCTTGTCTCGGCGCTGGGCAGTGACTCATTGCGCCCCGTCAGCATTGCCGACATCAGACGCTGACAGGGGGATGATGGGGGAAGGAGCGCAGTGCTCCCTCCCTCATCATTGCGGTCAGCTATATCGGCTAAATGCCGGTACAGCTGACCCTGCGATGACAGGTGGGGGGCCCACTGCTGGCACCGGGCCCCCCACCTGCTCAGGGGCCCCATAGCGGCAGAGCGGTTCTCCCTGCTCTGCCACAGAATGTAACTGTATCGTTGCGCTGCGAGTGCCGATATGGTTACAGTAGCGTAGCTCCGGGTGGGCCTCCTCTGAGCACCGGGCCCGGGGCGCCCGCACCCTCTGCCCCCCCGGTAGCTACGCTACTGGAAAGACTATAAGGTCAGCTATAATGTCACGACTCCTGAGTATTACTGCTGCAGGGAGAGCTGCACACAGCAGCAAGGGAGCTGAGCAAAACGCCAGGTTACTAACCAGGTAACAAGCAGGACCTGAACCATGTGACAGAGTGGGAAGTGGTTGGGGGCGGAAACGGATGCCGAGGTACAGAGGAGACGATACACACAGGAAAATAGTCAAACAAGCTAAGATCAGAACTAGGGGATCATGAAGTACCAAAGGGGAAAAACAGGGGATTGTTAGAAGACAAGCCAGATGTCAGAAATCCAAAAGAACAAACGAGCAGAGTAACGCACAGACAGCAAGGAACACAAATGCAAACCGAGCACACACTCCAGAGGTCAGACACACAGGCAAGACGTAAGTATAGTTCACAGGGAATCCTAGTCTGGAGTGAGTATAAATACCCCTCCCAGATCCAAAGGGAGGCCAGGAAAATTAACCCTGAGAGAACAGGACAATAACCATATCCTAACCATGACACTTGTAAACTTGAGATTGTTGATACTGTTCAACAATTTTGATTCCCAAGTCCTCCGACACTTTTCTTCTCTTTCTGTTCTCCATGCTTAGTGTGGCACACGCAGACGCAAAATGCAAAGACTGAGTCAACTTATCCTGTTTTTAACTGGTTTCACTTGTCTTTTTCCTATTTCCCACACCTGTTACTTGCCACAGGTGTGTTGGGATTAGCATCACATGCTTGAAATAAAGTTGTTTACCCACAATTTTGGAAAGGTGGCAACAATTTTGTCCAACCCATTTTTGGGGTTTCATATGAAATTATATCCAATTTGCCATTTTTTTCTCAGTTTTTTGTTGTTCCAATACACATAAAGGAAATAAACATGTGTATAACAAAACATGTGTAATTGCAATAACGTTTGGGGAGAAATACTTCATTTTCTGGAACAATTTCAAGGGTGCGAGAAACTTTTGATCATGACTGTATGTAGCTGCCATCACGCTCAGGTCAGGAGACCGGTGGTCGGCCGGGGCATCGTAGTCTGATCTCGGACCATTTTGTTCACATTTGTTCACATTAGCGTTGTGCGGGGCAGTGTTGGGCGCAGCCGCGGCGACGCATGCGTCATGCGCCCCTATATTTAACATGCGTTTTGTGATGCATGCGTCATTTTGGCGCAACTGTCAGGGCGCAGAGGACGCTGCATGATGCAGTTTTTTCTGCGCCAAAAATCATGCAAAAATGAACGCATGCGTCACAAAAAGCTGTGTTTTGCATGCGTTCTTGCATGCGTTGTGCGTTGCGTCGCAGACGCAGCACCGCACAACGCTAATGTGAACGTAGCCATACTACAGGCACTGAGGCACTTTTTTTGTTGTGCGCCTCTCTGCAGTACGAGCTGTTCACACTGATTTTTTTTTTACATGGATCTTATGGGGGTGGGAGTGTTGCACTTTAAGTGTGTTCTTTTAATGCGTTTTTTGTGCATGATGCATTTTTTTGTCCTTCGATTTAGTGATCAAAGTTACATTTTTTTCAAGCAGAAACAGCCTAAAATTTGACATATTGCTGCTTTCTCCACTTCAGGTGTCTTTTCACATTGAAATGAATATGAAGATTATTTAATGAGTATTAAAAGCGTTTTTTCCATACGGATTTTTTAGCAGAATTTGCTCAGAAAGTGACATTAAAAAAACGCGGCCCCACTGCTACGTCTGAATAAACCCTAGCAGATTAGCTGAAGTATGTGTGTTTAGAGGGAGTATTCTATGTACTCGTGTAATCTTGATCTGATCGCTCGCGGTTTTGGGCTCACCTCTATGTTTGTCTCTATGAATGGATTCAGCAGCGGTGGCGCAGGCGTAGTGCAGGCAGCCGCCGCTCGCTCTCTCGGGTGCAGGCACTGCACATGCGCACTGGTGACGCAGCTAGCTGGAGTCTGTTGAGAGAGCTGAGCTCCGAGGCTGAGAGGAGCCGAGACCTCAGAGAGACAGGTGAGAAGCGGCGGCACCGGGCGGGCTCCCATCTGCTGCGTGTGTACGAGGGGCGACGGCAAAACCGCGCTGTGGTGAGAGACACGGCGCAGCGCCTGCAGCAGGAGGACCGGCAGCATCCAGACATGGCAGTCCTATGTGCAAACAACTGACACTGTGAGTGCCGAGCTGACAGCTGAGGATGATGAGGAGGTAGTACATGGGTTGTGTCCGGAGAGGTACTGCCTGATGGCAGGTTGTCAGGATCAGGAAACTTATAATAATGGGGGGAGAGGTGTCAGGGGCTGGAGCATGTCATCACACCCTAATAATAGGGGTAATAATGTCCTAATAATAGGGGCAATAATGTCCTAATAATAGAGTATATCCTAATAATAGGGGTAATAATGTCCTAATAATAGAGTATATCCTAATAATAGGGGTGATAATGTCCTAATAATAGAGTATATCCTAATAATAGGGGCAATAATGTCCTAATAATAGGGGCAATAATGTCCTAATAATAGAGTATATCCTAATAATAGGGGTAATAATGTCCTAATAATAGGGGCAATAATGTCCTAATAATAGAGTATATCCTAATAATAGGGGTAATAATGTCCTAATAATAGGGGCAATAATGTCCTAATAATAGAGTATATCCTAATAATAGGGGCAATAATGTCCTAATAATAGGGGCAATAATGTCCTAATAATAGAGTATATCCTAATAATAGGGGTAATAATGTCCTAATAATAGAGTATATCCTAATAATAGGGGTGATAATGTCCTAATAATAGAGTATATCCTAATAATAGGGGCAATAATGTCCTAATAATAGGGGCAATAATGTCCTAATAATAGAGTATATCCTAATAATAGGGGTAATAATGTCCTAATAATAGGGGCAATAATGTCCTAATAATAGAGTATATCCTAATAATAGGGGTAATAATGTCCTAATAATAGAGTATATCCTAATAATAGGGGTAATAATGTCCTAATAATAGGGGTAATAATGTCCTAATAATAGAGTATATCCTAATAATAGGGGTAATACTGTCCTAATAATAGAGTATATCCTAATAATAGGGGTAATACTGTCCTAATAATAGAATATATCCTAATAATAGGGGTAATAATGTCCTAATAATAGGGGTAATAATGTCCTAATAATAGGGGTAATAATGTCCTAATAATAGAATATATCCTAATAATAGGGGTAATAATGTCCTAATAATAGAATATATCCTAATAATAGGGGTAATAATGTCCTTATAATAAAGTATATCCTAATAATAGGGGTAATAATGTCCTAATAATAGAATATATCCTAATAATAGGGGTAATAATGTCCTAATAATAGAATATATCCTAATAATAGGGGTAATAATGTCCTAATAATAGAATATATCCTAATAATAGGGGTAATAATGTCCTAATAATAGAATATATCCTAATAATAGGGGTAATACTGTCCTAATAATAGAATATATCCTAATAATAGGGGTAATGTCCTAATAATAGAATATATCCTAATAATAGGGGTAATAATGTCCTAATAATAGAATACATCCTAATAATAGGGGTAATAATGTCCTAATAATAGAATATATCCTAATAATAGGGGTAATAATGTCCTAATAATAGAATACATCCTAATAATAGGGGTAATAATGTCCTAATAATAGAATATATCCTAATAATAGGGGTAATGTCCTAATAATAGAATACATCCTAATAATAGGGGTAATAATGTCCTAATATTAGGAGTAATCCCAATAATAGGGGTAATAATGTTCTAATAATATAATATATCCTAATAATAGGGGTAATAATGTCCTAATAATAGACTATATCCTAAAAATAGGGGTAATAATGTCCTAATAATATACCCTAATAATAGGAGTAATCCCAATAATAGGGGTAATAATGTCATAATAATAGAAGTAATGGATCCCAGTAATAATAATAATATATCCTAATAATGGGGGTAATAATGTCCTAATAATAGAAGTAATATATGCCAATAATAGGAATACAATAATAATAATAATCATCATCCTAATAATAGGAGTAATAATATCATAATATATAGTATCATAATAATAGAGATAAAATAATATATATCCTAATAATAGGGATAATAATGTCCTAGTAATAGAAGTAATCCCAATAATAATAATATCCTAATAATAGAAGTAATGGATCCCAAGAAAAGATAATATAATAATAATATAGCCTAATAATCGGAGTAATAATGTCCTAATAATAGAGGTAATGGATCCCAAGAAAAGATAATATAATAATAATATAGCCTAATAATCGGGGTAATAATGTCCTAATAATAGAAGTAATGGATCCCAAGAAAAGATAATATAATAATAATATAGCCTAATAATAGGGGTAATAATGTCCTAATAATAGAAGTAATAACTCCCGATAATATATCCTAATAGGGGTAATGTCCTAATAATCAAAGTGATAAATCCCAATAATAAAATATAATATATCCTAATTAATAGGAGTAACAATGCCCTAATAATAGAAGTAGTGGATCCCCATAATAATAGATAATAAAATAATATTGCCTAATAATAGAGTTAGTGTCCTAATAATAGAAGTAATAAATCCTAATAATAGAAATACTACATAATATATGTCCTAATAATAATAGAAAAAATCCCTAATAAAATAATAGAAAAATGTCGAGAACATAAGACAAGGCCTAATAATAGTAAAAAATAGTATAATATTACTGATACTAATCTAGAAATAACATGTCCTAATAATAACAATATAAATAATATGTCCCAACGATAGAGATATATTATAAGAATGATATGTGTATAATAGAAATAATACTGATAATATAACAATATAAATCTAATAACAATAGATACTGATTATTTACAGAGGCGTCCTAGCTGTTCTTCAGTAAGACTGAGGAAATCGTTATATTTGTGTATAGCTAATTAGTATTCGTTAGTAGTTTGCGGGAGTGGCAGAATATTCTGGATTTCATAGAGATGATGGATAAATCTGTGACAGTGGACGGGTTACTGGGGACCCCGGTGATGGAGCAGCGCTGGCTCTGACGTGCCGGTGACTCACAGCTTAATCACAGTGTCCCTGTCTCCTCTCCCTGCGCACAGTGCGGTGTACGGTGGCTGCGCAGCCATCTGCTTCATGTCATCCCCATCTACGCACACCATCCTTCAGGCAGCGCTCTCCTCCTCGCACACTGTTTGTTCTCTCTTCTTTATTATTTGTTGTTCTCTCTTCTTTTATTATTTGTTGTTCTTTACACGACAGATAATAAAGAAAAGTAAATTGATTGTATTAGAGGGATACTGTAAGAATGAGGGAAAAGGGAAAGCACAAGGGAGAAAAAGCCGAATCCAGTAATGTAGGCCAGAAATCCGGTACTTGTCTGCTGCCCAAGCTACAGGTGATCCCTGAGTGATGGCAGGTTGTGTTGTGACAGCCGAGGCTCTGCTGGAGACAGGGCAGACAGCCTCAGGTTGTCACAACATACTGGGTTCTGTCATTATTTTTGCCGTCCACTGTACAGTGCAGACGCTGCCACTGATCGGTGCAAGGTCCAGTGCAGATACTGCCCCTGATCGGTGCAAGGTCTAGTGCAGACGCTGCCCCTGATCGGTGCAAGGTCCAGTGCAGACGCTGCCACTGATCGGTGCAAGGTCCAGTGCAGACGCTGCCACTGATCGGTGCAAGGTCCAGTGCAGACGCTGCCGCTGATCGGTGCAAGGTCCAGTGCAGACGCTGCCGCTGATCGGTGCAAGGTCCGGTGCAGACGCTGCCGCTGATCGGTGCAAGGTCCAGTGCAGACGCTGCCGCTGATCGGTGCAAGGTCTAGTGCAGACGCTGCCCCTGATCGGTGCAAGGTCCAGTGCAGACTCTGCCACTGATCGGTGCAAGGTCCAGTGCAGACGCTGCCGCTGATCGGTCCACTGTCGGCCATTGTTTATTCTAGTCCATATGCTGCCGTTGGTCGATCATTGTACGTTTCTAGGATTAGCAGCCTGGATCCCTGCATGCTTAGGACCTTTTTATCTGCAGCATTTCTGAGCGGCTCTGTGCTATTTAGGGGCAGTGTTGGGTATAATCACGTGTACTGTACATCTCATGTTTCCAACAGGTCTGACTGGAGACGCTGCTCTGGGCTGATTCTTGGTCCTGTCTGGCAGGTGTTGTTCAAACCAGTCACAATTTAATTTCCTCTTTGTGTTTAGACTAGAGATCATGAAGCATTGTAAAGTATTTTCCAGCACCTTACCTGCTGTTGTGCCCCTTCTAGAAATGTACGATCCTATTGAGATGGACAAGAGAGTAGTACTGACCCTCGATGAGCTGTAGCCCCGCACCAGTGATGCCTCCAGGGCAGCTGTAATGTTTTCTGTGTTTGTATAGTGTGGGACAGCTTATATTTTATATATTTTATGCATCTTATTGATAAAACCTGTTGTCTCCATGTTATCGCCCACTTGGGGTGAAGACGGTATTGTGAAGCTCATGTTTCCATCTGTCTATAAAGATATAGCACTGAGCGGCATGCTGAGCTTCTGGGAACAAGACAATGCTTAAAGGAGTTGTTTCCTTTTTGAAAAGTTTTTCCTATGAGATCCATCAGTAGTAAAAAAAAAAAAAAAAAAAAAGCAAAAAACAAAACTATGTTTTATGTACCCTCTGTCAATGATGACACGGGGAGGGGGGTTAGTTTCACGCAGAACCTACCGCTGCCAAAAGTTTGTCAGGGAACGTAACTCCGCTGCCTCCAAACCTCTGGACAGTTATACAAGTGACTGACAAGTGATAACGATGCCACGGCTGCTTACACTAGAAGGCCGGTTGTTGAGGAACTCACAGTGAGCATATGGTGTATACAACCCCGGATTCTAACGTGTGGGAAAAAATAAATAAATATATTATACCCAGGTACAGTCACTGCCAACTCCACAGCCACAAAAGGAACTACTAGCTGCCACCACCAATTGTTTATATAGGCCGATTGAACACCCAGTTCAAGTAAAGTATGGCTTCAGGGGTGCGGTTTGCAGAGCAAGAGGAATAGAGGTATTACATTTTATATATTTAATCCAGAAATGTAGGCAGTGTTTATAAA
This sequence comes from Ranitomeya imitator, assembly GCF_032444005.1. Classification (NCBI taxonomy): domain Eukaryota; kingdom Metazoa; phylum Chordata; class Amphibia; order Anura; family Dendrobatidae; genus Ranitomeya; species Ranitomeya imitator. Next base: position 49,706,396 of record NC_091289.1, on the reverse strand, counting down.
AACATGGTACATAATGGAAACAAAACAATACAGTATACACAATCACCTACACTAAAAGGGATAACAAAATAAAATTACTAAACCTGTGGCACGGAAATGGCTCAGAGCTTAGCGGAGGGAGGTATTCATTAGGAAAACGGACAGAACCACAGCAAGCTGTACCTTCCAGAATTGACCAGTTACGCAAATCTAAATTTTGCTTTTATTGGATCAAGGATACGCCCAAATAACCTTCACTTGGTGAGCTCATGTGGGGGATGGTTATGGAATGTGCTAGGTATTTTAGAATTTTATAAGAACACCAACTTTCAGCATATCTTTGGAGGTCCTAGGCGGTAGATATTGTCGTCATCTTTCATGTTGAAATTTTACCTTTTATGCAGAAATAAAACATGACCTGGAAAGCATCATCCATTGGGCTGTTAAGTTGCAGGGGTTAGAATGGCATTACGATGATGTGAGTGAATGCGTTACGTTTGTCCTTTTGCTATAGTGCGAAAAATATATCTCCCATAAATATCAGATCAATGCAAACCCCAATATCAATCACTGACTGCTTGCTCCGAAACATCTCAGAACAGTGCCTTGATCAGAGGAAGCTCTATCCATGAGAAATGTACTTCCCCGCCTCTGCGTCAACGAATCCCAGTCTTGAGGTACCATCACACATAACGATATCGTTAACGATATTGTTGCTTTTTGTGACGTAGCAACGATATCGTTAAGGAAATCGTTATGTGTGACAGCGACCAACGATCAGGCCCCTGCTGGGAGATCGTTGGTCGCTGAGGAAAGTCCAGAACTTTATTTCGTCGCTGGACTCCCTGCAGACATCGCTGGATCGGCGTGTGTGACACCGATCCAGCGATGTCTTCACTGGTAACCAGGGTAAACATCGGGTTACTAAGCGCAGGGCCGCGCTTAGTAACCCGATGTTTGCCCTGGTTACCAGCGTAAACGTTAAAAAACAAACACTACATACTTACCTTCAGCTGTCTGTCCCCGGCGCTCAGCTTCTCTGCTCTCCTCCTGCATCCTGTGTCAGCGCCAGCCAGCCGGAAAGCACAGCGGTGACGTCACTGCTCTGCTTTCCGGCTGGCCTGCGCTGACAGTGCAGAGGAACGCAGAGTGCCGGAGGACAGACACGGAATGTAAGTATGTAGTGTTTGTTTTTTTAACGTTTACGCTGGTAACCAGGGTAAACATCGGGTTACTAAGCGCGGCCCTGCGCTTAGTAACCCGATGTTTACCCTGGTTACCGGGGACCTCGGGATCGTTGGTCGCTGGAGAGCTGTCTGTGTGACAGCTCTCCAGCGACCAAACAGCGACGCTGCAGCGATCGACATCGTTGTCGGTATCGCTGCAGCGTCGCTTAGTGTGACAGTACCTTTAGTGTCTGGCTCTCAGAGCAAATAGTGTGTGGTAATAAACTGGTCACTGCCACTGCAGGAGTTCCCTACTTCAATGGAGGTTGAAGTATCATCTCTCTCTTCCCCAGATGTAATTAATCCCATATGTTCAATATGAGGATGATATGTCCCCTCTCCGAAGATATCTTATGGATTTTAATTTTTTTCTCTGACACCCTCCCCAGGTTCTCTGCTGAGTATCGGCTGCTACCCTGGTCTCCTGTTGTCTGCAGCACAGATGTCACATCAACAGCGCTGCAGCTAATAACTGAGCTCAGTGGCTCATGTACTTTACATCGGCAGAGCTGCTGAGCTCACTGGCTGCAGCGCTGTCAATGTGATGTCAGCACTGTTGACAATAACAGACACAGGAGACTCAGAGCAGAACCTGAGGAGGGTAAGAACCAGAGGCGTAGCTAGGGTTTTGGTTCAGAGGGGGCAAAACTTCTGAGTGGGCCCCTAACCAGGTAACCTTGATTACAACTGGGTGATGCACCCTAATAGTGGAGGAGAACCTCAGCAGATGACAGCACTGTTACTGAAGATAATCTCTATATAAAGACCAACATGGATATTACTGTCATACGTTCAGACCTACAGAACATATAAGAGATCACAGCACAGGTACAGATGGTGACTTACTGCTGACGTTCTTTCTGGTGGAATCGTTCATTTTTCCCGTCTTTTCCATTTGGCCCAGACCGACATGACAACTTCTTCCAGCCAGTACTTGTCTGCGGAGAATACAACAAAGACACATTTCACTTCTCATATTCCAGCCACATCACCATCTATTCCCAACCTGCACAAACTCCTCATCCTGCTGATACCCCAATACTGAGCCGCTGCTGCCGTATGTGTCCCTATTACTGCACCTGATACCCCAATACTGAGCTGCTGCTGCCTTATGTGTCCCTATTACTGCTCCTGATACCCCAATACTGAGCCTCTGCTGCCGTATGTGTCCCTATTACTGCACCTGATACCCCAATACTGAGCCACTGCTGCCGTATGTGTCCCTATTACTGCACCTGATACCCCAATACTGAGCTGCTGCTGTATGTGTCCCTATTACTGCTCCTGATACCCCAATACTGAGCCTCTGCTGCCGTATGTGTCCCTATTACTGCACCTGATACCCCAATACTGAGCCACTGCTGCCGTATGTGTCCCTATTACTGCACCTGATACCCCAATACTGAGCCGCTGCTGCCGTATGTGTCCCTATTACTGCCCCTGATACTCCAGTACTGAGCCGCTGCTGCCGTATGTCCCTATTACTGCACCTGCTATGTGGTTCTCTGTGCCCCCTAAATTCTAAAGCACCCCTCTATAATATAGCAATGCCGGGTGCAAGTGCCCTAGAAAACAGTGCCTACATTTTGCCACTAGAAAGTAATATTGCCATGTGTGCCCCTTTGATAGTCACAATAACCTGGAGTTCCCCTATAAAAATTAGTGCCCACTTTACATTTAATAATGTCCCGAGTCTGCCCCCTGTACAGCTCCCCTATACACAGTATGATGCTCTCTTATACACAGTATAATGCCCCCTATATGTATAGTACCACCCACACAGTAGGCCCCTTAGTAGCCTCCAAACTGTTTGATGGCTCCAACCCTGTATGATGGCCCCTTCACTGTAATCCCCACACTGTATGATGGCCCCCCTCACTGTAATCTCCACACTGTATGATGCCCCCCTAGATAGCCTCCATATAGTATAATGCACCAGATAGTCTTTAATGTAGTATAATGCACTCCCCATAAGCCTCCATATAGTATATTGCGCTACCCATAGGCCTACTTTATATTGTATAATGCATCCCCATTAGGCAGACTCTTTAGCACAAGGCAGCCCCCAATAGGCAAACTCTATAGCACAAGGCAGAACCCATAGGCAGACTCTGTAGTATAAGGCAGACCCTGTAGTATAAGGCAGCACCCCATAGGCAAACCCTGTAGTATAAAGCAGCGCCCACATAGGCAGACCCTGTAGTATTAGGCAGCAGACCCTGTAATATAAGGCAGCACTCCATAGGCAGACTCTGTAGTATAAGGCAGCACCCTACAGGCAGACTCTGTATTATAAAGCAGCACCCCCATAGGCAGACCCTGTAGTATAAGGCAGTACTCCTATAGGCAGACCCTGTAGTATAAGACAGCACCCCCATAAGCAGACCCTGTAGTATAAGGCAGCACCCCACAGGCAGAACCTGTAGTATAAGGCAGCACCCCACAGGCAGAACCTGTAGTATAAGGCAGCACCCCCATAGGCAGATCCTGTAGTATAAGGCAGCACCCCACAGGAGCGTAGCGCTCCTTCTCACATCAATGCGATCAGCTGTATCGGCTAAATGCTGGTACAGCTGACCTTGCGATGACAGGCATCGGGCCCACTCCTGGCACCGGGGCCTCCCCGACTGCTTAGGGGCCTCATAGCGGCCGGGCGGCAGAACAGGGAGATCGATTCTTCCTGCTCTGCCTCAGGATGTAACTGTATGCAGTTACAGTAGTGTAGCTCCGTGTGGGCCTCCTCAGAGCGCGGGGCCCTGGGCGACCGCCTCCTCTGCCCCCCAGTAGCTATGCTACTGGTAAGTACGACACAGTTTGTATTTTTTCTACTATTGTTAATAAGAAAAAAATTCTGAGGGCAACCCCTTTTAAGAGTATGTTCACACTTGGCACATGTTTAGTGGATTTTCCAGGTAGAAAGTCCACAACATATTGTGCTATGTAATCAGTCTGGATTTTAAATGCGCAGATTGTGACTATATGCCGCAAATGTCACCCTTTGTAATGCATGGGGTGTACTCCTTGGCAAATCTGTAGCAAAATCGAGATCATGCGGCTGAATTTCCATCCCTTGTGGATGTGCCCTGCATGTAGCTGTCATAGGCACTGTGTGGGGCCCATTATACTGTATGGAGCACTATGTGGGGCCCATTATACTGTATGGAGCACTATATGGGGCCATTATACATTATGGAGCACTATGTGGGGCCCATTATGCGGTATGCAGCACTATGTGGGGCCCATTATACGGTATGGAGCACTATGTGGGGCCTATTATACGGTATGGAGAACTATGTGGGGCCCATTATACGGTATGGAGCATTATGTGGGGCCCACTATACTGTATGGAGCACATGTGGGGCTCATTATACGGTATGGAGCATTATATGGGACCCTCTTAGTGTATCCTCACTCATCCCCTGCAGATTGTGAGCCCTCGCGGGCAGGGTCCTCCCTCCTTCTGTACCTGTAAGTGCCTTGTTTTTGTGCTCATGTTTATTGTATTTGTCTATATTTGCCCCCATTTCACATGTAAAGCGCCATGGAATAAATGGCGCTATAAAAATATATACTAATAATAATAATAAATTATGCTGTATGGAGCACTATGTGGGGCCCATTATAAGGTATGGAGCACTATGTTGTGCTCATTATAAGGTATGGAGCACTATGTGGGGCCCATTATACGGTATGGAGCACTATGTGGGGCCCATTATACGGTATGGAGCACTATGTGGGGCCCATTATACCGTGTGGAGCACTATGTGGGGCCCATTATACAGTGTGGAGCACTATGTGGGGCCCATTATACCGTGTGGAGCACTATGTGGGGCCCATTATACCGTGTGGAGCACTATGTGGGGCCCATTATATCGTGCGGAGCACTGTGTGGGGCCCATTATACCGTGTGGAGCACTATGTGGGGCCCATTGTAAGGTATGGAGCACTATGTGGGGCCCATTATACGGTATGGAGCACTATGTGGGGCCCATTATACGATATGGAGCACTATGTGGGGCCCATTATACCGTGTGGAGCACTATGTGGGGCCCATTATATCGTGTGGAGCACTGTGTGGGGCCCATTATACCGTGTGGAGCACTATGTGGGGCCCATTATACCGTGTGGAGCACTATGTGGGGCCCATTATACCGTGTGGAGCACTATGTGGGGCCCATTATATCGTGCGGAGCACTGTGTGGGGCCCATTATACCGTGTGGAGCACTATGTGGGGCCCATTGTAAGGTATGGAGCACTATGTGGGGCCCATTATACGGTATGGAGCACTATGTGGGGCCCATTATACGATATGGAGCACTATGTGGGGCCCATTATACCGTGTGGAGCACTATGTGGGGCCCATTATATCGTGTGGAGCACTGTGTGGGGCCCATTATACCGTGTGGAGCACTATGTGGGGCCCATTATACCGTGTGGAGCACTATGTGGGGCCCATTATACCGTGTGGAGCACTATGTGGGGCCCATTATATCGTGCGGAGCACTGTGTGGGGCCCATTATACCGTGTGGAGCACTATGTGGGGCCCATTATACCGTGTGGAGCACTATGTGGGGCCCATTATACCGTGTGGAGCACTATGCGGGGCCCATTATATCGTGCGGAGCACTGTGTGGGGCCCATTATACCGTGTGGAGCACTATGTGGGGCCCATTGTAAGGTATGGAGCACTATGTGGGGCCCATTATACGGTATGGAGCACTATGTGGGGCCCATTATACAATATGGGGACCATTATACCGTGTGGAGCACTGTGTGGGGCCCATTATACGGTAAGGAGCACTATGTGGGGCCCATTATACGGTATGGAGCACTATGTGGGGCCCATTATACGGTATGGAGCACTATGTGGGGCCCATTATACCGTGTGGAGCACTATGTGGGGCCCATTATACAGTGTGGAGCACTATGTGGGGCCCATTATACCGTGTGGAGCACTATGTGGGGCCCATTATACCGTGTGGAGCACTATGTGGGGCCCATTATATCGTGCGGAGCACTGTGTGGGGCCCATTATACCGTGTGGAGCACTATGTGGGGCCCATTGTAAGGTATGGAGCACTATGTGGGGCCCATTATACGGTATGGAGCACTATGTGGGGCCCATTATACGATATGGATCACTATGTGGGGCCCATTATACCGTGTGGAGCACTATGTGGGGCCCATTATATCGTGTGGAGCACTGTGTGGGGCCCATTATACCGTGTGGAGCACTATGTGGGGCCCATTATACCGTGTGGAGCACTATGTGGGGCCCATTATACCGTGTGGAGCACTATGTGGGGCCCATTATATCGTGCGGAGCACTGTGTGGGGCCCATTATACCGTGTGGAGCACTATGTGGGGCCCATTGTAAGGTATGGAGCACTATGTGGGGCCCATTATACGGTATGGAGCACTATGTGGGGCCCATTATACGATATGGAGCACTATGTGGGGCCCATTATACCGTGTGGAGCACTATGTGGGGCCCATTATATCGTGTGGAGCACTGTGTGGGGCCCATTATACCGTGTGGAGCACTATGTGGGGCCCATTATACCGTGTGGAGCACTATGTGGGGCCCATTATACCGTGTGGAGCACTATGTGGGGCCCATTATATCGTGCGGAGCACTGTGTGGGGCCCATTATACCGTGTGGAGCACTATGTGGGGCCCATTATACCGTGTGGAGCACTATGTGGGGCCCATTATACCGTGTGGAGCACTATGCGGGGCCCATTACATCGTGCGGAGCACTGTGTGGGGCCCATTATACCGTGTGGAGCACTATGTGGGGCCCATTGTAAGGTATGGAGCACTATGTGGGGCCCATTATACGGTATGGAGCACTATGTGGGGCCCATTATACAATATGGGGACCATTATACCGTGTGGAGCACTGTGTGGGGCCCATTATACGGTAAGGAGCACTATGTGGGGCCCATTATACGGTAAGGAGCACTATGTGGGGCCCATTATACGGTATGGAGCAATATGTGGGGCCCATTATACGGTATGGAGCATTATGTGGGGCCCATTATACCGTGTGGAGCACTATGTGGGGCCCATTATATCGTGTGGAGCACTGTGTGGGGCCCATTATACCGTGTGGAGCACTATGTGGGGCCCATTATAAGGTATGGAGCACTATGTGGGGCCCATTATACGGTATGGAGCACTATATGGGGCCCATTATACGATATGGGGACCATTATACCGTGTGGAGCACTATGTGGGGCCCATTATAAGGTATGGAGCACTATGTGGAGCCCATTATACGGTATGGAGCACTATATGGGGCCCATTATACGATATGGGGACCATTATACCGTGTGGAGCACTGTGTGGGGCCCATTATACGGTAAGGAGCACTATGTGGGGCCCATTATACGGTATGGAGCACTATGTGGGGCCCATTATACGGTATGGAGCACTATGTGGGGCCCATTATACCGTGTGGAGTACTATGTGGGGCCCATTATATCGTGTGGAGCACTGTGTGGGGCCCATTATACCGTGTGGAGCACTATGTGGGGCCCATTATAAGGTATGGAGCACTATGTGGGGCCCATTATACGGTATGGAGCACTATGTGGGGCCCATTATACGATATGGGGACCATTATACCGTGTGGAGCATTATGTGGGGCCCATTATACCGTGTCGAGTACTGTGTGGGGCCCATTATACGGTATGGAGCACTATGAGGGGCCCATTATACGATATGGGGACCATTATACCGTGTGGAGCATTATGTGGGGCCCATTATACCGTGTGGAGCACTGTGTGGGGCCCATTATACGGCATGGAGCACTATGTGGGGCCCATTATACTATATGGGGACCATTATACCGTGTGGAGCACTATGTGGGGCCCATTATAAGGTATGGAGCACTATGTGGGGCCCATTATACGGTATGGAGCACTATATGGGGCCCATTATACGATATGGGGACCATTATACCGTGTGGAGCACTGTGTGGGGCCCATTATACGGTAAGGAGCACTATGTGGGGCCCATTATACGGTATGGAGCACTATGTGGGGCCCATTATACGGTATGGAGCACTATGTGGGGCCCATTATACCGTGTGAAGTACTATGTGGGGCCCATTATATCGTGTGGAGCACTGTGTGGGGCCCATTATACCGTGTGGAGCACTATGTGGGGCCCATTATAAGGTATGGAGCACTATGTGGGGCCCATTATACGGTATGGAGCACTATGTGGGGCCCATTATACGATATGGGGACCATTATACCGTGTGGAGCATTATGTGGGGCCCATTATACCGTGTCGAGTACTGTGTGGGGCCCATTATACGGTATGGAGCACTATGAGGGGCCCATTATACGATATGGGGACCATTATACCGTGTGGAGCATTATGTGGGGCCCATTATACCGTGTGGAGCACTGTGTGGGGCCCATTATACGGCATGGAGCACTATGTGGGGCCCATTATACTATATTTTGGGCTGTGTGGGGTTTACAGTTGCAGAATCCTACTGTGATGGGATCACCATTCTTTGTGGGGAAGGACTGAGGGGGTGTACAGTAGGGTCATCATACCGTGCATGTGGAGGAATTCACTGTGGGGGTATCTTACTAAGTTTGTTGGCATCATACTTTATTATCTGTATTAGTCAAGATTATTTTGTCCTTTCTTATTATATATTAAAATTAACCCACCGGGCCAAATGCTTTTTACTTCTCTTGCATATTTCAATATTTTATTCTGATCTTCTAAATAAAATGCACTTCATTCATGGGACAATCCCTTTACGTTTGTTTCCATATTATAAAGTTAATCATTATTTATTCGGACTCCCATGACAGCACTACGAGAGAGGGGATCCGCCCTTCAGGAACAGGAAACCTACAGATACAAAAGGGCGGCACCTCTCCCCCTGCATCAGTTGGTTTCCTGTTCCTGGAGGGACAGGATCCTACAGATTTCATCTCGTAAGGAGCCCAGGCCGGCCGGTCGAATCTGGTAGCGGGGGGGTCTCCTACCTCGACCGGTGCGGAAAGTCCTGGAGACGCCACGGTGGTCCAGGCTGGACTGCACGTCAGTGGCGTTGGCAGCAGGGAGCAGGGTCCGGAGGATTCCTTGTCTCCGGAAGCCGGCGTTGGTAAGTTTCATTTCCCCCCCCTGAGCAGACGGCGGCAGTGAGGTGCGGTGGTGTGGTTGCGGCGTCGGAAGTGGGCGCCGTCCGGAGCACTGCTGGGCATTCCCGGCGTCCTGCATCGCTCACTGAGCGTTTCCGGAACGCTGGGGCGCCGGGGGTGGAGCCGGCAGGCGCTTCCGGTTTGCGGGTTGACTGCGCATGCGCGGTCTTTCCAAGATGGCGGCGCCCATGGTCCGGTCGCCGGTTCTTCTGTACTACCACCGCTAACCTCCCAGCTGCAGCCTGATCATCAGGAACCAATGGGGACACGCCAGATGGCCTGCTGACCGGAATACAGGGGGATATAAGCAGGTGTTGGCGATAGAACCCTGCTTTTGGCCACAGCTTCATCATGGCAGATGATGGTGAGCAGCAGCCTCAACTTCTGGATAAAGTACGGCAGGAAGCCGTGGGAAAGGATATCAGAAGTGACCAGTCCAGCCGTAAAAGCTCGTCCAGGCAAGGATCTAGAGCTTCGACTGGCAAGGAGCCCCCTCGTGTTCCGGTACCTTTCTCTTTCACGTACACTGGTAAGTGATCTACGTGAATGTTCACTCAGTGACGCGGGCCCCTTATACTTTGTCATTCTAGGGGAAGAGAAGTGCAAAGTCGAAACATAAGGAGTGTGCCCTATGTGAAGTTCCCTTACCAGATTCCTACCCTAAAAAATTGTGTGCCTCCTGTATACAACAGACGGTGAGGTTTACAGGAGTGGAAGGGTTGAGTGACATCAGGCTAGATAGATGGTATCTCCCTTATTGTCCTCCCCTAGGTAGCGGAAGAATCTGCTTCTACGGCTAATCTGCGTGAGATGATCCGTACAGAAGTAAGGGAATCCCTGCGGTCTATGTCCCAGGCGGGAAGTTCAAAACAGAGAGCCTCGGTGATCTCTGATTCGTCAGAGGAAGATAAAGAGGAAGGTTCTTATCGCTCAAATCTCTCTTCCTCGTCATCAGAAGAGGAATCTGGCCGATTCTGTCTGCCTCTGGACCGGGTGGATAAGTTAGTCAAGTCGGTCAGAGGTACGATGGGCCTAGAAGAGCCTAAGACTCAGCTTTCCCGTCAGGAGCTAATGTTCAGCGGCTTGGAACACAAGAAACGCAGATCCTTCCCGGTGATTGATAAGATTCAAGACCTGATTCTCCGGGAATGGAAAAAACCGGAGAAGAAAGGTTCTTTGCCACCGGCTTTAAAGCGCAGGTATCCCTTTGAAGATACGGATGTGGATACCTGGGACAAGGCCCCTAAATTAGATGCGGCGGTGGCGAAGGCATCTAAGAAAGCAGCTTTACCTTTCGAGGACATGGGGTCCCTTAAAGACCCTCTTGACAGGAAGGCGGAGATCTTCCTTAAGGGTACGTGGGAGATGGCAGCCGGATCCTTGAGGCCAGCAGTGGCTGCGACTTGTACAGCCAGATCCCTAATGGTCTGGTTGGAACAGTTGGAATCCCAGCTTAAAGAAGGCGCCTCCAGGAATTCTATTCTAGGTGCGCTTCCAGTGATTCAGGATGCTGCGGCTTTCTTGTCGGACGCGTCTGTGGACTCGGTCAGAATGGCGGCCAGAGCAGCAGGACTCTCCAACGCGGCTCGTAGAGCCTTATGGTTGAAGTGTTGGTCGGGGGATATCCAGTCAAGATCCAAATTATGCGCTATCCCATGTAAAGGGGAATATCTCTTTGGGCCAACCTTGGATGAGCTGCTCGAAAAGGCTGGAGATGATAAGAAGAAATTTCCTAATTTGTCATCAGCTTCTTACCGGCGTCCATTTAACAGAAGGAGATTTGGTCGTGGAAGGAAGCGCGCATCCTCACCCTCTAGAGAAAATTTTAGATGGGAGGATAGACGCAGGAGAGGTACGGGTTACATGTTTCGCCGTTCCTCAAAAGAACGTAAGAAACCAGACCAATGACTAGCAATCCCTGTGGGAGGGAGATTGTCAACCTTCTCTTCCGCTTGGACTAACATCACGAATAGTGTCTGGGTCCGAGGTATTGTATCGGAAGGCCTAAAATTGGAATTTGTTCATTGGCCTCGTGATAAGTTTATGTTAACCCCCTTGCGTTCCTCCACTATTGAGCAGACGGCCTTAGAGTCAGAGGTCATGACTTTATGCCGTAAAAATGTACTGATTGAGGTTCCGGAGTCAGAGAGAGGAAGAGGATTCTACTCTCCTCTTTTTTTGATTCAAAAACCAGACAAGTCGTTCAGGACTATTATCAATCTTAAATCCCTTAATGAATACCTGGTTAATAACACGTTTAAAATGGAGTCAATCAGTTCTGCAATAAAGATGTTGTTTAAACACTGCTTCATGGTAGTTGTGGACTTAAAGGATGCATACTATCATGTTCCTATCCACGAAAACTTCCAGAAGTTTCTACGTGTGGCGGTGTCTATGGGAGGTATTGTTCGCCATTTTCAATTTAGAGCCCTTCCCTTCGGCCTCTCAACGTCTCCCCGGGTATTTACTAAAGTAGTTGCGGAGGTTATGGCGCACTTACGTGAATCCGATATTCTCATTGTTCCTTATCTGGATGATTTCCTAATAGTGGGGAACTCAGTAGACCATTGCCTGGCTCAGGTTAAAACAGCTATATTTAAACTGGAAAATCTGGGCTGGATCATAAATTATGATAAATCCCGATTGCAACCCCTAAAGACCCAGAGGTTCCTAGGGCTACTGTTAAATTCCGAGTCCCAACAATGCTGTCTTCCGCCTGATAAATTGCTTCATATCCAACAACAGGTGTTAAAAGCAATTAATAAACCATCCATGACCCTTAGACAGGCTATGTCTTTGTTAGGTTCCCTAACTTCCTGTATCCCCGCCGTCCGTTGGGCCCAGTTCCACTCCAGGCCTTTACAGTTTGACGTACTACATTATGATAGGGTCTTACAGGGTTCCTTGCAGGGTCAGATGACATTGAGTCCAGGGGTTCTTACATCTCTTAGATGGTGGCTAGAGGAAGACAATCTGTCAGCAGGAGTTCCCTGGGTGACTCAGGTGACTCGGGTAATCACAACAGACGCCAGCCCCACGGGGTGGGGGGCACACATGGGTGACGTGGTAGTCCAGGGTCTATGGGACCCCCAAATGTCAGCCTCTTCCAATCAGAAGGAGTTGATGGCAATTGAATTCTCAATTAAGGAACTCCTCGTGTATCTACAGGGTCACCATGTCAAAATCCTCTCCGACAACCAGGTGGCAGTGGCCTACGTGAATCACCAAGGTGGAACACGCTCCGAGTTCCTGATGGAAATAGCGGACCGCCTGCTCCGGATAGCGGAAGACCATTTTCTATCTTTAACAGCAGTGCATATAAAAGGGAAGGAAAATATAAGGGCGGACTTTCTAAGTCGAAACACCTTAAGACAAGGAGAATGGTCTCTGAACTCAAAAATCTTCAACCAAATTGTCCGCAGGTGGGGTCATCCAGAGGTGGACTTATTTGCCAGCAAGGACAACAGAAAAACGAAAATATTCTGTTCCTTGAATCCCAGGGAATATCCGCTGGCAGTGGATGCCTTCCTGATCAGATGGGATTTCCGATTGGCATATGCGTTCCCCCCGCTAAACCTGTTGCCTCTGGTGGTCAGAAAGATAAGGGAGGATCAAGCGAGAATCATACTGATCGCTCCGTTCTGGCCCCGAAGAGCTTGGTTCTCCTGGCTCAGGACCATGTCGGTGGAAGACCCCTGGGTACTGCCGGACATCCCGGACCTACTTCATCAAGGTCCGATCAACCATCCACAAGTGAAGGGTCTCCATTTGACGGCATGGTCTTTGAGAGGTCACTGTTAAAAAACAGAGGATTTTCTCCAAATCTCATTGATACCCTTATGAAGAGTAGAAAACTCATAACAACTAAGATCTACTCTAGAACTTGGAGGAAGTTTCTGGCCTCTTCAAATTTTAATATCGAAGAGGGTTTACCAATTAACCAGATTCTAGAATTCCTGCAGAGAGGGCTAGAGCTAAATCTATCCACGAGTACGCTAAAAGTACAAGTCTCAGCCCTAGGGGCCCTATTTTCTTGTAACATTGCTGGTAATTATTGGGTATCAAGGTTCATCAAAGCAGCTAGTAGGTCCAGACCTATACACAGGAATAGGTCAATGCCTTGGGATCTCAATCTAGTCCTCTCTGCTTTGACTAAAGAACCGTTTGAGCCTTTACATTCAGCCTCACTTAAATTACTATCCCTCAAAACAGCATTTTTGGTGGCAATTACATCTGCTCGTAGGGTAGGAGACATACAGGCTCTTTCTAGGCTGTCCCCCTATACAGAGTTTCTACAGGACAGAGTAGTCCTCAGACCAGATCCAGCTTATTTACCTAAAGTGGTCTCAGATTTTCATAGATCTCAGGAGATAGTTCTACCATCATTTCTCCCTAATCCTTCTAATTCCAAAGAACAGTTACTCCATACGTTAGATGTTAGGAGATGTCTCTTAGAATATATTTCAGTCACTGATGCTTGGAAGAGAGAGGAGGCTTTGTTTCTATCCTTCCAAGGTCCCAGGAAAGGTCTTAGAGTGTCAAAGTGCACGTTAGCGAAGTGGATTAGGGAGGCTATCTCTCTGGCTTATACTGCAGGTGGAGGTCCTGTTCCGCAGAATCTGAGGGCACATTCCACCCGGGCCATGGCTACATCCTGGGCTGAAAGATCTGGAGTTTCCATCGACCAGATATGTAAGGCGGCTACGTGGTCATCCCCTTCCACCTTTTTCAAGCACTATAGGTTGGACTTGGGGTTCTCTTCTGATCTCACCTTCGGGTTAAGGGTGCTACAGGCTATAGTCCCTCCCTAAGGTAGTTTACATCTCTGTAATTCTCTCGTAGTGCTGTCATGGGAGTCCGAATAAAGCATTAAGCTACTTACTGGTAGCAGCATTTTTCGGAGGCCCATGACAGCACCCTTAGTTCCCTCCCTATTCACGTGGGGGTTGCACTTCCTATAATGTATATAATGAGATAGATAGATCTCACGTGTGGTATATAGTTCAATATGATGGATTATTTTTGTACATAAACTGTATATAATGTATGTTTGTGTGCTACTAACCGCGGTAGTCCTCTCAGGCTCTAATATACAACTGATGCAGGGGGAGAGGTGCCGCCCTTTTGTATCTGTAGGTTTCCTGTTCCTGAAGGGCGGATCCCCTCTCTCGTAGTGCTGTCATGGGCCTCCGAAAAATGCTGCTACCAGTAAGTAGCTTAATGCTATTTGATCAGGGAAAACTTTCTCAATTGTAGACATTTTTTTTAATAAACGTCAAGGTTGGCCCGCGACTTTGTCCCAGCTTTTCATTCTGTCCCTCTGTGTATTTGAGCTTGACATCCCTGTATCTTTCCTGTGTTTTGGGTTGCAGCCATAGAGAAGGTGGCGGTATGTATCATGAGCAGTCCCTTCCCTGCATCAGGCCTTGACGCTCGTCTTCATGGATAGGAATTTAATGGGACAATGGTGGTTATAACAGGGAATGTCTATAAGATGCCCCCGTAGGTCTCGCCGGTCCTCTTCACGGTAAGAAAGTGTCACTCTGATTCTGCGATCCCGTTTTCTAGTCTCACGACAGTGGCATTTAATCACAGTTTATACGGTGACATTAGGAAAGATATATATCTTGGTACCGTGTTAGCCAGTAGATAGAAAAATATTTAGAATTGAGAGTCCTCAGTGGTTGATACCTTTTAATGGCTAACTGAAAAGATGGTAACAAATTGCAAGATTTCGAGACTGTGCAGGTCTCTTCATCAGGCAAAGGGGTCATCACAACAGAACCCGACCCCAATCAGAGGACAATAAAACAATCCTTATCTAAGAACTGGTCCAATATTTATGGACATAACTGTTTATCACTCGTGGTAATTCTGCTTCATGTCACCTGGCTTATCCATGGTTTTTCCTTTTTTTTTTTTCTTTTGTTTTTGTGCCATGTTGTGCATAAATATGTGATTCTTCAGAATTTGTTTTAGTCTTTGCCTGATGAAGAGACGTATGTAGTCTCGAAATCTTGCAATTTGTTACCATCTTTTCAGTTAGCCATTAAAAGGTGTCAACCACTGAGGACTCTCAATTCTAAATATTTTTCTACGGTGACATTATAACTCATTTAAGTCCATAATTTAAAAAAAATATTGTGAACCTGGATTCTTGAATATGGTAATGCCACCGTGGGCTTGGCACGCAGCATGGATAATCACCACCTTCCACCAGACAGGCATAGTGAAGGCGCTGCAGGTTTGTGCACAGCGAGGGGGGAGGGTGGAGATCAAGGAGAGTAAATATTAGGAGCGCAGAAGCAGGATGTGCAGCTCGGGGAATGCTTTCCTGTGCTAATGCATGAACCGCCGAGAAGGAAGGGGAGGGAGACGAGAAGCATCTATGGTGGAAGTGAAGCCCCCTCCGAAGGAGAAGAGTGGGGATCTGAAGCCATAAGGAGCCTTGAAGGCAAAGTGCTGCTTCTTCCCTTTCATGCAGGTACAACCTCCAGCTGTTCCTTCCCATGCACCTGTTAGGCTACGTTCACATTAGCGTTTCCCGACGCAGCGTCGGGAAATGCAGCGGCGACGCACACGTCATGCGCCCCTATGTTTAACATGGGGGACGCATGCGTTTTTCGCGTTGCGTTTTCCGACATGTGCGTCGTTTTTGACGCTAGCGTCGGACGCAAGAAAATGCAACAAGTTGCATTTTTCTTGCGTCCGATTTTCGTCAAAAAACGACGCACGCGTCGCAAAACGCAGCGTTTTTGCGTGCGATTGCACGCGTTTTTGCGTGCGTCGTGCGTTGCGTCGCCGACGCAGCGGCGCGCAACGCTAATGTGAACGTAGCCTTACTCCTCTTTGTGCCTTTAGGAGTTTCCACTGTACTTTTTTGGTTTTTAATACTCCCTTTCTATGGGGATATTTTCAGTTTGTGATGCATAAGTGCTGTACACGGGATCCCGCAGCAGTCGTCCACAGCCGCACCTGTCCTGTATACAGGTTACTAGTGACACGTCAGTGACTGCACAGCCGCCGGTGCCACTGCTGGGACAGAGTACTAGTCATTGGCGTCTGGCTGGTTGTCTACACCGGCGTCGCTCCTGCTTGACAGGTGCAGGAACTCCCTGTCCTTACAGGAATCCCAGAGATGGTGAATGTTTTATAAGGGTGGAGATAGGTGTGGGTTCTCCGCTTCACAGGGAAATTGCAAATAATATGCAGCATGGGTAACTGCATACACAGTGGATCTTCTGCGCAGGTAATCTGCAGGGTAAGGCCGTATCATCTAAGTAGATTCTAAAAATCTCATCTACATATTGCAGAACTTAAAAAAACATTGCGGATTACTCAGTCTGTCATGTCAATTATTGTTGCAGATTTCACCTACATTAATGCAGAGAGGTGGATTCCGTGGTAAATCCACGTTTGATAGATTGCAGCAAAATCAGCTGCGGAAATTGAGGCTGAAGTTCGTCCCAAGTGCATGTGCAAATCATAGAAGTTCATTTTCTGCTCTCCAAGTTTTTTTTCAGTGTGCAGAAGATCTAATATGAGGTTTTTGACTACAGCAACATTTAAAGGGAACCTAGGACTTGCCATAAATCTGTATTATTTTTATTATTATTATTATTATATATTATTATTTATTTTTAGATGGCGTCACTGTTCTCCTGAATCTGGCACTTCTCCGTTTTTTTATTTTTTTTTTAGATCTAGTCACCCTTTTCTTGTATGTAAATCTAGTCCTTAACTCTTCTCTGCAGAGGTTTTCTTGAAGACCAAGCCCACTTGGCTAAAAAGACTAGATTTATATACAGGGAAGAGGGGGCCCTATCTCAGGATCAGAGAGGAGCTGGAACAAAAGAGAAACAATGCCGGATACAGGAGAACAGCGCCATTTACACCAGGTAATAAGAATTACATATTCATGACAAATGACAGGTCCTGTTTAAAGGGACACCAACCCAGTGTGTCAATGTAAAGCTTTAAAAATTGCTGAAAATTATAGTATGTAAGGTTCCGGCTGTAGGTGGATGTGAGTCTTATCCGGTGGTCTCGCTGCAGTGACTGCTGCATTGCTCTGTTATGGACGGGATACATGACTTGTATCATTTATTCCAGCCACATCATGGTAAAATTGTAGCAAAACTACAGAACAGCTAATAATCTGTCCACTATTGGCTGCGTACAAGGCAAAATCACTAACTCCAAACTGTGCATAACATAGAAACATCTTGGTCAACTAATCTTGGGATTACTACAAGGACATTGAGGAGCTCTGTGAAAGGTTTAATAAAGGGGTATTCCAGTTTTGGAACAACCCTGTGCCCCAGCAGCAGTTTAATAAACTGAGATCAGCCGCTCGTGCTCATGACTGGGCCAGAACCACTGAGCTCATTGACTGGCTGCAGCGCTGTCAACACTGCAGTCACCGGGAGCAGCGGTGGACTGGAGACTCAGCTCTGGACCCAGGGACGGTGAGTAAAGCACATGTTGTTAGTTTTTTAAATAAGCTGTGCCAGTGGGAGAGGGGTTTTCCAAAACAGGAAAGCCCCCTTTAAATAAGCCGTATTGATCTCTTATTTATATTGATGGAGGATTTTATTGCCTAACTAGTTAAAAACAGGAGAAAAAAAAACAGGCAACGCTGGAACTGGCCCCTGGAGTGGTCAAACTGGTTCTGAAGGTGTACATACCCGCCCTCTCTCCAGTATATGTTCACTTTACATTACACTGACCGGTTTTGTTGTAATACCTGCAAAATAAATAAGAAAGCCTATCTATGGCTGTGCCCACAATGGAAGGCTCTGGCTGATCTCCATGCAGATAGCTACGTCAGTAAATGCCAGCGCACCGTGCGCTGCGTGTCCTCTAATCGGCTCAGGACGTCGCCGCCACTGAGAAGGGCCTGGGGATTTGTAGGCAGCGGCAGATAAATGAGGAATGATTATCCTCTGCTTTATATCTCCCACACCTCCCTCCCTGTACATTTTCTGATAGGTTTCCAAGGAGATGGCCGGCTGGCAAGAAAAACCAGTCTGACCCCTTCCCAGATGTCTTTTTGACATTTATAACTGAATAGTTCTTAAAATGAACCTGACATCTGATTCATGGTTTTGTAGCAGTAGTTTACTTTGATGCACCATAGCCAAAGTCTGATCTATATTGCTTGTAGTTCGGGCAGCGTGAATCGGATGTCAGGTTCCCTTTAACTCTTTACGCTTGTACCATAACCTCAATCGATCATCAAAAAAATGACCTAATCTTTAGATAAAGTTTCTGTATTTTGTAATGTATGTTTTTACCCATATTACAATTTGTGTATTAAAAATAAAAAGTAGAATTCTTGCAGTTTCACACTGGCCACTAGAATGTTTAGACATGAACTTTTAGTTGTTTCAGGAAACAACACATGTACTTGGCCACAATGGACAAAAAATTGGTTTGTGTCGCCATTTACCTAAACCCGTAACTTTTTTATAACCCCATCAATGGAGCTATGTGGGAGCTGTGTCAGAGCTTGATATTTTTTTTTTGCATGGCGAGCTGATGTTTGTTTTTTTTATACAATTGTGGGGTACATTCTATCCTTTGGTCGCTTCTTTTTGCATTTTTTAACGTGATTAAGACCGAAAAAAATGACATTGTGGTGTTTTTTTTTTATCCTTATGAATTATTATATATTCTTATATTTTTCTTTTTTAAAAAAAACTTTTCCTTTTTTTGTTGTTTACATTTGTTAATCCCCTTAGGGGACTTGAACCTGCTGAGATCTGTATAGCCCGCCCACACCACTGATTGTGCATACACAGGCAGACAGCTGTCAATCATTGCTGTGGGCACAGTAATATAGAGCTCATGAATATGGAGTACTATAAGGCAGCAAGGTTACTATTACTCTAGTGATAATCTCCTGCTGATAAAATTGTGATTTTTATCAACACTACAGCAAGCAGCCCAATAATTGACAAATTGTAAGATGAGGGTCTCTGCCCCTATAGCATGCCGCTCTCAACTAGCGTGTCAAAAACCTGGTGACAGATTAAAATAGGATTATATAGCCATGCTGACATGGATTTTTACAGCAAATGCACCAGCCTCATCAGGTCTTAGAGACTTATAATAATGTAATACATTTAATAATGTATAGTTTCTGTTCTCAAATCCTGTGCCAGATCTGCTTTACAAAGCCATCTAGAAATTTTCAGTTGGTTCCTATTGGGCTCCTGACGTTTATTCAGACTTGTAGATACATAGTATCAATTTTCTGAGTTTCATAGTTTTCTTTCATTTGTGTTTGTTCCAAAGAATTTGATGATAAAAACAAAGTTTTAGCTTTATATGTAAAAATATTGGAGTGCCTAAAGTTTCTGGCTTACTGTCTCATCACTGTTAGTGTAAACGTGGCCTGTGAGTATGTGGTAGGTATGTGGACAGTGTGTGGTTGGTATGTGGACAGTGTGTGGTTGGTATGTGGACAGTGTGTGGTTGGTATGTGGACAGTGTGTGGTTGGTATGTGGACAGTGTGTGGTTGGTATGTGGACAGTGTGTGGTTGGTATGTGGACAGTATGCGTGGTTGGTATGTGGACAGTGTGTGGTTGGTATGTGGACAGTATGCGTGGTTGGTATGCGGACA
Organism: Ranitomeya imitator; assembly: GCF_032444005.1. Classification (NCBI taxonomy): domain Eukaryota; kingdom Metazoa; phylum Chordata; class Amphibia; order Anura; family Dendrobatidae; genus Ranitomeya; species Ranitomeya imitator. Next base: position 49,686,384 of record NC_091289.1, on the reverse strand, counting down.
GTGCGTGGTTGGTATGCGGACAGTGTGTGGTTGGTATGCGGACAGTGTGTGGTTGGTATGCGGACAGTGTGTGGTTGGTATGCGGACAGTGTGTGGTTGGTATGCGGACAGTGTGTGGTTGGTATGCGGACAGTGTGTGGTTGGTATGCGGACAGTGTGTGGTTGGTATGCGGACAGTGTGTGGTTGGTATGCGGACAGTGTGTGGTTGGTATGCGGACAGTGTGTGGTTGGTATGCGGACAGTGTGCGGCTGGTATGTGGACAGTGTGCGGTTGGTATGTGGACAGTGCGTGGACGGTATGTGGACAGTGCGTGGTCGGTATGTGGACAGTGTGTGGTTGGTATGTGGACAATGTGCGGTTGGTATGTGGACAGTGTGTGGACAGTGCGTGGTTGGTATGTGGACAGTGCGTGGTTGGTATGTGGACAGTGTGCGGTTGGTATGTGGACAGTGTGTGGTTGGTATGTGGACAGTGCGTGGTCGGTATGTGGACGGTATGTGGACAGTGTGGGTCGGTATGTGAACAGTGCGTGGTCGGTATGTGAACAGTGTGTGGACGGTATGTGGACAGTGTGTGGACAGTATTTGTACTCCAGCCTCATCAGGTCTTAGAGACTTATAATAATGTAATACATTTAATAATGTATAGTTTCTGTTCTCAAATCCTGTGCCAGATCTGCTTTACAAAGCCATCTAGAAATTTTCAGTTGGTTCCTATTGGGCTCCTGACGTTTATTCAGACTTGTAGATAGATAGTATCAATTTTCTGAGTTTCATAGTTTTCTTTCATTTGTGTTTGTTCCAAAGAATTTGATGATAAAAACAAAGTTTTAGCTTTATATGTAAAAATATTGGAGTGCCTAAAGTTTCTGGCTTACTGTCTCATCACTGTTAGTGTAAACGTGGCCTGTGAGTATGTGGTTGGTATGTGGACAGTGTGCGGTTGGTATGTGGACAGTGTGCGGTTGGTATGTGGACAGTGTGTGGTTGGTATGTGGACAGTGCGTGGTCGGTATGTGGACGGTATGTGGACAGTGTGGGTCGGTATGTGAACAGTGCGTGGTCGGTATGTGAACAGTGTGTGGACGGTATGTGGACAGTGTGTGGACAGTATTTGTACTCCAAAACCAGAAGTGGGTGATAAATACAGAAGTGGTGACTATTTCTATTATACTTTTCCTCTGATTGTTTACAAATACTGAACATGTGAACATGGCCTTAGGCTAAGGTCACAAAAACATTTTCTTTCAATATGGTAGTTCACATGATTGTTTTTCTGCACCGACTGACAGTCTGTATCGAAAAAATTGCAGCTGATGCTAGTCTCATCCAATTACGGTAATGATAACACACGCCGTACGGATACATCTGTTTTGAACAAACCTATTGCAGAGATTAAACAAAGGTTCTTTTAATTGTGTGTCTAAAAAACCGGATATATGAAACAGGACAGAACTCCATAAGGATGAAAATGCCTCTCTAATTTGAGGTTGAAGAGGGAATGTTTCTCCTTGTGGAGCGAAGCCTAGCCAATGTAAGACTTGGATCTCTTGCTTTGCGCTGAGGAGGTGCAAACGCCCTGAAACACGGTCTTCACATTGAGTTTCTGGTTTGGGTTCTTATCCTAAGTTATATGGCAAGGCTCGTTAAAGGGCGAATACTGAGTTTAGATTGCTGCATCCTATAGGTGGGGCTAGCATTCTCTTCCTTTCTGAAGAGGCTAGTTGCATACACCCTCACAGTATTGTACTTGTTTTTGGTGCTATTGAAGAGTTATTTGCGAAATAGCAAGATATCCTCTATCCACAGGGGTATAACTTAATGATCACTGTAGGCCTGACCGCTGAGATTTCCACCAATCCTGAGAACTGGATTCTCGAACCTGCGAACAGGGTTCTACAGAGCCCCATCATGAATGGAGCGGCGGTTCACTGCTCGATCTCTGCTCCAGTAACTGTCTATGTGACTGCAGAAGAAAGCTGAATCTAGCGTTCCTCTATTTCCTGCTATCCAATAACTTACCGATCACTCGGGGGCCCACACCTGGAGAGACATTTTTAGGAATACCCCTGTCCTCACTGGTTACTTTAATATCACTATATAAATAATTCTGTGTGTTTGTATTTGCTGCGTGATACGGATCCTTCAGGTTTACAGGCAGCTGCTCTGCTTTGTAGTAATATTTGTCAGGTTCCCATCATTATAGACAGGTTAAGCAAACTTCTCTGTCTGGTCCTGTTGCACTTTATGTTTTTTTTTTTGCTCTCCATTCAATTTATCAGTTAAAAGCTGTGATTGATGCATCCGTCACCGACAGACCTTAATGGCATCCATTTACGATATATGTGACAAGTTTAGCAATAGCTTCTCTTGGCTTAGTCATTAAACTCATGCCATTATAGCCCACAGATCACAGGTCTCATTGTTAGGCATCCGTCCCCCCTAGACTATAATGGCGTCTGTTTACCGAATACTTAATGAAAAGCTATTAAAAAGCTCATGTTGTATTACTGTGATAGACGCGCCTGTCTGACAACAGAGCCCTATGGTTAAATTTAGGGCAGGAGCCTTCCTGTCGCGCACACACAGAACGCAAACAAAAAAAAGTGATGTCAGCCGGGTCGTAGTTGCACATAAACGGTTAAATTAGTGAATGCTTTTACCCCAAACTATGCAGCTTTCATAACTAGATTTTAGGGGGATTTATACTGAGCCTGGCATCCAGCTGAAAAGGACATGGGAGGGGCTTCATGAGCTGCAGTTTGTCAGCCAAATGCCGATTGGCTCAGAGCAGCTGACACATGACCTGTGTCCGTTTCAGCTGGAAGCCATGTATGAGTTTACTGCAGTGTGTAGTGGCACTTCTTAACCCTCATTAGTTTAACCCTTCATGGGTTTTAGGTTATCTTGTGACAGATGCTGTGTTATATTCGGGACCGTGCATGTATTATTCATGTGCCCGTTTGCACAGACCTGCTGTGCAGTGACTCACTGAATCCTCGCCATGGTTGTGTGCGCTAGGCTAGCCCTGAGGGTGCATGGAATGGAAACAGAACCACAACCCTCAGGCTTGGCAGGAACAAGGAACGTAAAAATCCTTCTTTACAATGCCATTGTGTGGTTTCCTACAGAGAACATCTGCTGCCAGAATCCCTCCTCCCATGAACTACTGATGCCACATCCACACCTTGTGATCACCACCAGACCCTCTCCTATGTTCCTCACCGTTTTCTGAGGACTGCGTCTTTATACAGCACCTGAGGCAACAATACAGTCTGTGCCCGCAGAATTTACTCTGGCACCATGTCAGGTAAGGGAGGCTCAGGTACAGTCCCTATTATATTCAACGCTGATTGTTAGATTTTTATTTTTATATTTAGAGATGTAGATTGTTGTCTACACCTTATACATGTACACAGTTGTTTAAAGGAGTTTCCATTACAAGGATATTGATGACCCACCCATAGGATAGATCACCAATATCAGATCATTGGGGCCCGTCACTTGCCATCCCCACCCATTACAAGCACTGGCAGCCAAAACACGTGGCTCCCAGGTACTGCAGATCACCTCCTATTGCTCGAATGAGAACTATGCCACAGTACCCTGGAGCGCCTACTACATGGAGCTGTGCTGTTCTTCTCCATCCATTGCTTACATCTGGCCACTATCAGGGCTTGTAACAGTGGATCGACGGTGGGGCCAGGTGACGGGCCTCCGTGATCTGATATTGTTGATCTTTGCTAAGAATTGGTCATCAGTATCCTTGTAATGGAAAAACCCCTTTAAGAGAACCTCGTGTGAGCTAAAAGGGGCTAAGAAATTATCTACAAAAGTTAGTCTTCATCTTGAATACCCTTCATGTCTTTTCTCAGGGGTCAAGATCTGCTGGACAGTATAAGAGCTCTCACCCATTGGTGGGTGGTTTGATTTTATATTATGGCACCTACACAGTACACCTGCAGAACCTGGTGACATCCCATGGTTATGGCACCTACACAGTACACCTACAGAAGCTGGTGACATCCCATGGTTATTATGGCACCTACACAGTATACCTACAGAACCTGGTGACATCCCATGTTATTATAGCACCTACACAGTACACCTACAGAACCTGGTGACATCCCATGTTATTATAGCACCTACACAGTACACCTACAGAACCTGGTGACATCCCATGGTTATTAGGACACCTACACAGTATACCTACAGAACCTGGTGACATCCCATGGTTATTATAGCACCTACACAGTACACCTACAGAACCTGGTGACATCCCATGGTTATTAGGGCACCTACACAGTATACCTACAGAACCTGGTGACATCCCATGGTTATTAGGGCACCTACACAGTATACCTACAGAAGCTGGTGACATCCCATGGTTATTAGGGCACCTACACAGTACTCCTACAGAAGCTGGTGACATCCCATGGTTATTAGGGCACCTACACAGTATACCTACAGAAGCTGGTGACATCCCATGGTTATTAGGGCACCTACACAGTATACCTACAGAAGCTGGTGACATCCCATGGTTATTAGGGCACCTACACAGTATACCTACAGAAGCTGGTGACATCCCATGGTTATTAGGGCACCTACACAGTACACCTACAGAAGCTGGTGACATCCCATGGTTATTAGGGCACCTACACAGTACACCTACAGACCTGGTGACATCCCATGGTTATTAGGGCACCTGCACAGTATACCTACAGAAGCTGACGACATCCCATGGTTATTATGGCACCTACACAGTACATCTACAGAGCCTGGTGACATCCCATGGTTGTTATGGCACCTACACAGTATACCTACAGAAGCTGATGACATCTCATGGTTATTAGGGCACATACAAAGTATACCTACAGAAGCTGACGACATCCCATGGTTTTTATGGCACCTACACAGTACATCTACAGAGCCTGGTGACACCCCATGGTTATTATAGCACATACACAGTACACCTACAGAAGCTGGTGACATCCCATGGTTATGGCACCTATGTAGTACACCTACAGAACCTGGTGACATCCCATGGTTATTAGGGCACCTGCACAGTAAACCTACAGAAGCTGGTGACATCCCATGGTTATGGCACCTATGTAGTACACCTACAGAACCTGGTGACATCCCATGGTTATTAGGGCACCTGCACAGTATACCTACAGAAGCTGACGACATCCCATGGTTATTATGGCACCTACACAGTACATCTACAGAGCCTGGTGACATCCCATGGTTATTATGGCACCTACACAGTACATCTACAGAGCCTGGTGACATCCCATGGTTATTATGGCACCTACACAGTACACCTACAGAAGCTGGTGACATCCCATGCTTGTTATGGCACCTTCACAGTATACCTACAGAATCTGGTGACATCCCATGGTTGTTATGGCACCTACACAGTATACCTACAGAAGCTGATGACATCTCATGGTTATTAGGGCACATACAAAGTATACCTACAGAAGCTGACGACATCCCATGGTTATTATGGCACCTACACAGTACATCTACAGAGCCTGGTGACATCCCATGGTTATTATGGCACATACACAGTACACCTACAGAAGCTGGTGACATCCCATGGTTATGGCACTTATGTAGTACACCTACAGAACCTGGTGACATCCCATGGTTATTAGGGCACCTGCACAGTAAACCTACAGAACCTGGTGACATCCCATGGTTATTAGGGCACCTATACAGTATACCTACAGAACCTGGTAACGTCCCATGGTTATTAGGGCACCTACACAGTAAACCTACAGAAGCTGGTGACATCCCATGGCTATGGCACCTATGCAGTACACGTACAGAACCTGGTGACATCCCATGGTTATTATGGCACCTACACAGTATACCTACAGAACCTGGTGACGTCCCATGGTTATTAGGGCACATACACAGTATACATACAGAGAACCTAATGACATTCTAAGGTTTTTATGGCACCTACACAGTGCTCCTACAGAACCAGGTGACGTCACATGGTTATTAGGGCACCTACACAGTACACCTGTAGAACCTGGTGACGTCCCATGGTTATTAAAGAATCCTTTCCTTGAAACTTTTTATTGGCTGAACCTGTATAAATGTAGTGTAGCTGCATTAATATACTCATTGATTGACGTCCTCCCCAGATACAGTGCCGATCCACTCCTCTTCTTGGTCATGTACTGCAATTCTTACTCTCCGGATCACACTGGGGTCTATGTGTGAGCCAGAAGTTGCCTTTTCAATATAGGTCTATGGAGAATCAGAATGAGGATACATAAACTTACTTTGTAAAAGAGATTTACTTCCAACTCTCACATAGACCCCAGTGTGAATCTGGAGAGTCGGAATAGAAGTCATGTGAGTGAGAAGTGGAGCGGAGAAGCCCTGGAAACTGGAGAAAGTGGTATTCAGTGAGCATATTAATGCAGTTGCACTTCATTACATACACATGTACACAAGTTTAGGGCACAAAACATTTGATGGCAGGGCTTCTTTAATAAAGAATTGGCAACTATTGCAGATAAAACATCTTCTAAACTTCATGGAAGGTTGTGTACAAGATTTTGGAGGCGTCTTTAGGGATTTTCTCCCTTTCATCCAGAGGAACATTTGTGAGGTCAGACACTGATGTAGGTTAAGGAGCTCTGGGTCATGATCTTAGTTCTAGTTTACCTTGTGGTTTTTGGTGGGTTGAGGTTAGGCCTCTGTGTGACTAGTCAAGTTCTTCCAAAATAAACTTCAACCATGGGTTTATGGACCTTGCTTTGTGCACTGGGCACAATCAAGGGCAATAGAAAAGGGCTTTCCCCAGACTGTTCCCTCACCTCTGCATTGTGAAGTCAGAAGCGCTGCTGACTATGGTGTCTGTTTGAAGCCTGGCAGATATCATCCATCTTGGTGGCAAATAGATGGCACATCATCAGCGTCCTTCACCTCCCATTGAGGCAATTAGAGGCCTTTTGCAAAAACTTTTAATACCATTGTTAATAAAATATTTTCTGCTATTGTTGACTTGCTTTATTACTAATTTGTAGGGAGTTATACCCCGTCTCCAGGCGGTCCCTTCTCGGCCCTCACAGCCAGCATGTGGCCACAGGACATCCTTGCAAAATATACACAAGTAAGTGTGAAAGAAAACTCCATGTGATTCGTAATTTGTTATTAGATGACTACACAGTCTGCATGAAAAGCTGAGACATGGCATATATGATGGTTAATGCTCTATTCAGACAGACAGCCAAAAGTTGCCCTATTCTGGATTGTTAGAGCGGTGTATTTTCCATGCCAGATGTCTCAGAACTAAGCTGTCTGGAGATATGAACCTCTGTGTGGTCTAAAAGTGACCTTCAGAATTCACTTACGGTATTTTGCCGTCAGTAAACATGTAAGGAAACATATTACTGCTACAAACATTTCTCGTGTATCCACAGGATTGCTTGCTTGGCTGTGTGGCCACCTCTTGCATACGGCCGCCAAATCTCAGACATTTATCACATGGATAATGCCATAACTTCCTACAGAGAGCACATCCTTCTAACCAAGTGCTGACTACTTCCCAGCCTTGATGGGGCTGTCTCACGAGACATTTACGGCATGTCCAAGGGAAGTGTAATACATGTGAGAAGAGGTGGACAGCCCCTTTAATTCTCCTAACATAAATAAAAATATGAGAATTAGTCAGTATCACAAAAACATTTACATCCAAGTACCTGATAGACGACGTTGTCTCTGATTGGAGTCGTTCGCTTTCTTTTCTTCTTCATCTTGTCCAGACCCCATGAGGATTTTTCTCATCCACAGCCTGTCTCTGCAGACTTCCATCTTGTCTGGTCTTCCTCAGCACATCCCAGCCCGATGCCCTTTAAAGATAGAAGTGTCATTATAATGCTCCTGAATAAAAAATATCTGCCATTCGCTGAACCCCTGAATAAATAATTGCCCCTCACTATATTGCCTGCACAAATTATGACCCCCACACTGTTCCTCTTATGATACATGCCCTCCACTCTGCCCTCTTCTTTCCATACTGGGCCCTTGCTTCACACTGTCCTCTCACACTGTGTCCCTCCTATATGGCCCAGTCTCTATAGTATGCCTCCTCATCACACTGCCCCTCCTTGGCTTACTGTCCCCCCCCCCCCCCATGCTACTCCCTCATACTACTCAGTCTCTTTGTTGTGCCCACTCACACTTTTCTCCCCTCATACTGTCTCCTCCCACTATTCCCCTCAATATTCTCAAGCATTTCCCCCTCCCTCCTACCATCTCCTTTCACATCCCCCCCCAGCTATCCATACTATCTCCTCATATATTTACTCCTCACTCTCCATACTGCCTCCTCACACATTCCCCCCCCCCATTCCCCATTCTGTGTCCACATGCATCCCATCACTCTCGCTCCCCTTAGGCTACATTCACACTTCCGTCTTTTTTCCTCCATCGCAATCTGTCGTTATGGGCAAAAAACAGATCCTGCAAATGTGCTTGCAGGATGCGTTGTTTGCCCATTAGCAACGGATGGGCACACGTCGCATCCGTCGTGCGACGGATCCGTCGTGTTTTGGCGGACGCGACGCACAAAAAAAGTAAAATGTAACTTTTTTTGTGTGACGTGTCCGCCCTTTTCGACCGCGCATGCGCGGCCGAAACTCCGCCCTCTCCTCCCCGCTCATCACAATGGGCAGCGGATGCGTTGTAAAACTGCATCCGCCGCCCACGTTGTGCTAAATTTAGCACAACGTCCGTCGGTACTTACCGACGGATGTGTGAAAGTAGCCTTATTGTGTACACATACATTTTTCCCCTCCTTCGCTTCCCATACTGCGTATGCACCCATCCTCCCCATTCTGTGTCCGCACCAATCCCCTCACTCACGATACTGTCTGCACCCATCCCCCCATATACATTGCCCCACCCTCTCTCATACTGTCCACACCCACCACCCCCACTTATTATATGGTGTCCGCACCCATCCCTCATTATACTGTTTGCACCCATCCCCCATATTGTTTCCTCATACATCTTTCTTTCTTTTTATTTTTGTATAGCGCTAACATATTCCGCAGCGCTTTACAGTTTTGCACACATTATCATCACTGTCTCCGGATGGGGCTCACAATCTAGAATCCCTATCAGTATGTCTTTGGAATGTGGGAGGAAACCGGAGTACCCGGAGGAAACCCACGCAAACACGGAGAGAACATAGAAACTCTTTGCAGATGTTGTCCTGGGTGGGATTAGAGCCCAGGACCCCAGCGCTGCTACATGCCCCCATTTAGCCCCTTGCTCCTCATACTGTGTCTTGATATTTCTCCTGCTCCCCATAATGTGCCTGGACATGTCCCTTCCTTGCCCCCCAAACTTCCTCCAATCGTCCCCACCCCCATTACACTTAATCTTCCCATCCCCCACTCTAAATCTCCCCCCACACTAAATGTTCCCTCTGTTACACTAAATCTTTGGTGTCTTCATGTGCACTGGAGCACTTACCACCGAAACGTGCCTCTGCAGCAGTGGCGAGTGATGCCAGCAGTGTGATATGACCTGATCACGTTGATGTCGCCCTGACCCGGTTTCAATTGTACTAGTGTATGAAAGAGGGAACTGGTGCGCTGCACCATCTCTGAGCCGGCTGTCAAACAACTGGCTCCGAGAACGGCCAACTCTGTCTGGGGGACGGCAAAATGCAGACACCTCAGTCCACTGCTTAAGGCGACCCAACTGCGTAACTCCCTGCCAGCTAATGCCATACACCTCTGGATGTGAGTACCATCTCCAGGACTAGGTATCTGAGCACCTGGTGTCTGACCTGCAGTGGCCGTAGAGGTGGTTGTACATGTGCTATTTATCTCCATTCATTGCTATGGGAATTCTGAATACAGCTAAGCAATATGAAATCTGCCTGTATTATTTCTTTACTAATTAAATGTTTAAAGGTAATCTGTCATCAAAATGGTTGCTGTAGGTATGTTTTACTCTGAAACGCAGCTGTGATATTGAAAAGTCATCTGTGGACTATTTGTTTGGCTGACTAGTCCGAGACGCTCCCCGGCTCGGCTTATCTGTACCCTGCTCCCCATGATTGAAGGGTCTCTGCTTAGGGGAAAGACCTATCAATCAACTGGGGCAGGGAGACCGCATCGGACTAGAAAGCCGAAACATTTACTGCTCGATTCATCAATGTGTTTTGTGCCAGGAAACAAATTGGACAATATCAAAGTGTTTTTCTGTGAACATTTTATATATCCTTTTCAGAAGGAGCAGACTGTCGATCAGCCTGAGTTTCGCTACGACGAGTTTGGATTCAGAGTAGATAAAGAAGGTGAGAAGATAAAAAAAAACTTTCTATACTGTATAGCAGTGTTCCCCAACTCCGGTCCTCAAGAGCCACCAACGGGTCATGTTTTCAGGATTTCCTTAGTATTGCACAGGAGATGGAATTATTGCCTGTGCAGGTGATGCAATTATCACCTGTGCAATACTAAGGAAATCCTGAAAACATGACCTGTTGGTGGCTCTTGAGGACCAGAGTTGGGGAACAGTGCTGTATAGGAACTTTCTTTTTTTTTAACTTTTGCATTACTCATGTTTTTCTTTGTGTTTATGCGTTGCAGATGGTGCAGAACCGAATTCAAGTAAGTTATTGGGAATTCCACTGACCGAAGATCCCCAGCAGAGATTAAAGTGGCAGGCCCATCTAGAGTTCACCCACAACCACGATGTAGGAGACCTAACCTGGGATAAGATCGATGTAACTCTCCCCCATTCTGACAAGTTGCGCTCCCTTGTGCTGGCTGGAATCCCCCACAGTATGAGACCACAGGTAATCCATGTACAGACGTAGACACACGGCTTACACTGAAAGCCTGAATCTCTTCTAGGCAATGAATATTATATTTAGAATATATACACCCTAAAATATTGTTTGCTTTTGCGGCTGCTGCTTGACATTGAGCATTGGTGCTCAGCTTACTTGTAACCAGGATATTCAAGTCCTTCTCCTGTTCAGTAGTCCTGTGTATACTCCCATTTAATGTACAGTACAGACCAAAAGTTTGGACACTTCTTCTCATTTAAAGATTTTTCTGTATTTTCATGACTATGAAAACTGTACATTCACACTGAAGGCATCAGAACTATGAATGAACACGTGGAATTATATACTTAACAAAAAAGTGTGAAACAACTGAAATCGTGTCTTATATTCTAGGTTCTTCAAAGTAGCCACCTTTTGCTTTGATGACTGCTTTGCACACTCTTGGCATTCTCTTGAGGAGCTTCAAGAGGTAGTCTCCGGGAATGGTTTTCACTTCACAGGTGTGCCTGTCAGGTTTAATAAGTGGGATTTCTTGCCTTATAAATGGTGTTGGGACCATCAGTTGTGTTGTGCAGAAGTCTGGTGGATGCACATCTGATAGTCCTACTGAATAGACTCAGAATTTGTAATATGGCAAGAAAAAAGCATCTAAGTAAACAACGAGTGGCCATCATTACTTTAAGAAATGAAGGTCAGTCGGTCCGAAAAATTGGGCAATCTTTGAAAGTGTCCCCAAGTGTAGTGGCAAAAACCATTAAGCGCTACAAAGAAACTGGCTCACATGAGCACCGCCCCAGGAAAGGAAGACCAAGAGTCACATCTGCTTCTGAGGATAAGTATATCCGAGTCACCAGCCTCAGAAATCGCAGGTTAACAGCAGCTCAGATTACAGACCAGGTCAATGCCACACACAGGTCTAGCAGCAGACACATCTCTACAACAACTGTTAAGAGGAGACTTTGTGCAGCAGGTCTTCATGGTAAAATAGCTGCTAGGAAACCACTGCTAAGAACAGGCAACAAATAGAAGAGACTTGTTTGGGTTAAAGAACACAAGGAATGGACATTAGACCAGTGGAAATCTGTGCTTTGGTCTGATGAGTCCAAATTTGAGATCTTTGGTTCCAACCACCGTGTCTTTGTGCGACACAGAAAAGGTGAACGAATGGACTCTACATGCCTGGTTCCCACTGTGAAGCATGGAGAAGGAGGTGTGATGGTGTGGGGGTGCTTTGCGGTGACACTGTTGGGGATTTAATCAAAATTGAAGGCATACTGAATCAGCATGTCTACCACAGCATCATGCAGCGGCATGCTATTCCATCCGGTTTGCGTTTAGTTGGACCATCATTTATTTTTCAACAGGACAATGACCCCAAACACAGCTCCAGGCTGTGTAAGGGCTATTTGACCAAGAAGGAGAGTGATGGGGTGCTGCGCCAGATGACCTGGCCTCCACAGTCACCAGACCTGAACCCAATCGAGATGGTTTGGGGTGAGCTGGACCGCAAAGTGAAGGCAAAAGGGCCAACAAGTGCTAAGCATCTCTGGGAACTCCTTCAAGATTGTTGGAAGACCATTCCCGGTGACTACCTCTTGAAGCTCATCAAGAGAATGCCAAGAGTGTGCAAAGCAGTCATCAAAGCAAAAGGTGGCTACTTTGAGGAGCCTAGAATATAAGACATAATTTCAGTTGTTTCACACTTTTTTGTTAAGTATGTAATTCCACATGTGCTGATTCATAGTTTTGATTCCTTCAGTGTGAATGTACAATTTTCATAGTCATGAAAGTACAGAAAAATCTTTAACCCCTTAATGATCACCAATACGTCTTTTAACTGACCTGAGATATAAGAGAATATCATCCCCATACAGGTGACAATCCGGCAGCTGTCGGCTGTCCACTATAGCTGACAACTTGCTGCATCAGCCACGATCAGTGTTTGCGCCGCCCAAATCTGTTTAACCCCTTAGATGCTGCTGTCAATAGTGACCACATCATTATAAATGGTTAACAGAGTGTGCAGGCTTCCTCTTTATCCCAATTGGTGCCCTCAGATCATAATTGTGTGGCCCTGATGTTTGCGATGGCAATTCACGGCCAAACAGTGGCCTTAGAGTCTGACGGCTGTTGTAACCTGTTCAGAAGTTAGCAACATTTAGGTGGTAAAAATACACATTTTCATTTCTGTCATACCACTTTGCATTAATTCCTGTAAAGCACCTGAAGGGTTAATAAACTACCTGACAGCAGTTTTTAATATGTCAGGTGGTGCTGTTTTTAAAATGGTATCACGTTTGGGGGTTCCCAATATATGAGACCCCTAAAGTCACTTCAATCATGGATAGGTCCCTAAAAAATAAATTTTGTACATTTCCTTGAAAAAATGAAAAATTACTGCTACATTTTTAAACCTCCTAAAATGCTAACAAAATAAAAGAACATTTTACAAATGGTGTTGATATAAAGCCGACATGTGGGAAATGTTATTTATTAATGGTTTGCTGTGGTATGGCCATCTGGATTAAAGGGATAATCTTTCAAATTTTGAAAATTGCTTATTTTTTACCATTTTTCTAAAATTTTTGATATTTTTTATAAATAAACACAAAACCTATTGACCTAAATTTACCATTATCACAAAGTATAATGTGTCACGAAAAAACAGTCTCAAAATCACTGGGATTTATTGAAGCATTGCAGAGATATTACCACATAAAGTGACACTGGTCAGATTTCAAAAATTTGGCTCCGTCAGTAAGGGGTTGGTGTGTCCAAACTTTTGGTCTGTACTGTATATGCAGCAATATGATAGATTTTTTTTTTTCTTTTTGGCATTAATTATAAAAAATGTGGGACTTATTGAACATATTGCATACATTGAAAGCATTCTGTAATCGCGCAGCTCTGGATGCGACTCTCCGGTGCCTTACAGAAAAAGAGGAATTCAGAGATGACATACAGAGATATCGTGCGGAACAGCTCCAATGATGAGACTCTAGCTGCTAAACAGGTATGGGGGGCATTAAATCATTGAACTGATGGCTTGTAGACATTTGTTTATAGGCTTTTTTTTTTTTTACAAAGTATCTATCGTCGATTTTCAATAATATGACCCAATAATGTTACTCAAGATTCGATAACCCCTTAAATAACAGACCCGGGTGGTGCAAAGGCTAAAAAAAAGTTAGGAGGTTTACATTTTGCATCTCTGGTTCGATCCTGGATCCATTCATTTTGATTCTCTCAGTTGTGGGTGTTCCTTTGTCATTGTTGGGAAATTACCGCACAGCATGCCATAATGTAAATCATCATCTGCACAGACACCCACATATTTCTGTGCTGCACAGAGCCATTAGCATTGCAAAAAATTATAATCATTTCTCTGTGAAAATGATTTGCAATGTTAAAGGGATAGTCTTTTTTTTTTTTTACTTAAATGGATGTATTTTTGGCTAAAAATAATTTTTGGAATTGGGGTTCATTAATAATTCCCCGCTGTTTGCTTTCTATATAGCCTCTGTGTTGTATTGTCTACTGCTGGCTGCAAAAATGAGTTAACTGAGAATCAGTCCGTGAGCTCATTCCGACGCCCCAAAGGAAGAGTTTCTAACTTTATCTTTTTATCTTTTTTTATTTTGAACTCCTCTCAGCTGATTTATGACCAGAGACCACATCAAAGTAGAATGTGCAGTGAAGCAAAGAGCTGGTAAAAGCCACACGGTGCAACATTTTGAATGAAAGCAAATTCCAAAAATGATTTTTAGACCCAAATACATGCATTTAAGTTACAAACAAAAAATGCCCCCAAAGGTGGACAAACCAATGGCTTTCTATTTTGTGTCCTCCTGATTGTAAATCATTGACCCAGCAAAGGTGTAAAAACTAATAAATGTTCTTGCCTTGTCCGCAGATTGAGAAGGATCTGCTCCGCACCATGCCCAGCAATGCTTGTTTCTCCAATATGCAAAGTGTTGGTGTGCCTCGACTGCGAAGAGTGCTGCGTGGCTTGGCATGGTTGTACCCAGATATTGGGTATTGCCAGGGCACAGGCATGGTGAGTTTGACCCGAGAGTTTGGGTTTATTGCCTACATCCTTGTAGGTGAGATGTGTTCCTTCTGACTTTCTGCCCCCTTTGGTTCAGGTGGCTGCATGCTTACTGCTCTTCCTAGAGGAAGAAGATGCTTTCTGGATGATGAGTGCCATCGTAGAAGACTTGGTGCCGGCTTCCTATTTCAGCACCACCCTGATTGGTGTTCAAACGGATCAGCGGGTATTAAGGCACCTCATTGTGCAATACCTCCCACGACTGGACAAGCTGCTGCAGGAGCACGATATTGGTGAGTGCCTGAATTGACTCTCATTGTTATCAATGGGAATCAACACTGTACTGTATATGGTTCATAAGAAAACAAGAATATTCTTGTAGTTTCTTGAGGCTATTTTGGCGATGGGGAGCCTCACACGGATTAGCCCCAATGAATGAACCAAGACCGTGCACAAATCCACAGCAGAAATCCATGGACCTCCTGTGCATTTCTGCTGCAGATTCTACTTTTCGGCATCACAGTCATGTCCATGCACCATTCTGATATGATCCGGAGCTGGATTAGCACAATGTCTGACTAATGCTATTATTGATTCAACTACTACTTTTTTTTATTTCTGACCCATATTGGGCATTACATTCATCATACACGTTGTCCTGATGCTTTATTCCGGCATCTTCTTACTCTTGTGCATGAATTACCTCCTCCATTGTGTCTGTCTCCCTGCCTGCAGAGCTGTCTCTTATCACTTTGCACTGGTTCCTCACTGCATTCGCCAGCGTGGTCCACATCAAATTGCTGTTACGGATATGGGATGTCTTTTTCTACCAAGGTTCTCTCGTCCTGTTCCAAAGCACCCTCGGCATGTTGAAACTTAAGGTAAAGTTGGCTTATGAAGAATATTTTGGCTACATCTTCTGTGTTGCACTTTAGTGGGACGGTGTGTAAAAGTGGCTAATATATGCTTTGTTGTAGAGGATGCTTGTGTAGCATTACAGTATTTTGAGCATAGGTGAATAATGTCTTAATTGCTAGGAGTTCCACCACTGGAACCCCGCCGATCATTAGAATGGGGTCCTCATCCCCTGTTCTTCCTCTAGTAATGAGCAGAGCACTATGTTCAAACATGTGCAGTGCTGCTCCATTCATTGACTATTGGACTGCTACTGGTATCTCGTCCAAACATTGGGGGGCCCCTAGTGATCAGACATCGATCGCCTATAATAGGGATAGGCAATTATAGTCATTATTAAAGAGGGCCTTTCACCAGGGCAAAAGTAACAAGTGATTGTTCTTATTGTATTACCGCTGGTCTCCGGAGTATATTAGTTTGTTATTTTTTTTAATCCACGCTATATTTACAGAGATAAGGTGTATGGGCCTTTTTAGTTAGTACATATTTTTATGGCCTTTTCCAAAGGCATGGGGCTCACCGGGATCCTTGACTTGGGGGGGGGGGGGGGTGTTGTTGTTCACCGAGATCCTTGGATGGGGGTGCCGTGGTTCACCAGAATCCTTAGTGGGCTGGGGGGTCGTCGCTCACCGGGAACCGTGGGGCAAGGGTCATGACTCATTGGGAACCTTGTGGCAGGTGTCATGGCTCACCGGAAACCTTGGAGGGAGGGTGGTGTCTCACCGGAAACCTTGGAGGAAGGGTGGTTGCTCACTGGGAACCTTGGAGGAAGGGTGGTGGCTCACCGGAAACCTTGGAGGGAGCGTGGTTGCTCACTGGGAACCTTGGAGGGAGGGTGGTGGCTCACCAGGAACCTTGGAGGGAGGGTGGTGGCTCACCGGAAACCTTGGAGGGAGGGTGGT